>NC_053123.1:26824933-27194933 GCF_010015445.1 Perca fluviatilis | reverse complement strand
AACAGCGTAGGAGCGGAACGGTACGCAGAAGTCACGGTTCGGTTCAAACCTCGGTTCAGACATCACAGTTCGGTACGAGTTCGGTACAATGGAGGGAAAAGCAAAACAAAAATGCAGAAGGCAATTTTTTTATTTTTTATTGTGCATATCTCAGGCTGTCCCACTTAGTGTCATACAGTCTCTCCCCTGAGCTAGCTGCAACAGCCTGAAGTGTGTAAAGTAAGATGTCAACCGGAAACAATAGGTACCCCACATCATCTCCAGACTCCATCTGGAACTTGTAAACAAAATAAGACAATCGGTTATAAAACGGGAAATGCAGCATCTCTGTTCTCTGCAAAGACTAACGAAATCACCTGATTAATGCAACGTTATCACGACGTCTCCCGGCCATTTTTCACTGCAGAAAGCTGCTCCCTGCCTGGCTAAAGCTAATATAGTTAGCCTAAAGAAACAAGGCGTCTGTCCCAACTAACATTACGATTCGGAGTCGCGACGCTGGAAACGTAACACTAATCTACAACAGCAGTCTGTGTCTAATATGACGTCATTTATACTGATTTAAGTGTTCTTGGATACACAGTTTGTTGCGTCTTCTCTGAGTGATGGCGTCGAATATGCGTTAGCATGTTAGACGTATTTCAACTCACATACCCAACAACTGCTGAACATAACTGACACACAGTCCTCGTCATATCCACCACTCTCTCGCCTGTACTACTGTAACTGACTGGCAAGGGCAGACTGGCCATGTGGCATTCCCAATGGGCCTTTTTTTTTTGTCCAGCCCATAAAAGTGGTAGGCCTAGATCGGCCTCCTATTGCTTTTTCAGTTGACACTGGGCTGGCCCAAAACACTTAAAATATCACATAGGCTAGGTTTTCTGTCCTAAGACATGTTTTCGGCAGTAGCAGGACCTTCGTCAGTTCCCGAGGCTGATGATAGTGGTGGTGGTGTCAGTGTCGGCAGCACTGGCATATGCACAGTGAGGAGGAGACTCAGGAGGAGAGGGACAGAGGTGAGGGTAGAACCTGCGGTAAGCAGAACTGCCCTTAAAACACTTTGCCGCTTGATAAAACTGAGCCAAAAACAAGTGGTGGACAAACTGTTGAGGATAACACTACAACCATAAAAGAAGTAGGCAATGCTACTGTATGATTGCATTCGTTTGGCTAAGTGCGCGTGTATCTGAGTCTTGACTGATGATGTTCTCACCGTTTTATTATTATTAGGCTATATTAGCCTACCTTTAATAAGCAAAACACCACCTTAAGGTTCATTAAATCTTAAGCTTGTGCATTTGTGTCCTTAAAGTAGCCTAGATAAACGTTTCACATCATGTGAACTTTCTTAACGAGAATTGTAGCTGTTCTATCTGTATTGGCAGACCTCTTCAAATTAAAGCACAGGGCCTCTTCAGTCGTGCAATGATGAACATTTTTATATATATATAGCTTGTTTTATGATTCATGAGCAGTATACCATTTTATTGTATTAATAAATGGCACTTTTTTTAAATATTTAATGTGTCAACTCTCACTGATTCTTGCTTATTCATTACATGGCGTTAGTAGTTTTAAGGAGTCGGAGTTGGTATACATATTCAGGGGTATTGGGCCAGTCTGGGCCAAAATGCCAGGGACGATTTTTGGTCCCAGTCCGTCTCTGCTGACTGGGAAACCAAAGTTTTCCCAAACTTGCGATCTTAAAGAGGCCGGCTGGTCCCTCTAACTCTTGTGGGTCGCCACCACTCGCCATACTCGTCCTTAGTGCTGCTATCTCTGACTCCCTCACTGGACCGTCGACCTGACAAAAAACTGCATACATAGGCGGAGCTCGGCTACATAGGGGCCAATCAGAGCTTCAGAGCTAAGGCGGGGCTACACATTAGGTGTCCCTAAAGAACCCCCGTATCTAACAGTAGTTCCGCATTACATTAATTAATTTGCACGCAAGTTTTATTTATTTTTATACCGTGTATTCTCCATGTAAATTCATGCACCAAACCGTGACGCCCGTACCGTTTCGGTTCAATACGAATACATGTACCGTTCCACCCCTTAAACAATGTGGCATTTTCTTATAATTTGCTTGAAAATATTTGTATCTTCAAAAGGTGGGCCCTGCAGAAAAAGTTTGGGAACCACTGGTATACAGTATGTACTAAATACTAATCTTTATAGTTCATAGGTACCATGTATGTACCCTCAAAATCCCACTGTGAATTTAACTTTAACACTGAGGGAAGCCAAACACCATTCATCTCAACATTGCCCAAACAAAGATGAAACAGAGCTGGATTAAAATTGGCAAAATAGCCCTTTAATAATGTTATTTTTTGTTTTTTTTCTGAGATCTTTCTGGAGCTGTCTTATCACATCCACAATTTATTCTTTTTTCCCCCAGTTGTGGGTAGCTCCTCTATTTACATTACATCAACAGTAGGCATACATACTTTGTTTCAGTGTACATTTATTTTGTTACTTTTCCAGTTTGAACACATTGCATACTGAAAACCCGCCTAGAATTAGTATTTAGTATGGATTTAGGTAGGGATGCACCGAATATTCGGCCACCGAAAATTTTCGGCCGAAAATGGCCCAAAAGGGCATTTTCGGTTTTCGGCCGAAATACCTTTATCACCGAAACAATACGGCCGAAAATGTTGTGATGACGCAAACAGAAAACGCGACCTGCGTGTGTCAGTACCCGATCCGTTCCACCTGCAAAGCGTCTCCTAAGCAAAGAGGTTGAGACGGACCACGGAGTGAAAACAATGAAAAGTACGCTCTTAGAGTCTGTCAGCACACGTTTCAGTGAGATCTATTCGGATCCTCTGCACTTCATCGCGACTGTACTTGATCCGCGTTATAAAGACCATTACTTGGATGCGGAAATAAAGCAGCGCGCACGAGAAATGATCCAGGCCGCGATGGATGGCGGGAGAACCCGCGTGGAGAGCAGACCGAGCAGCGCCAGCGCAGGAGATCAGAGCGCAGAAAAAAAGACTTGTCTCGCTGCACCAGATGAGGGGCATGCACCCTCGTTGTCTGATATGTTCAGTGAAATCCTGCAAGAAAGTGCCTCAATTAATAATAATAATAATAATAATAATAATAACAATAGGTAAGCTATTCTGTTCTTAGGCTACTGTATACTGTATGTGACTATCAGATTGTAGCCATATTTCTGCTAGATATTTTTTTAATTAAACTTTAATATTAATTTATACAATTGCAATGCCTTGATTTTAGTAAAGTTAGTACACAGTCATAGCCATAAATGCAATGGTACTAATAATTGGCTTAATTTCTTTCGGTGTTTCGGTTTCGGTTTTCGGTCTTGGTTTCCTCTTTTTTCGGTTTTCGGTTTCGGCCAAGAATTTTCATTTCGGTGCATCACTAGATTTAGGCCATCTTGGAAACGCTCATTTAATGCTTTCTGCTTTTTCTCTTTTGCATTTTTTCCATCTATTAAAATGTTCCCATTTTCTTTTTTGTACCAAGTTTCTCACACAACACCTTGTACCGCATACACACACTTTTCACAAACACCTGCGCTCCTCTCTGTATGTTACCTCAAAGCTCAGCTCCCTCCCCCCGTACCCCAGCTACATCCATCTGCTCCACCAAACCTGCCTCTATTTGTCACGCTTCCTCTTTTCACATTAGCCATTATCGCTGGCTTTTGCGTGTGTGTGTGTGTGTGTGTGTGTGTGTGTGTGTGTGTGTGTGTGTGTGTGTGTGTGTGTGTTTGTGTGTGTGTGTGTGTGTGTGTGTGTGTGTGTGTGTGTGTGTGTGTGTGTGTGTGTGTGTGTGTGTGTGAGAAGGTGAAGCCCAGCTGCTGAAATGTGTCCTTACTTAGCAGCTGCAGACACTCCACTCCTCCTTTTCCTACAGGTAGACTTTTTATCCCATAATTTATGTAGCACAGATATTCTGTGTGTGTTCTACATTTATGGGTACAGTTATACTGGGTATACTGTAACCCAGTAAGAAGATTTGAAGTTTACAGGCTGTTGAGCATTTGTTGGAGTGCAAATGTGACTTGTTTGATATGTGTCTTTTAACCACCCAGACATTATGGTGTGAGTGGTGTGTGTTTTCCTTTTTTTGTGGGACACTGCAGTGTGGCTCCAGAAGGGCAAACGCACGTCAGGCGCAGCAGCCTATTAATTACAGGAATTACAGTAAAAATTCCTTGCGACGGAAATCTGCTGACAGCAAAACGGTCAATCAAGGACTGGATGGCGGGAGATGACACGCGTGCGCGCGAGAAAAAGACACGCTGAAAGACAAGGACAGAGATAATGCTTTCAATTACATGCGTTAATAGTGAAAGTCGATAAGGTATGAGCAGGACTGTAATGCAGGCAAAAAATTTATGGAGGCACCAATTTCACTGTAACAAGTCCTTATTGCAAATCAATAGAGCACACAGGTAATAGCATACCGTCAGTGTCACGAGCTGGACGATTGCTGCATTTTTAATGAAGTATTGCTGACTCGTGGGGGTGTGTGCAGACGGGGAAAGCACCTGCTCACAAATTAGACTTGTTTTCAGCTAGAGGATACACGGTTACTCCTCAGAGCCAAAACAGCACTCGACATTTAGTCCATAGGGCATCATCAGGGTGTGCTCTGTGGGGGAAAAGTACCATTATATGTGAGGAAATTTTCTTGGTTTTGCTGGCCCATTCATTTCCAAGTCTTTTAGAAATGCTAAAAAAAAAAAATCACAAACTCTGCTTCGCTGTGTGCTAAATCCTCAAAAATAAAATCATCAGCACCCCAGTTAAATGATTTATTAATGTATAAATCTTTTATTTGTGAGTGTTGCCTCTTAATATGAGAACACTTTTTTCATATTAGAATGGAAAAAGCATACATATTTGTGCTAATTTTATCAGAAATGTTAGAAATCGATATCTAAGGTAAGTTATGTTACAAAAGATGTTAAATTAGGTTTTTGTTTGTCTTCATTTGCTGTCACTGCAGCATAGAAACATAGAGCATAGTGAATAAATGGCTATTTAAATGGTCCAAGCTCTGCTGTTATCTGACTGGCTGTCCTGGTTGTGATGTTTGTTGTTGTTGTTGTTGAAACATTGATATCACGTCTGCCGTCATTAAGATCAGAGATAAACCCTCAAAAGTCAACGTGAATGCACGGAGAAGGGATTTACATCACAATTTAACCACCTACGAACATGGATTAAATTTGTCCTGAAAAGACTGGACACCATGTGTGTTTTTGTTAGGATTTAAAGAAAATCTGATTGAACCTCTCCCTGAATGTATCTTAAATTCCATGCATACACAGATTGTTGTTTTCTTTAAAACAGACCACTACTAAAAACTAGGAACAAAAGACACGTTTAAAAAGAAACCTCACATTTTTTATTTTTAGGAGATTGTTAAAAAGAAAAAAAAAGACCCCTGACAGACCGCCACAGGCTCTGCCTCGCTTAAAGAAAAACTTTGGTTACACTTTACTTGAAGGTATCTACATAAGAGTGACACGACACTAGTGATAGACCGATTTTATCAGCCACCCGATATATCGGGCCGATATTTGCGATTTTACGTGTATCGGCATTGGCCGATACGCGGCTGCTGCGTTCGCCGATAGTTTTTTCTCAGCATTATTTACAGACAGGCGTCCACAGGCAGCTCTGTGTTGCTGGAGACGCTGCACCCATCCATATGATGCACATTGCACACATAATTTGGGTCATATGAATGTAAGATGATTGCAGAAGTGACACTGATCTGTGTTTTTGTTCATTATTTTTAAAGAAATGGCAGAGCAGATTCCGTAAACAAATCCAGTGTGGCAGGGTTTACATTTTTATGATGTAAATTGAGGGAGCAAAAGCAGTATCGACTCCAAATATCGGCTCAAGAAAATAGGCAGCCGTTATCGGTCATCTGCTAAGGCTGATGAAAAAGAAATCGGCATCGGCACTAAAAAATTCACATGGGTCGATCCCTACATGATACAGTCATGACACATGAACTCTAACCCTAACTCTAACCCTAACTTGTCATGACAAAAACCAGATGACACTTAATGACAGAAGCTTTATGTCATAAACGTTTATGACTTGTCTATAATGTTTATGACACGTTCATGACGGTGTCATGTCACTCTTATGTAGATACCTTCAAGTAAAGTGTAACCAAACTTTTACTTTGCCATCATGCAGCAGCTCCCTCAGCCTCAGATGTAGCCTTACATGAAACAAACGAGTGTGTTCCCTCCCTATGAAGCTGATTCGGGTAGAAGAGGGACGAGAAGAAAATGTTCTATAATGAAATGTAAATGTAGGGAGGCGTTGGTGGTAATCTTCATTTCCTTCCGTTCTTCTACAGCTGCTGTTAAATGTATGGGTCTCCCCAGGACTCGCTCTAATCTGTCACAAGGAAAGAAATTAATTATAGCATGCTTTTGTAAGCTTATTAAAATTGTGCTCTCCATCCCCCCCACGTTTTCTCTTTGCCCTTTCCCTTTTGCTTCTTCTCATTTTTCTCACGGTCATTCTCTTTCCTTTTTTTATCCAAATTCCCTCTTTTTTTTTTTTTTTTGCTTTCTTTTTGGATTTCTGTCCATCCCACCACTTACACTTTTGGTCTTTATCCTTTTTTTCCATTCCTTTCACTCCATCTTTTTGCTTTCTCCTTAATTCCTTACCTTCTTCCTCCTTTCCTTTTCCTTCCACCCACTTTCCTCATTCTTCTTATGTTCTCCCTTTCTTTTTCTTCTCCTTCTCTCTCTTCCTTTCCTTCCCTCCTTCTCTCCTCCAGGCCATTGATAAGTACTGCAGGGTGAGTGGAGGTTTCTCCGGGGTGAAGGATGTCTACTCCTCCAACCCGACTTATGATGATGTGCAGCAGAGCTTCTTCCTGGCCGAGACGCTCAAGTAAGCCAACGCTCAATACGTTGAATATTTGGCTTGATCTTTGATGATAAATTAATCACCTTTGTGATGAAGGCAATAATTTGGTGGGTGGGTGGTGGGTTGGCTGATTGAAAAGACTTGTCAGCAGAAAATGATTGCAGCAATTACGTGCTCATATTTTGTGTAATGGTTTTAAATAAATGAGCCGAAAAATCTTTTTGCAAAGATAAAAGCGGCAGCGTGTCAGTCAGAGACCTTTAGCAGGCATCCTTTGAGGTTTTAGAAACGGATAATGAAAAAATAAAAATAAAATTATTTCCAACTTCAAAAACAAACCTCAAACACAAAATCTACTCAGTCCCGGGTTGATTTGGTGATTACTGGTAGTACCAGCAAGTGCGGTTTAATACCACCCCAAACACTCGTTGAGCAGATACTTTCTTAGAAATACAACAGGAGAGCAGTTGGTGCATCAGTTTACCACACAGCCAAATACATTTAAGTTGTTATAGCAAAGAAGTCAGTCAATAATTGGCCTTTTTCCATCATGACATGAGCAACCGCGATCTGATTTCATTCGAGTAGTTTTCCACACAACAGCAGTGCACGGTAAAAAGAGCTGGTTATGTTGCTGAGGAGTTGAAGTTGTGCAGTTTTCATCTGACAGCTCACTGTGGCTGCTCCCTCTTGTTCTATTACTCCTTGCAAAATGTATAAATGTTGCGCTTCACAATTAAAGTCACCCCGTGTTTGGTATGCTTTTAATAGGAACTAGCAGCAATAGGACATGTTTGGTTTGCTTGCTAAGAGAGCGAACATTAAAGAATGAGGCAGATATAGTAACGCTGGTTAACACCCGCTGGTTTTCCTGTGAATCCCTCGTGCGTGTGAAGGCAATTTGAATCCAGTGCGGGAATGGTGGACTCTGCCACCAACAATAAAAACCACTATATAGAGCGGTAACTACCGAATGTAAATACTTTGAAAGACTATTATTGAAAAATGCTGAGCAAAAGTAGGAATAAAAAACATGTTTTCATGAAAATCTTCAGGATCTTAACTTTAAAGAGCACATTTGAAGTATAACAAATACACTTACAGATAGCTCTTAGTATCTATAACACAGTGTGCTAATATCATAGTACTGTGTATTGGGTCATTTTTGTTAAAGCAAAACATTTTCCTGGGTAATTTTACTGTAGCAGAACTACTTAGTGACATAGTGAAGCTGTTTATGGTCCTGTGAAAACTTTTAAATTATTTAAATGGATTGGCTCCAAAAGGTAGAATTAAAAGAAACTTTACAAATAATATTACCGGCTAGTTTACCTTTCATCTTTTGATTTTTTTTTTATTATTATAGAGCCAGTAACCTGGCCACAGAACCCTTACTTTCTGTACAACTGCTGCATATCAGCATTACTCTTCTAAGAGTAATAATGACAGGTAACACACTGGCATATGTTATGTTTTTCTCTTTTATTGCCACAAAGTGTTTTAAAGGCTGATTAATGCAAAGGACTACTCTAATGTCTCTGTGGTGCATCATCACCATCGCTGATGGATGAAGGGAGAAGAGGCTCTGAATGCAGACTGTGACCCACTAATGTGGCTCTCTGTTTCCCCCTGCCGGCAGCTCTTTGAATGTTATCTGCTGCTGCGGGCCGTGCAGATATAATTCAGTGCACAGTTCCTGTGTGTGATGGGTCAAACATAATCATAAAACAGAGCAAATTGGGCTTTTTTTTTGGCTACTCTGTCAGCCCTTCTGTTGGCAGGAAGCTACTTTTAAGCCCTCCACTTTTAACTTAGATGTGTCAGAAATTAACACCCACAAAGCATCAAAACATCAGTGAAATTTGTCTAAAGTCCATAAGTCGTCAAAGGTCACCCGCCAAACTGGCTGGTTACTCTCTCAGACGATGACATTTGAATGCCTCAGTGTTATGCAGCCTTTGGCATCTATCTATGCTCTCAGTCTTAGTCCCCGCTGGCTGCGAGCCAATCGCATTAAAGAAATACAGCAACAGGCTGCTGACTGGCTGCCAGTCACACTGATCTGCACAAGATGTAGCATCCAAACATCTGCTGATCTGCTGTGTAAAACTTACTTCCGCACAGTGTGTGTGTGTGTGTGTGTGTGTGTGTGTGTGTGTGTGTGTGTGTGTGTGTGTGTGTGTGTGTGTGTGTGTGTGTGTGTGTGTGTGTGTGTGTGTGTGTGTGTGTGTGTGTGTGTGTGTGTGTCAGATGCATTTTAATGTTGATTAGATTTCATAAACCAAGTGAGCAGGTTTTAAATGAAAGCTCACACAAAATGTGTTAAACATAAAAAAGGTATAAAATATATCTACCTTTCTATGACTGCATGTGATATACTGTGCAATTAAGTTAAGGAAAAATATCAAATAACTTTTCTCACCGAAGCCCAGGCACAAGGATGGTACTGCATGGGCATTAACGATTAAATGCAAATTACATCAAGATGACTGCGGAAACAATAAAGACTTAGGTTAGGCGTAGGTTGCTTTGGCAACACACCTGGCACAAAGTGTACAGGTGGATTTGGAGGACACCCACAGCAATAAACTCTAATTAGACTAATGATGTCAATCACACATCAACGGAGATGCCCAGGTGGAGCTGTGTCTCCTATTTGGACTGAATGGAGACAAACTGGTTTCAAACCCAGAGTCTGAACCAGGAAAATAAAGATTAAAGAATGTAGGTCAACAAACAACATAGAAGCAATTAACAGCAATTACTAAAAGAGCTGATGGCAAGACAACAAGCATTATTATTACTTAGCTACAAATGCAGGCTTTTCAGGTTCCTGTGCCTTTAAGCTGACACTTTGTGCTCTACTTTAACAAACCTGCAGAATATTTTTCGTTTGCTCCGCAGTGATGTCATTCACTTCTTTATTTTTCTTCACTTTCCTTACCCAATCATTCTTGCCCCCACCTCTTCAGGTATCTGTACCTGTTGTTTTCCAGCGACGACCTGATGCCGTTTGAGAGTTGGGTCTTCAACACAGAGGCTCACCCACTTCCTGTCCTCCACCTGGGCAACATCACCCTGCCTGGCAGCGAGCCGGCTCAGCGGTAGACGGACAGGCCATCTTCCTCCACCACAGCACCAGGGGGCGCCACTGTATGCCCGCCTGCCTGCCCAGAATCCCACCCGCCAACACTGGACAAAACTCTACATTCAACTCTACAGACTCTCAACTGCTTTCGGACTGCAGACATCTACCAGAGGGGACGGAGGGAGTGCCTCGCACGCAGACCACTGCAGCGTGGAGAGGACTTTGAGTCTCCCTCGCTTCTTCTATGTTTTACTCTTTGACACTCTCTGTCGATCTCTCTGTCTTCTCTGCTTTAATCAGAAAGACAGTGGGTGTTGCTGCTCAGCCTCACGACTGGCGTGAATTGACTCTGAAGGACCGAGCTCCAAATCCGGAGGCTTGATTTAGTTATGTTTTTTGTTATTATTTTTAGTGTTGATATGAGATTTGACCAAACTTTTGTCTCTACAGACTCAAGGCACTGAGAGTGCAGTATGGGGCTTTTTGGTGAAGGATTACGCTGTCGGTTTGACACTGTACTGATGGAAGTGTCGTTTTTTTTCCAGGCAGACAGACTTTAGGACTTTACAGGGTCTGTTGATAAGGTGTGTTTTTTTTTTTTTTTCCCCGTTTGAACAAATCTTTAATGGGGACACAGGGTTGAATCAAAGCCCGTTCACTTCTCCCTGAACCCAGCCACTGCCCATTCCACTTCCTGTTTACTCTTCATCGGATGAACTTTGACCTGGAAATGTTAGCAGCTCGTCCCATCATCAGTGGGAGGGTAGGTTGTGGCAACAGTCCCCACCTCTTCCTCCTCTTCTTCTTATCCTCCTTTTTCAGAAAAGTGGACCATTGTAAGTGGAACGGTAACTACACGGTGACGGCAGCAGGCCTCCCCCCATCTTCACCACTCTCCACCTCGACATCTTTCCAGATTCTCCTCCAGTTAGAGACGTCACCGAGCCACAACCCCAAACATTCTGCTGCTACTCGTTTGGATGCTGCTCTTCTTTTTTTCTTAAATCTCTCCACTCCACCTTTTTTTTTCTATCAACTCTTCTGTCCTCTCTTCCGTTCTTTTATTTCCTTTCATAAATCATTTTCAGGTCATACATTGTGAAATGAGGCTAGAACCCAACAATGCTTGCGTGCGTGCATGCGTGCGTGTGTTTAAAATAACCTCTGCTGTAAATCATTTATTTGTGCACTTTGTATGGGAAGACTATGAAGAAGAGGAAAATAGAAGCGTAGCACTGAAAGAGCTGAATAAATGAAGTCTCCCTGCTGAGCTCCCATGCCACATTTGCTCTGTTCAACCCCATATCACCAGTTGGACCACCAGTTGGACCACCAACTGTAAGTTGTATGAACTCATGATGTTGTTAAAATTCTCCATCATCTTTACCACTTTTTCCTCAGTCCCTCTCTTATGTTCTGCTTTTATCTGTATTTTGTCATGTCTTCTCCTCTTTTCCATTTTAACCTCTACCTCTCCCTGTCCACAATAAAAAAAAAAAAAAAATAAAAAAACTCTGAGGCTCAGGGTTCCCCTCATCAGTCAGAAAAGTCTGGCAAGTATGAAACCTTAATTTCATAATGTCCAGGTTTTGGATAATCTCTCAATCACAAAAGTATTTTGGATAAAAATGTGGAAATATTGTTTTTATCTTCAGATATACAGAACATTCACTTGTGGAATTTACATTATATAGCTGTGTTAATTGTTTTGGTGAACAATGACTTAATAGCTACTGTACAGATTGATTTGACTCTGTTCATCTTATTGTCCAACTGCTAAATGCCGACATCAATCATCAAACAAATGTCAAAACCTTAAAATCTGTAAAGAAATGGAGGTCTGGGAAACGTCTGAAAGGAAAAAGGAGCAAAATCGAGTACATTTTTGGCAAATTTGTTGCTGCAGAAGACAAAAGCATCTCATTCCTGTTCACGTAGATCCTTAAATTTAGCTACTCAAACATGAACCTCAGCACATTCGTTAAACATTTCAAACCCTAGAAAGTTAGTCAGACCTGCTCCTATATCTGCTTGATTTAAAAAGAAAAAGAGAGAACTAAGTTTGCATTTTTAAATGGAACTCAGTTTTCTTTCAAGTGAACAGTAATAATGCAGTATGAAAATATGAGAGCAGCAAATATGACAGTGGTGTGAGCTCAAAACATTGGAGCTGAACCGCAAGAAATGTTAACGGAACACGCCGACTTATTGGGACTTTAGCGTATTCACCGTATCCCCCAGAGTTAGGTAAGTCCATACATACCCTTCTCATCTCCGTGCGTGTCGTAACTCCGTTGCACGGGGCTTCTCAGGTGCTGCGAGCAAATCACTCCGCCCAAGTAGCAGAAGCTGCAGTGCTTCGCCTTTCTGAGAATATAGTTCCCAGTATGTACACGATTAGAAGACGTCTGTGTCTCATGTGACCTTGTTATTTGTACATGCTGTGACTATACAAATCACAACATGTAAATAGGAACATGTTGGCGTTATTTTGTCACTTATTGGGGCAGTAGGCTAGATGGATCCAGTTATCTCCAGGATCTGGACTAAGCTAGTTTACCGGTGGGGGCGTCCGACAGAGTTACGACACGCACGGAGATGAGAAGGGTATGTATGGACTTATCTAACTCTGGGGGATACGGTGAATACGTCGGCGTGTTCATTTAACAAGAAGGGAGACGAACTGGCAGTGGAAGGGAGGACGTGATGGTGAGTGAAGGCATGACTACCTGTTTCCTGCTGTAATGAGTGAGACTGCAGAGTCCCGTTGAGGTTAAATAATCTAATATTACATCAACCATTTACTTTTCAAGAAGTCCAATTTTCAGTCAAACCCCTTGGTGGTGTTGCTGTACCACCAATGTCAAAAACTACATCCCCCATCCGCAAAATGTTTTTCATTATCATTTTTTAACTAAAGTCAGGCTGATCCCCCATCCATGTTGGTAGAGATTCAACCAGGGTGTTTTGTTCTTGAGAAAAAAGTTAAAAAAAATACAGATATGTATAATATATGATGATATGGCTTAATGATGGGCTCAATGAACCCGTGCATTGACTGTGTGTGTGTGTGTGTGTGTGTGTGTGTGTGTGTGTGTGTGTGTGTGTGTGTGTGTGTGTGTGTGTGTGGGTGTGTGTGTGTGTGTGTGTGTGTGTGTGTGTGTGTGTGTGTGTGTGTGTGTGCGTGCGTGCGCACTTTTCTAATAATTTGCTTGAAAATATTTGTATCTTCAAAAGGTGGGCCCTGCAGAAAAAGTTTGGGAACCACTGGTATACAGTATGTACTAATTACTAATCTTTATAGTTCATAGGTACCATGTATGTGCCCTCAAAATCCCACTGTGAATTTAACTTTAACACGGAGGGAAGCCAAACACCATTCATCTCAACATTGTCCAAACAAAGATGAAACAGAGCTGGATTAAAATTGGCAAAGTAGCCCTTTAATAATGTTATTTTTTTTCTGAGATCTTTCTGGAGCTGTCTTATCACATCCACAATTTATTCTTTTTTCCCCCAGTTGTGGGTAGCTCCTCTATTTACATTACATCAACAGTAGGCATACATACTTTGTTTCAGTGTACATTTATTTTGTTACTTTTCCAGTTTGAACACATTGCATACTGAAAACTCGCCTAGAATTAGTATTTAGTATGGATTTAGGCCATCTTGGATACTCCGCTCATTGAATGCTTTCTGCTTTTTCTCTTTTGCATTTTTTCCATCTATTAAAATGTTGCCATTTTTTTTGTACCAAGTTTCTCACACAACACCTTAAAGGATCTCTCCATGTTCACACGAAGCTCAACGTCTTACTCTCTTCCTTCATTGGTCTCTTTATCCCACGCATACACACACTTTTCACAAACACCTGCGCTCCTCTCTGTATGTTACCTCAAAGCTCAGCTCCCTCCCCCCGTACCCCAGCTACATCCATCTGCTCCACCTCTTTTCACAGTAGCCATTACCGCTGGCTTTTACGGTGTGTGTGTGTGCGTGTGCGCGTGCGTGCGCGCATGTGTGTGTGCGCACTCACTCAGTAATAAGCCTGTTTGTGTGACCTGAATCTGCAATGTGTCCAAACTCTGCGTATTAACTGACTGGTTTAGCTAAAGAGAGGAAACTGAGCAGGATTCGACTACTAAAGATGATTCTTATGCAGGCGTTAAAGCTGAAGAGTAGGAATTGCACTAAACCAGGAAAAAAAAAAATGTTGTGTGTCTGTTTGATTCTTTTCAAGCCTTATTGTCAGATGTGTGATGCCTTGGCCAATACTGTACTCCTTCACATCCTTTGTGTTTTGTAATACATCATTATGATACACATTTCGTCCTTTTGTTTTTGTTTGCACAAACACGGTCTGTCCTCTGAGAGCAGGTAGACGCAGAACTGTGATGGAGTAAAAAGTTGACAACTACAAGTGCATGAAAACTGTTCAGAGCATCAAAATGACAGAAGAAGGCTTTGAAAAACATTTTGACTAAAGGTTCTCTTAAAATGTATCAATATGCTGACTTACAGCTTACTGTATCCCCACCTGTCCTCACGACAAAGGCAGTAGGTCAACTGCTAATCTGTCAATGAAGTCACACTGTGTACGCAGAAGGTAAAGTGTGATACAGTACTTCTACAACATCAATAGGCATCAAGGATAGAATGGAGTAATTGATAGATGTTAAGTTTGTTTTTGGCAGCGTTGCGCTTTTTATTTTGCCTCAAAATGCTGCTCATCTCGAGTCCACAAAGTGTGGACAGTAACACTACGACCTAGTTAAAGTTAAGATTTAAAGCATAAAGCTGGAGATATTCTTTTCTTTTTCTTATTGACAATTAATTCCATGAAAAGACCGAAACCAACAATGAATTGATCCATCTAACGGTGTTTCCAAAGCCTGATTTTCTTCCTCTGTGTCACAGAGCTCCAAAAACAAATAGAAACACATGTTCCATCATTACCATGAGAACCCACTGTAGTGCTGCCCCAAATACTCACTAGAGCACCAAATGTGGATTGATCCGTGTCTGGAAATAGACCCTAACAAATGCACTATTAAATCCTGTTTGAACAGCGTTTGCTAAAAAACTACAGCCCCCATCTTTTTTTTGGAAATTACAAAAAAAAATTTATTTAATGAAACTATATGTTCGTGACCTGTTATCAAATATTTTCATTTGATTAGATCTTAATGGTATAATCACATGCTTTCAGAAATATCTCGGTCCAAACAAACAATGTAGGTAGAAGTTAGACCTTTTCGAAAAATGTATGTCAAAATGTTAGTTGTGTCTTCCCTTTTTTTTTAACCACCGGATTCACCACTAACACCAACTTATTAGTGTTACTCTTATTTTTAGGGGAATTCATGACCAATAAACCTCATTTATATCAAATTATATTTTTTTTTTTTGAGTGCTGAAAGCTGAAATTATGAATTATTTTGACTAATAGTTAAAATCAGAGTAATATATGTTGAGAGAATCTCAGACTGGTATATGTCCAAGTTTAGGACATATACCATTTTTGCATTTAGTTTCCCAAATGCAATAACATTGAAAAATGAAAGTAGTTAAGTGATCTTTAATTATACTCGAGTGTTTCTATGGAACCATTTGTGTAATTTTTGTACAATTTGGTTGAAAGGAACCCCAAATTCTGATATAAGAACTTTGAAAAGGGGTCAGATTTTACCCGAGGACAACAGGAGGGTTAAGGCCAAATGGCTTTTATCAAACTTCTAGCCAGGTCAATGTTTATATTTAATCAATCCAACCTTTTTTGAAATAATTGAACCACAGACATTTATTTAAAGTTAAAGGAGAACCTCTCCGAATTCTCCTCGATGGCATCGGTCAGTGTACATACAGGATATTTCTGTTCTATTCCCTCCATCATCCATCCAGTATCATCTTCTCTTTCATCTCTGGTGGCACTCAACCTCCACAGTCCATTGATGCAGTACAGCCTCGGCTCTCGGTATTTATCCCCCAGTCTCTGACATCACACTGACGTCATCACCACCTATATCTGATGGGGGGGTGGGGGGCAGGGAAGCCCAGGCGGAAAAAAAACCTGGGTGGCCATCAAGTCGCTGGAAGCTGCGTTGATTTTGAAAATTGAGTGTTCTGTATTTGTATTTTTACTGAACAAAAAATAAAAAATAATCAAATTAAAGTATCTGTAAATATGTTTAAAACTGAGACACAAATTCAATAAAGATGTTATGAAAAGTGATTTAAAACTAAGTATATTCTGTGTTTTGATTGTTTGAACTTGATCATATAATGCTTTGTGTAGCTGTTGCTTTGACAGTACTCAGGTTTGTTGCTGTTTATCAACACTAAAAGATGAGCAGGAATCCGGTTAATATGATGCTGCGAGGTCTGCTTTTTTTCGTACATAACTCTAAAGTTGGAACTATTTCAAGCCGAATGCACATCAACAAAAAAATGACTCTTAAATTACAGATACTCGGATTGGAGATGAATGCAGAGTCAGCCATTTCTTTTTATTTGCTATAAATGTCCCAATTATTTTAGTTTTCATAAGTACCATCTGACTAAAATGTATGCATCTATTTTTGTATTGTTTTGCTAAAATGTTTTTAGCCGTTGCGTGGAACCGAGGATGGATCCACCGCTTTGGTCCAGACTAAAATATCTCAACGACTACTGGATGGATTGCCCTGAACTTTGGTGTAAACATTCATGTGTAAGTACACTTTTCATAGCGCCATCATCATATCATTATCATTTAGTTGTTGTTCTTATGTTCTTATCCAAAGTGATCATCGTTTTGAATTTGTCCAGTACTTTGATTTATGAGTAAATATTTGCAAAACTAATCTCATTCCCATCTGGTGAATGGACAGATGCTTTTCTCTTTTCAGTTCAGTTGCCTATTTGGCTGATTGGGCATATTTTTTTGATATTTTTTTTTTTTGATATTTTTTTTTTTTAGTGACTAGAGCCAATGTCAGTCACTGAGCCCTTACTGAAATTGCTTGATTTCAACAATGGCTTCTAAAAATGTACCAAAACTGTAAATGTAACCACAGAAACATCTCTGAACACCTTGATGAAATGCTGATCAGTATATAAGAAAAATCTGAATTGTTGTAGATCGTTTTAAATGAAAGAGTTGTTCTCCGTCAGCACTGTTCAGATGTGTTTGAAAGAACAAATGTGTTGTGGTTCAGCCTGCTGTCGCTTCACTCCGGGATGCCGGCGGAGAGCCACCCAATAATTTGGACAAAACACACAGCAGCTTCTTCCAAGTTGGCAGCTCACATCCTAATAAGCACCTTCCTCTGCGGCAGGTTTGGTTTATTCACATCACAGACTACGTTTTGCTGAGACTGCATTCACACACTACTCGCTGTTGTTTGACAGGTGCTGTGAAATTAACATTACATGGAAGGTTAATTTCATTGCAAAATCATTTATACAAGAACTCATCGGATCTTTCGGGTTTTTTTGGGTTTTTTTTTTTACATTGAACCTGCTCAGTCGATACAAAGTATTGTTCAACTTTTATTGCCATAAGTGACACATTTTCTGTGTTTTTATTTCCAGTCAAGTACTGTTATGTGTGAAAAATGTCAGCTCTTTAACACACAGTGACTCACCACATTCAGAGAGATTTTTTCCACAATTACCCATTCTTTTCAGCCTTTTTTAACCTTTTTTTAGGCATTCTAGGCGAGCGGCATGGGCTGACATATTTAAAGGTGCCGTAGGTAGCATTGCCAAGATCCAGGACCAAAAAATCTATGGTCTCCTAAGCCCCTCCCTCCACAAGGGAGAATGAATGCATGTGCATGAGCAGTGATTGACACGCAGTTATCAAACATAATCTCTTTACTCCAATCAAGATTTCTTTGGTTACCTTGTAGAAGGGTTTTGAGGACGCTTTGAGTTATATGTGACCATAGATATGAAACCGTTGTTTTATATCTCTGTATATGACTCTCAGGACTTTGATGTTTGACATTCTGTTTGGGTGTAAGTGCAGACCCTTGAGCATCAAAGATTTGACAAAACCAGCTGGCAAAACGGTTATGTTCGTAGTATGTGACAGAAAGTTTAACATGTAAACTTTTATTTTTTATTTTAAAACATTCCAAGCATGGATGGCATACAGCTATTAGCATGTAGCTCAAATCACCGCTGTGCCCAAATACAGCCTTGACGAGCCGCTAGCATGGCTGTAGACTAGCCTAGAAATCTAGATGCACCCTAGCAGCAGCAAAATAATTTTGCAGCCAGGAGGATCTAGGCACTCTCCGTAGACTTGCGAGCTGGAAAAACCAAACTCTGGTCAGGCTAATCACATCGTCTTCTGGAAGACTTGGAGTTCAGCTTTTCTTTGAGAAAAGAACAAAGAACGCCACTGAAATCATTCTTAAAAAAGGAAGATGTGTTCAGAGTTTTGCCGACCGGATACGGCAAAAGTTTAATCTATCAACTAGCTCCGCTACCTTCTTCGTTGCTCCGCCTGGTTGTAGCGCTATCCTATCGCGTACAGAGGGAATTTGAAAGACAACTGTTTATCCCGCCCCTCGGTTTGAGCCCTGTCAATGGTGAGTTCCCAGGCCCAACATCTTGATCTGGGTCTGACTTGTCAGGCTAGCTGTAGACTTTAAAGCTGCAGTAGGTAAGTCTTATAAAAGTAACTTTCTGTCATATTTGCAATTGGGGACCATAGGCAGGCTGGGGGAACTCATATTAATGTTAGAAAAACCTCATAAAGTGACATTTTCATGCCATGGGACCTTTAAAATCTGACTCCAGATGTCTTTTCTCCCCCAATGTATTTGTTGATGGTAAGACCAGAAAACACAAAATAACTTCACAGAGACGATGGAAATCAGCTTCACAAATTTAGTAATCAGTATTTCAAGAATTACAAGACGCATGCATACGGTTTCGCAATCAATCTAGACTCGCCCTAGCAATCCGACAAGGCTGTGCGGGGCTCCGGTCGGTCCAGTCTCTCCCAGACTGTGAACCCCGTTTCTGACTCTGCCTATACCTTTTATTATCCCGGCCGCTCCTCCAGTCTCCGGGTAGGTCGTCACCCCAGCAACCGGCTCATCTCTCCTGTATCCAGGGTGGAGCGACCACACTTCGAACAGACTGACCTAGGAGTAAAGCTGGTTTTCTGCAATCTTATCTAACCCTCTTTTGATCATTTTTTTAAATTAAAGGTCAAACTGACACATTCTGTGTTGACTCAAACATTTTTAAATTATGAGATGCTTTATGCCTCTCTTCCCAACCTTAGTCAAACACAAGTCTATAAATAAAAAGTTACATATAGTCACTTTAACAAACTGGGATTGTTCTTGTTATTCTTTATGCTTCAGTTGTGTTGAGGACGAGCTGCATCAATTATAATGACAGCTTAAGTTTGTTTAAGGTTGTCTTTGTTTGAGTCCAACTCACCGACGTCAAGTCCAAGTGAAGAGCCATCTTCAACGTTACTGTCCCAGGCAGCAGTGCCATGTTTTACAATTTTGGAAGATAACTGTTCACCAAATCTATGATTATCTCCGCCAAGGAGGTTATGTTTTCGGTTCAGTTTGTTTGTTTGTCTGTCAGCAAGATTACCGAAAAAAATGAAACTTGGTGAAAGGGTGGAGCGTAGGCCAGGGAAGAACCCATTACATTTTGGAGCAGATCTGAATCATGGGGCGGAAATAATCGGGATAATCTGAAAAATTTGTTTTCGACTGGAAGTATTCACACCTCATTAACATTGTGAGATAAGAAATGCCTTGGCAGAGGTCTGCGCTCTCTGAGTGTCCTTCTAGTTAAGCATAAAACTGTTTCCAAGCTGCGGCTTGAAATATATGAATGTCTGATTTGAACAATTCCCAGGTTCAGGTTGGCAGTTGACAAGTCTTAGTCATCTGTGAGGTCTGAACTAACCTGTTGTCAAAACGAGACTCCACAACATTTCAAAAGTCATAGCACAAAAGTGAAAACACATCTGTACTTTAGGACAGACACTTGTCCTAGTCTATAGATCACGTTGTAGTTTATTCGCGACTAAAGCTACAACACTTTTGTTCAAACGCAGTGAATTACTTTATGACTCAGGCCTGACTGGTTTGACATCTGTGTGTTCAGTTGATCTTAGATAAAGACTGACTGCTGATTCAGTGTCCTAAGGAAGTATTTGTATTTCATTTCTAAATATGTATTTAATACCTGATTGTTAATATTTAGCTTGTACGCCTGCCAGTGCTATGCTCAAACAAACACTGTTTGAGACTGTTTTGAACTTTTACTCTGAGGACAAAATAGTATGGATGGTCTAAAGTCAAGGTCACATTCGGCTTTGTATTTAGAAAACTTTCCTGGCACTTTGGGCATTTTGTGTGTTTGTCTGAGATAGTCAGATGGGAAAGTGAACAGGTGCTTCCTATGGGCAAAGACTGTTGTGAGCTGGAAAGCTGTGACGCCAGTAAACACTCAGGTCCCTGATAAGTTCAACGTTCGTGCATATCATGAACAAAATATTGATCTTTACGCCAGTGTGCGAGGAGTTTTGCATTGTGTGTTTGTCTCTGTAGTTTGTTAGTGTCAGTGGGACCTATGTGAGATGTCTTGTGTATCACTCGGAGCCGGTCAGGTTGGTAACAGCCAGTTTAATCAGCCTCTGTCTGCATTTGCAAAGGAAGGTAACAGTGTGTGAATGCTCATTTCATAGGACAACTGCAAGCGTGCTCTGTCTCTTTGGGAAATCCTCCGTCAGGAATTTCCAACCTCTACAACCTAATATTAGGTTAGGGAAGTGCCACGGTAATGAAAGAAAACAACGCTGACCAACAATGACAATTTGTATGGTGCGGACCATCTTGCTGTTGCAGAAGCAATCGCCTCTTATTACTGTCACCTGGCTGAAAGCTTTAACTGATGTAGGAGCGTTGACCGTTGCAAAATAGCTTCCAGACATTGGTATCTTCCAGTCAGTAAGCAAGGATGAAATTGTGCACCATCTTTACACAGATTTGAATGGTCCCAAATCCATTACTACATACTAAGTCTCAGCAGGTTTTGAGGCTGAAGTGTGTTTGTACTGGAAAAATGACAAAATGTAGACACAAACCAGACAATATGCAGACTACTGTTAACACGGTTTATTTTTGAGTTGAAGGAAACTGTTCTCCCACAGTGCAATGCACAAAGGAAATGAAGGAGCCACTCACAGCTGCTTTTTTTAAGAAATTGTGAACGATTTGTGAAACTGATTGTTTAGAGGTTGCTAAAGTAAATACGCACAAACTTAAAAGCTTTGTCATCTCTCTCTCTCATGTCACTTTCTCTCAAACTTTCAGTCCGTCAAAGGCTTTTCTCTCTATAAAATGCTCTTTTTGCCAATCTCAAGCCGTTTCCCTCTGTTGGGTGAGATTTCTTCCTCCTGTGAGAGCCAAACTTCAAAACAGACCATAATGTTGCATAGATTGTTCTAACAAAATGCATATAACAGTCTGTTATCTTTTGCACTGAGTAGAAGAAGTCAACCAGGTAACGTTCCGATCTGTCTGTCCACAGTTGAGTCGGTCCTTTTTATTATTCACCTATTCACATAATAAATTATTTGGGAAGCAACTCTGCAGGCCGACATAAATCACTGTTAAGGTCAGACAGAAATGGGAGAACTTTTTCTTTTTAAATGCTTTCTAGAGCATAGTAAAAGTCATGGAGCAGGATTTGACCTTCCTTCAGATGAGGTTCGATCATGTAATAATGAGCAAATGGAGGAAGAGGGGGGGGGGGGGTAATGTGCCCTCCCATAACCAACAAAAACTAAGTGATGTCAGAGGAAGCGCAGATCTTTTAACTGTCCGACTGAGTCATTCTGAAAAAGATTAGCACATGTCTTCGTCAGCAGACATAGTGGAACCTTTAATGGCACTCTTGTGTGTGCTTACATGTGTACAATACGTGCACCCAGGTAAATGCAAATCTATTGTGTTTGTGTGTCTCAGTGTATGTTTAATGTGTTAATGGCGGGGGCTGCTTACCCATCCGTGGCTTGGACACACTGAGTCACTTCTCAGATGGCACGGCGCCTAGGAGAAGCAGGTGGCAGAGCTCTAGCCACACAGCAGGATAAACACACACACACACACACACATATACACACACACACAGGTGTAGGTAGACTGAGCCATGTACTGAACCACAGAAACCTGCTGCTGTTCATCCCTATACAAGAGCATTATGATTACGCTCTGTTGTTGCCTCAGAGATACTTTATTCAGGGTGTCTTTATGTGCCAGAGGCTGCAGTTCCATACATACTGGATATTCTCACAGCCAGGAAGCAGATGGCTTGGCATAAACAGCTGACATAACACCAGCTCATAGACATACTCAGTAATATTTTGTTCTGTCAACAGAGGCCAACAGTAAACAGCAAACACATCTTGTTGTATCATGGAGGTCCAGTGGAGAGTTGTTATGTATTATATCCCTAAACGCCTGAAACAAGATACCTGAAATAGACTGTTGTGTGTGTGTGTGTGTGTTTTTTTTTTAAGTGTAAGAAGATAAATAAAGTTAATGTGAACCAGTAAACTGGCCTCTACCCTACACCACTTATATTGTCTTATTCAGTGTGCCTGATGTGCCAAGATTTTGATTAAATCTCCCCAGACACGCCCAAGTTCGTAATGGGTGATTTTCACACTCTGTCCACCTGTTCTCTATCCCCCCCCCCAGCCCCCCCCGAGAAAAAAAAAAATCATGAATTTATTTGGATTCACTGCGAGTTGAAAACAAAGTCCTCACAAGTATAGCAAAAGCGACGTGTGTGTGTGTTTTAAGTCCAGGCCGGTTCATTCCAAAGAAAAATGTCCTGTGGAGAGAGGAAGTGTTCCACTCTTACTGGATAGCCAACCTTCGCCAACCAAACATTAAAGGATCAGTTTACTCAACACTGTAACCTCAAGTGGTATCTCGCCATACAGGTAGTTCCAGATTTGTCTGATGAGGTTTTGAGATGTCTGCAGGATGTAGGAAGTATATACTTCCTACTGAAGAAACGCTGCTCTACGGATTATCCACAGTAACTTGGACATTGTTTTTAAAGGTACACTGTGTAGTGTCTGAAGTATTTTATTAGCTAAAATCAATGGGCCTCATTCACCAACCGTTCTTACGAAGAAATTTGTTCTTAAACCCTTCTTACGAACTTTTTACGAAGATTCTGGCATTCACTAATGTTTTCTTAACTTGGATTTGTTCTTAGCACATTTGAGTGATGACAATTTGCTCCAAATGATTGCTTACTGCATTTTATTTAATTCTACAGTCATTTACAATGATAGTATTGTACTGTAATGTATTTCTGATCATTTGTTGAAAAAAATATCATAGTATGCAAAAAAACACTAACACTGCAATTTACATCAGCAATTAAACTGATTAAATCTTGCGTTATTTGGTGATTGATCGCTATTTATAGGGCCAAAATGCAGTTGTAGAATGTAACAAAGTACAAATTCGTCCTAATTGTACTTAAGTAAATTTTTCACGTACTTTACTTAAAGTGATGGTTCGGAGTAATTTCACCCTAGGGTCCTTTGCACCATGACCTCGAGCCAAACACCCCCCCAGAAGCTTTTTTCACCTGGGTCTAACATTGGGAGAGTTAGCGTAGAGTAGCGTTAGCCGCTGAATAGCTTAGCGCAGAGGCTAATGGATCCGAAGTGTCTCTTAACATTACCCCACTAATAATGCCCGAAATGATACCAACGGTCTACACTAGTATATATAGGTTATGCACTCATAAAACGATGGATTGTAAAGTTTGTAAGTACACCAGAAGTTTATATAAATAACACTTGCCTGCTGGCTTCTGCTCTCTGCTGTTGTTGTTGCTGCTGTAAGACGAGTGCTTAGGGACATCTACAAATTACAACACCGAAAAGAGATGCAACAAAAATATTTTTTAATTTAACTTATTTTTTAAAGTAAGTGCTGTAGTATAACTAGCAGGAGACAAGTAATAATTGAGGTAAGTTTGGAGACACTACCTTATTTAATCATTAAATTAATAAATATTTTTGTTGCATCTCTTTTCGGTGTTGTAATTTGTAGATGTCCCTAAGCACTCTTACTGCCCGGTAGTAACAGCAGCAGCAGCGTTTGTTTTTATTATTCCCGTTTTTAAATCAAAGTTGCTATATCTATTTCTCTCCACAGCGTCGTTTACTCCTCTGCCAGGCTGCGTAAGACGTGTTCATATCTTATTTATTTGGCTGGACCTCTTCACATCTCCCCATTTGCGCTGCTTGACACACTTTATTTGCTTACTTGCATGGTTAAAGAAAATAAAATACATCCATGAATAAAACCAACCGCATTCCGATTCTAACAACACATTTCCGTTTTATGCTGGTTAGGATAGGAACTTTTTTTAAAAGCCAGGCCTTGTTTGTGGTAATGGACACCTTCTACTTTTACTAAAGTAAATATGTCTCTGGTTATTTGTATTTTTATTTAAGTACTGAGATTCAGTACTTCCTCCACCGCGGCTCCGACAATCTCCGAAAACCTGTCTCCCAGGAGGTGCACAGGAAGTGTCATGTCCTTATATGGGAATTTGCGGGGCGTTTTCTTATGCTAATTAGGAACAACTGGCACGCGCTTTCAGTTACGAAGATGTGGGATTCATCAATCCTAAGAACACAGGTGCGAACAATTCTGCTGTTTAAGAACACGTCATGAATCCGGCATAGACTTTTCTTAGGAACCTTCTTAAGAACATATTTAAGAGAAAACTTAGGAAGATATTGGTGAACGAGGCCTAATGTCTTCATTCATGAATATGTAGTCATTGGTGTAAAATGACCTCTGCCAATGATCTGACTTATCCTCGTAAGCGAAGAATTTGTTATCTGTGTTTACATTGGACGGGTAAGTCCAAGGAGGCTTCCATGTTGTTCCGCCATTTTGAAAAACTCTAATCGCTGAGAGCAGAGGTGTCAAAAGTATTCACGTTCATTACTCAGGTAGAAGTATAGATACTAGGGTTTAAAAATACTTCTGTAGAAGTTGAAGTATCAACTCAAGCTTTTTACTCAAGTGAAAGTGTAAAAGTACTGGTTTCAAAACTACTTAAAGTATAAAAGTAGTGTAAGGGAAAAAAAACTAATATCAGTATGTTTTTTCAAATTAGACGGGGAGTTTTAGAAACAATTAGCTCGTGGTACTTGGCTGCGCAGAGCTCGCAGCGCATTCGAAAGGAGTTGTTTTTGCGTCCAACCATTTCGAAAAAGTCTTGGGATGTAGAAGGGTTGGCCGGTCTTCCTGGCTACCAGCCTCCTCGCTGGTGCTTGGTTGGGACATTTCGCTCGAGTCCTCTTGAGTCTCTGCCAAGGACATCTTGGTACAGGCTCTACGCTATCGTCTTGCTATTTCCTTGCTGGAGTGTGGGTGATGTGATTTGTGACCTTAGGTTGCGGGATTGCGCGTACAAACCAATAGGGTGTCGGAATGGTATATGTTTATACTTCTGATCCAAACACACTCAAATTCCCTCTATCCGGATGGCGCGATTCATTTGGAAAGGTTTTTTTTGGTGTTTTTTTGAACGATGACAAGCCGGAATGAAAACAAGCCGAACTGAAATAGGTAATAGGTAGTGACGAGGCTATTTTTAAAATGTAAGGAGTAGAAAGTACAGATGATTGCATGAAAATGTAAGGAGTAGAAGTAAAAAGTCTGCTGTAAAATAATTACAGTAAAGTATAGATACCCAATCGTTCAGAGCCAGCGTCACGTGACTGAAACCAGCAAGAGGCGCTTGTCACTGCCCCGGCAAATTTGAAAGCCTGCACTGTACTTTAGATCAATAATGGAGGATCATACTTATGCCGAGCCACAGGAGAGGGGATCCTCGTCACCAAAAAAGGGAATTAAAAAGGCAACGTGACCGGCGAATTCAAACCACGAGGGTAAACATCGGAGTAGCCTTTCCCTGTTACTGTCTAATAAATCAACAACAACAATCAACAACAACCTTTCCCAGGCGGAAAGAGCTAATGAAGGAGAAAGACTTTCAAAGGGACACTGAAGTTGCCGGCTTTCTTCTCGACAGGTTAGTCAATGTTACGGTCTAAATCACAAGGGTAATTACTTACACATGCTCACACTAATGATTCACTGCAGTTTGAAATAACGACCCTCATCACCCGAAAGAAAACTCGATGAAGCGCTATTGGACGACACGTTGTCATAGCTTCTTGGCACATAGCGGCTACCGTAGTTGAAACACGCATTTGAAAAAGCGAGGCACTAGAGAGCACTATTCGTTTGAATGCAAAATACAGTTTCACCGCTAGATGGGAGAAATTCCTACACGGTGTGCCTTTAATAAGACACACTGCTGTGGAGTTTTTCAAACGTAACGTCTCCATGCTAAGAGCGGAACAAAACATTAAAAAGTCCCATTCACCTCTGATGTTTGGAGTAGATGCAGAAGTTTCAGAGACAGCTATTTTGAAATCTGGACAAATACAACCAAACCTATCTACATAGCTACATACATGTAGAGGTAAGCAAGAAAATGTTTAATTTTCATTTGTGTGAACGACCCTTTTAGGGCATTTTACCTCAGCATCAGCCTCCCTAATCAAGCCCGCTTGCTGCCTCCCCATTAGCAGGTTCTCTTAGCATTTTGTAAGATAGTTAAGTAGTAAGAGTAAGCCTAAAAAAGTAGACTACATGCTGTAAACACACAGCGTGATGAGGCAACAGCAAGACTCATAATTTGAAATATATCTGTTGCTTGAAGAGGTTAGCAGCTGGCCGTTTATGCAAGGGGGCGAGGATTTGGTTGTGGTTGCACAATAAATCTATCCTCAGAATAAACCATTTATTGGAACAGAAATCTTGGCATGAATTAGAAATCAAATCCAACTTGTTGCAGATAACAATGATCCCATCTGTCTGTATCTGCTTGTGTGATCCCATCATGTTGGAATAAACTTGAAGTACTTCTTGCATATGTCATATACAGGTCAGTTATGGACATTTTCAAATATTGTGCGACTATTTTTAAGAAATATTGAGCTGGCTAAATCTGCTGGCTCGTGGAAACCATTAAAGTAATAACTTTTCTCTTAAACCGTTACAGTAGATTTACTGTATGGTTTCTGCAGAGGGACATGAAGAATTCAAAGATAGATTTTTCTGCTTTACATGTTTTTCTCTGCAGTAATAGGCTTTAATACCTAAAATACAAATTGTACATGACACCATCAGTACTGCTACTTACACTATGGTCCACATACTTTTGTGTACTTTTTGTCTGGGTCTGTTTATGGTTTGCAAAAGGGAAGCCTCTATAGTCCCAAAGGGAAATCTTGACCCTACTACATAGTAAGAACAGTTGTGTGCTTCCACAGTATGAGGAAGGTGTCCTGTTTCAACACAAAAATGCCTCTGTGAACAAAGCCACGCCCATAAAGAAATCATTTCCTCAGTTTAAGTTTAGAAGAACTAGACTGGCCTGTACAGAGCCCGGACCCCAACCTCATCCTACACCTTTGGGATGAACTGGAATCTTTTTAGCCTTACTTTTACTTAACTTTTTTATTTCTTGTACTTCTTATATACAATTATTGAGTAGTTTTTGTTTCCTTACTCTTATTTTTGCCTTAAATTTGACTGTGAGCAACTGCAAATTAACAATTTCCTTAGTGGATCAAGTGTGATAAAGTGTTATGATTTTGATAACACCGACTGTGAGCCAGTAGCCTGGCTCCGCCCTCCTATGTACTAAATTTTCATTTTCCTTCAGTACTCTGTCTGGGTTTTTGGGGTATATTCGCGGTTTTCTCTGGTCAAATTTTTACCGGTCCAATCAGCGAACAGAGGGAGTGGCTGAGAACGATGAGGTTGAGGTTGTGCGCTAGTTGGAGTTGTAGTTCCGTAATGGCGGCGGAGAAAGATGCGAGCGAAGCCATTCGGTCCGTTGTGGCAACGCTGCCGAACATTCAGAAGTTAAAGCCCGAGCAAGAACAATCTTTGCTGAGTTTAGTTGGTGGTCATGATGTTGTAGCCCTCCTCCCCACGGGGTTCAGAAAAAGTTAGATTTTCCAGCTCGCTCCATTAGTGGTGAAGGAGTTGGCTAAGGCGAACGCTAGCGACGCTAAGCCGACGTCACGACCAAACGTTAGCGATTGGTTATGGCAGATCAATAGTGGCTCTGGGCAGATCCAATAGTTTTAAACTTCAACAGAGTTGAACTGTCCATGGTTTTGGAATGAGATGTTCAACAATCACACACGGATGCAATGTTTAAGTGTCCGTATACTTTTGGCCATATACTACACCAGCAGAGCTAACAAAAATGCTTTGATTAAGCATTTACCATTTGTCATTGTAACTGTAGATTTTTATCCTTATCCACGACTTTTAAGCTAAGATGGACGAGAAATCCTCAAAGTGTTATGAACTGCTGATGAAGATCATGTAATATAATATAAAGCTCCAAGCTAGTTACTTAATGGACCTCATTGAAAGTGACTATACATAGTATATGGACTGCAGCCCTGGATTCAGAAGTCTTTTGGCTGTTATTTCACTTGAAGTGCCTCAGCTGTGACTCTCAAGGCAGCGTCTTGTTTATTAAATTTATACGCTGCAATATTTATAATGCTCCTGCATCACAGAAACGCAGTGATAGCACTAATATCAGAGTCCACACAGATTGGGTAGTATGGCTATGGTTCTGTTTTGTTAAAAGAAAATCTTTTGATAATTGTGTAATGAAAGCAGAGCAGATATGTTTCAGGGTGTTAGGGAGTGTATGATGGGAGAATCACATACAGGGCCCTATTTTAACGATCTAAGCGCACGGCGAGAAGCTCATGGCGCAGGTGCGTTTGGGGTGTGTCCAAATCCACTTTGATCCCCCTAGTTTGACGGCGGAAAAAAGGGTCTGTGTGCCGGGCACAAAGTTCAAAAGGGTTGTACTTAGGGTCTTCACTAATTCATAGGTGTGTTCTGGGCGTAACATGCAATAAACCAATCAGATTGTCATCTCCCATTCCCTTTAAAAGCCAGGTGCGTTTGTACCTTGGAACATAGCTATTATGATGGCGGATTTGCACCGTAATCTTTTTATTTGTAATCTTTTGCGTGTTTGTGTGCTGCTGCGCTTCCCTGTGTGCGTGTAACAAGCATAGTGTGTGCGCTCTGTGCATAAGCCTAGGCTAATTTTACTAATTTGCTGTTAAAATAACAATGAAATGCTGCGCTATTGACTTTAGATCAGGTTGTTGTTGGTCAATGGCGCGTTCACTTCCCGCTGCCTCAAGATAGCAATACGCCAAGAATTCACCTGAACACACCTCCCTGTTAGACCAGCACACCCATGGGCGCAAAGATGGGTGCAGGTGCTATTTAAACGACGTGGGCGCTGGACGGGAAACTGACAACCGTGTCGGTCTTAAACTAGCAAAGGCACTTGAGTCGGCCTCAAGTGCAAGATAGGGCCCACACTGTGCTGCTCCTACAGTTTACAGTAGGTGTGGTGCAAGTCAGACCGACTGACAGAATGCTTTCAGTAAATGTCAGCCCACTCAGGTCAGCCGGGGTTCAGAGGTCAAAGGTTAATATCATCCAGACAGTTCACCAAACACCCTTAGGCCGTGTGTTAACAGCTAGCAGCAGGCTAACAAAACGTCTCTCTGAATAAACCTAGTGCTAAAATCACAAAGGTGGATGATGCATGACATAACAACGCAGCTTGATTCTGTCTAAATCGGCCTGTGAGGCCAGATTTTCCCTTGATGTTTTTGTACCTTTCTACTTCAGTTAGGCCCTATATAGCTACACATTTATTTCATGTTCTTGTGTATATTTATAGTTACAATGCAAGCCATGTCTTCTTCTTTGAGTCTTTTTACTTTAGTTCTGAAACAGTAGTCTGAACCATACTGGGATTTTGAGGCTGATACTAACATTGATATGTGTGGGTTTAAAGATACATATATACAACATATTTGATAAGGATCCCTTACATTTGGTAACTAGGGCTGTGACCAAGATGTGAGCGGCTCATTTTACCGTTGAAAAGTAAACTTAACTTTAAAAGTTTGTGATGGTGACACTGTTTCTAAATGAGCTCCAAAATATTGTTTCAGTTATCAGCCAACACGTGGCAATATGATATATTATAGATAAACTAAAATTGGACAATAGGCCTACTATCAGCCCAGATTCTCAGTTGTGAGGATTTGCTGCTTTTCTCTGTTTAAAATAACTGTAAATTGGGCTCTGGGAAATTGTGATGTGTATACACAACAAAGTGCGGCAGTGAGACACCACAGCCCCCACCTGAGCAAAGATTTGACCATGGGAGACCAAAGAGCGGAGATGAGAAATCTCAACCCCCCCATCTCACCCGTCCAACACTCCTCAAACCCCTTGGACAACCACGACAGCTTTGAGGACCTCTTTAAGGATACGTCGCTCTCCCCTCTTTCCCCCATCCCCATGTTGGAGTTCACTGACCAGATGAAGCAGCTGGTAAATGCTGGAACCAAGTATGCCCCCATTCCTTCTCCCATCGTAAAACGCCAGGCACCTCTGCCCCCTCAAGGACGGCAGTTAACTCCTTCTCCCCAAACTGATAAGGATGCTTGTGTGCAAAATGCAGCAAGCATTAACTGATATGGGCCGGGTCCAGGCTGCATGCCTAGTAGCACTCATGACTCTTTCCAAGACAAGCCTGGGAAAAAGAATGGCGAATAAGCACGTAACTGCAAACTTTGCAAATTTAGCATCCATTCCTCGTCAGCCACAGTCTGTCCCAAAAAATGAAAACGCACTAACACTAGCCCTACTAAACGTTAGGTCTTTGGCGGGTAAATCATTTTTAATCAATGATTTTATTATCAAGCACAATCTTGATTTTATGTTTTTAACTGAAACCTGGTTGGACCATAATAACAGTGCTGCTGTTCTCATTGAGTCAGCCCCCCCTAACTTTAGTTTTATGAGTGAGAATAGAGTGAATAAGAAAGGAGGTGGAGTCGCCATTTTGTTTAATGACTCATTTCAATGTACGCAATTATCTTACGGAAATTTTGCTTCTTTTGAATATGTGGCTCTTCAGCTAAGATCCTCCCCTCAAGCTCTACTTCTAAATATCTACAGGCCACCCAAATACTGTGCATCCTTCTTTGACGATTTTAATGAACTGCTGTCTATAATCTGTATTAACTTTGACCGTGTAATTATTGCTGGTGATTTTAACATTCATGTTGACAACCCCCAGGACCGAGGGACCAAAGAACTGTGTTGTGTTTTTGAGAGCTATGGACTGACTCAGCATGTGACACAGCACATGCACAATAAGGGGCACACTCTGGACTTGATTATCTCCAAGGGTCTGAACATTTCCAAGGTTGTGGTGACTGATGTTGCTCTCTCTGATCATTCCTGTGTTTTCTTTAACGGCACTATCTCTGTGCCAAAAAGTGTTCAAACAAAGTTAATCAGAAAACGGTATATCACTGAAAACACCAGTGAAAAATTCATTCAGCTTTTCTCCTCTACACCCGCCCTTACTGGGGCCTCAGTCACTGAGCTTGTAGATAATTTCAACTGTAAAATTACGAATGTTATTGATGCTATTGCTCCCACTAAGATCAAAGCTGTCTCTGGTAAGAAAATATCTCCATGGAGAAATTTTATAGTTGTGAGAACAGAAAAAAGAGAGTGTCGAAAAGCTGAACGCAGTTGGCGAAAATCTAATCTCCAGGTCCACTATAACACTTATAAAGAGAGACTTCGCATTTATAATCTGGAACTAAGAAATGCAAGGCGGTCCTTCTTCTCTGACATTATTGCCAGAAACAATAATAATTCACGTGCTTTGTTTGCTACTGTTGATAGATTAACTAACCCTCCAGTACCAGTAGCATCTGAACTGTTGTCTACCAAGGCTTGCAATGACTTTGCCTCCTTCTTCACAGACAAAATTCAGAAAATTAGACAAACAGTCAGGGCTTCCATATCAAGTACAGGATATGTGTTGTCACAGTGTGCACGCAAAACAAATTCCAACATGACACAATTTCATACAATCAACCTTAAAAACCTGGAGGACATTATACAACATCTGAAAACCTCCTCCTGTTGCCTTGATATTCTACCAACGGGTGTTTTCAAAAATGTTTTGAATTGTTTGGCTTCAGATCTTCTACAGATTGTAAACACATCTCTGCTCTCAGGTATCTTCCCACAGGCCCTGAAAACTGCAGTCATCAAGCCACTCCTAAAAAAGAACAATCTAGACTCGACACTAATGAGCAACTATAGGCCAATATCAAACCTTCCATTTTTAAGTAAAATCATAGAAAAAGTGTTTTTTCAACAACTCAACCTTTTCTTATCGCTAAACAACAGTTTTGATGCCTTCCAGTCAGGTTTTCGACCACACCACAGCACTGAGATGGCTCTTGTTAAAGTCTTTAATGACATCCACTTAAACACATATAGTGGCAAAATTTCAGTCTTAGTATTACTTGATCTCAGTGCTGCATTTGATACGGTAGACCATGACATATTGCTTGACCGATTGGAAAACTGGGTTGGTCTTTCTGGCTCAGTACTAAAGTGGTTTGAATCCTATTTAAAGAATAGGGACTACTTTGTGTCTATAGGTAATTATACATCTGAGCATACAAATATGACGTGCGGAGTTCCCCAAGGCTCAGTTCTGGGGCCTCTTCTGTTCAACATCTACATGCTTCCACTGGCTCAGATTATGGAAAACAACAAAATAAGTTACCATAGTTATGCGGATGACACCCAAATTTACATAACCTTATCACCAGGGAACTATAGCCCAATACAACAATTAAATATGTGCATTGAACAGATTAATGATTGGATGTGCCAGAACTTTCTTAAATTAAATGAAGAAAAAACGGAGGTGGTTGTTTTTGGAGCAAAAGAGGAACGATTGAAAGTCAACGCTCAGCTTCAAACGACAATGTTAAAAACAACAGACAAAGCCAGAAATCTTGGTGTAGTCATGGACTCAGACCTGGATTTTAAAAGCCACATTAACATAATTAAAAAATCAGCCTATTATCACCTTAAAAATATATCAAGGGTTAAAGGACTTATGTCTCAGCAGGATCTGGAAAAACTTGTCCATGCTTTTATCTTCAGTAGACTTGACACTACGTGGGTTAACGTCTTTACAGGTCTCCCCAAAAAAAAATCAATCGGACAGCTGCAGCTGATTCAGAACGCTGCTGCTCGAGTCCTCACTAAAACCAAGAAAGTGGATCACATCACTCCAGTACTGAAGTCTCTACACTGGCTTCCAGTGCCTCAAAGAATTGATTTCAAAATACTTTTACTGGTTTATAAATCACTAAACGGTTTAGGGCCAAAATACATTTCTGATCTGCTACTACATTATGACCCACCCAGACCTCTCAGGTCGTCTGGGACAGGTCTACTTGTTGTCCCCAGAGTCAGAACTAAACAGAGGGAAGCAGCGTTCAGTTTTTATGCTCCACATATTTGGAACAAACTCCCAGAAACCTGTAGGTCCGCTGCAACTCTCAGTTCTTTTAAATCTAAGCTAAAGACCTATCTTTTTGATGTTGCTTTTCTTTAAATAATCTATTAACTTTAATTTCTTATACTGCACTGTAACTTTTATTCTTATACTGCACTATCAATTTTATTCTTGTCTTTTAATGTTTTTAATTTGTTTATTAATGTTTTTAAATTGTTTTCAATTGTTTTTAACTGCTCTTTAATGTTTTATGTAAAGCACTTTGAATTGCCCTGTTGCTGAAATGTGCTCTACAAATAAAGCTGCCTTGCCTTGCCTTTTGATATTTTCTGACATTTTATACTCTACTTCTTGAGAAAATATCTCTTATAATTCCTATTTGCAGCACAAGTTGACTTCACTGCACATAAGCCTTTTCAGCTACAAAGATGATCAAGGCTTGATCTCAGAGCTCTGCTGAGGGACATTTATGAAGGCTATAAAAATCCTCCTTTCTTATCAGCCTTCATCACATACTGTAGACGTGCTGCCATAACCCCCCCACCCCACACACACACACACACAAACACACCACCATTTTCATAAAGGTTATAAAGGAGTCCTTTATAGGTGTTTCTACATCAGTTTATGATGACCAAATAAAAGCTGTATATGTCCCCTCCGTACATTTCAGTTTAATATTAGTTTTAATGAAAGTATGATACACACACACACACACACACACACACACATATCCGTCATCACCTATCAAGTCATGCAGAGGGACTCCTCTCTACTACTCTACTAGTTTCCTATCAGTGTTGCTGCTGAGTCACTGACAGTCCCACTCTCTTAGGGGCTCCCCCCCCCAACACACACACAACCACATCCGTACAGCTGACATAGCTAAAGCTCCACACTGTCGATCGGTGGTTTCATCTCACCTTCTCGTTTTCCCATCAGTGATACCCGCAGAGAAAAGAATAAATATCTTGTGTGAGAATCTACATCTTGAGTCAGCGTCGAAGTCTTCATCTATTGAGTGTGTGTGTGTGTGTGTGTGTGTGTGTGTGTGTGTGTGTGTGTGTGTGTGTGTGTGTGTGTGTGTGTGTGTGTGGTGTGCGTGTGTGTTTCCTGCTGCTTTTTAAACATATCTTATCACATTTTCCAGTCAAGCAGAAAACACACTTCACTTTGACTCTACTTTTAACTTTATTAAATGGCACATTTGACAAATGTATCACTACAGGAAAGGACCAGTTGACACAAAGCCGACTTACTGTTTCATTGAAAAATGAAAATGTTTTGCATTATGTTCTTATCTTTTCCTGAAAACAATAAGAGGAGAATATTCGCCAAAAAAATACAAATAAAATCTTTTTCAAAATGTCATGGGTCCTGTTTTATGACTTGTGTTATTCATCATATTACTGATCATGGAATTGGATGATAGTCACTTGCAGAATAGATTATCACGACAGATGTGCAGCCGACAGATGTTTTCTTCATCGACATGACTTGTCCATGACTATATGTGATATTTTCAACCAGTAGGAGCAGGGACGGGTAGAGACATTTTTAAATGGCCCGGGGCATACTTGTTCACACGCTCAAAGAAGAAGGGCACATTTGGAAAACGGGTAAAAAGTTGTTACACCCAAATTTTTTATATTTCACAGCACGTCCCTCGCGGTGATTGGGCACCTGGTTGAGAGCGCAGGAGGCCGCTACAAAATTGCAGTGTGACAAATTATATGAATACACCTTAAATTTAAATGATACATTATTAATAATTATGATTTGTTTATTGTTATACCATGGTCTGGATGAATACTCGGTTTTGATTGGCTGCAGGGTGTACATTAAAACCTGATATTGGACACCTACTAAGTAGTTCCCATTAAACTGAAGTTATTCTGTATCACAGCGATCATCTCACATCCCATTCGCTGTTCAACTTGCTACTTGTTTGTGAAAGTCTTGATATTGATTTGGGGACAATGACATGGCTGGATAGCTAGTCTTATACTGTCAAACTATATTTCCTGATTGTCAACCGTACACAATGTTATTGAATTTGAAACTTGCTAGCATAACGTTAGCTTTCTGGCTAGTAGCTGTCTGAGCTGAAGGGCTGTATGTGCTGAGCGGACTACAAATATCTCCCGTTGCCAAGATGTATCTAAGGTTTTTCCTATTGTTTTTTTGTGTGTGGCTTGGACAGCTGAAGTGGGAGAGAAGGGCCGCGGGTCGGAATCGAACCCCCGTCCGCTGCGGGAAGGACTGAGCCTTCAGTACATGGTTTGTGCTTTAATTCTTCAATACCTGCTTTGTGTTTGTACTGCATGTTAAGCTGTTCAACTATTGTAAATCATCAAATGTTCTGTTTTGAAATAAAACCATCAAAGCAATAAGCTCTTATTGTTGCAGGGGCATTCTGTGGTATATGTCTGTGTTTCACTTTCCAAAGAATCATAACACTCGCGTTCATTTTTGTGGTTTCCTTGCATCATTCACAACTCGGGAGGGAAGAACTCACTTCCAGCGTGTCTCAGAGGGGGGGGTTCTACAATGCAGCTGTGCTATTTGTCAGTGTTGATTATGTGTGTGTGTGTGCAACAGAAAGAGATTTATGGTGGAATATGTTCATGTGCTCTAGTGAAATGACTTCCAAAGAAATTCAAGGAAGGTTCCCCATGCTGTGTTAGCGGCATTCACCCAGAGCATACAGTATCTGCCTGCAACATTTCCTGTGTAGTAGAAAGTCCTGTTAAGACTATCAGCAGAGAGCCTGAGTCTCTCGCTTCCTCACAGCCTGTTATTCCATTTCTAAAAAAACATGAGATTTTTACAGCCCTAATCCTGTGCAAATGACTCTGCATTATAAACTAAACAACTGATTACAGTTGTAAACACAACACACTGTTGTTTGATGACAACTTAAACAGGAGGTTCAGATATATTTTGATAAACTCAGACATGCAATGCTTATGGCGTTGATGGTTCCGGTACAAGATAATGTCTGGTGACCTTTGCCTTGGTTTGCACAGGTCAGTGTGCACTGAAACCACACTTATTGCTTTCATTTGAACTATTTTATACAAAGAAATAATCTAAATAGAACAGTTAGGAGAGAAATTGGGAGATATTGTGTGACAGTCCTGCAATAAAGCCCATCAGCCCGAACAGGTTGTTCTGATCCAGTTTATTAGGTACAACTAGGAAAAAAACGAATGCTGTCTGTTAATGTTATCTTATGTTTCGGTTAAAAGTGTTTTAAGGTGTCACTGTGTGACATCAGTGTGGTCAGACTAAATATTAGAAATGCCTCTCAATACAATAAACTACTAGGTACTTTGTACTTTGTGAGTAGTTTTGATAATAGTGTTGAATGTAATGTTGATAATAAAATCAATAGGCTATTTACCTGGTATTACCCACAATGTTAAATACTGGAAGATAAACATCACGGGTAATAGGCTACTTTTAACAAATTAAAAAAATCTAAATTGATCATATACACTTTGTCGGCCATTTGAGTGTCTGGTGATAACTTGCAATTTGTCTGTTCACTTTAACGAATAGATATAGCTACACGTAGCCTGTGACTTTAACGTCTCTGACATGTATGTGTGGGAGGTTTTTTGCCCTTTTTTATTTTTAAACAAATCTTTATTTATACATATTTGTACAATTTGGGGGCTACAACAACATGATTATTATTTTAACAAGAACTTTTTAAAGTTAAATTAAACCAGTATAATCTCAAATGAGCATTAATAATATCAAAGAACATAACTGCTGATTTTCAACTGAACTGCCATAGATACGGTCAGAGAATGCCGCCTGCCAGGAGACGGCCCTGGTTACTTGGCAACGCAAAAACCTCGTCGACCAATCAGATGCTTCGCTCGGCGCATTGGTACAATCAAATTCGAAGATTTTAACACTGATGTGATCTGCTGATGATGAAAGTTGGACTTTTTGGTAGATATACGAACTTCGTGTTTTGTTTTCATCAGGCAATGCTATATATTGTTAATATTGTGCTTTTAAATTGTAAAAGCCACGCTACATAGACAAGGGGACTGTGTCGTGCCACGGCTGTGCATCTGTGTTAGTGGGTCGTATTATTCAACTTATGCGCAGCGTTACAATGTGATCCTGCCACTCCCGCCCCGTGGATTATGTGGAGGTGTCTGCACGGATTCCAAGTTAACATCTTCTTTTTCGGACTTTGAATGCTTTCAGACCACGCTTTTGGAAATGTATGTACTGCTTTCATCGCTCATTTCTGTCAAGTAAAACCGCGTTTTTAACTGCGTACGTTAGGAAAGTAATGTTAAGTTAGACTCGCTAAATTAAACTTTACCCAGTCATAGCCATGATTCAAAAACTTGCCATGAGTTAGGATATTTTAACGGTAAGTATGTAGCTAGTATATTTCATGATTATTCCGAACGTATGCTACGTGACTTTGCTGAATTTACGGAGGGATTCGTCGCCATATGGATTAATATTGATGAAACGTATATGTTGCATTCGTCACGGCTAAATTGACAAGTCAGCTGGAACAAATGATTAACGTCACTGGGGATGTTTTTGACGAAATGTGTGTATCGGTAACTTGTCTGGCCACAGTTAATTTAGGATATGGCCATTTTTATTATGTCTTTAGTGTACTTTTTAAGCTATCTTGTTTGTCTCTCAGCGGTTCTGGAATAAAAGCCATGCTGGCTCGGTGAGCTGTTCTAGAAGCCTCACGGGCTATGTCCTTTCGTGTGTGTGCGCGAGCGAGCAGGTTGTCTCGTGCTCGCATTCTGCTGTGCTCGTGCATAATGGGTCATGATGCTGCTACTGGTGCATGAGATATTTTAACGCTGGCAAACCAATAGTTGTCATTTATTACATTTTATTTGTGATGGTATTGATATTTTGTTTGGCATTCATTGTTACAACAGAGATACATCTGCTTTTAGTATTTTATATTTGTGTCAAAGGCAATGGGTTGAAAATATTCTGATTTGTAGACACATTTTAATGCTAACACCTTAACTAACATATTTTTCTCTCCTGGCATCTTAGTTAATCTAAACTTTGTGAGAAGATGGATAACAAGGAGGAATCCCAGAGTTGTTCAGTGAGTGTCCTGACCTGGGACCAGGTGAGCCGGCTGAATGAAGTTCTGACGGAGGTTGTGCCTGTTCATGGACGGGGGAACTTCCCTACCTTAGAGGTGCGGCTGAAAGACATTGTGGCCCGGGTGCGCTCCCGCCTAGAGCTGAGTGGCATCAGAGTAAAGGACGTACGGCTCAACGGCTCCACGGCCAGCCACGTACTGGTGCAGGATATCGGCTGGAGCTACAAGGATCTGGACGTCATCTTCAGGGTGGACCTGCCGCACGAGGCGGAGTTCAGGCTCATCAAGGACGTGGTGCTAGGTACCCTGCTGGACTTTCTACCTGAAGGTGTGAACAAAGAGAAAATTACACCCATGACTCTCAAAGAGGCTTACGTCCAGAAGCTGGTGAAGGTCAACACGGAGCAGGACCGCTGGAGCCTCATCTCCCTCTCCAACAACAACGGCCGCAATGTGGAGCTGAAGTTTGTGGACTCAATACGGCGGCAGTTTGAGTTCAGTGTGGACTCCTTTCAGATTGTGCTGGACTCCATGCTTTCCTACTACGAGCTGGCACAGACGCCCATGTCACAGGCCTTTCACCCCACTGTGAATGGGGAGAGCGTGTACGGGGACTTCAGCATGGCGCTGAGCCACCTGCGGAACAAGCTCATCGCCACCAAGCGGCCTGAGGAGATCCGAGGTGGCGGCTTGCTGAAATACTGCAATCTGCTGGTGCGGGACTTTCGGCCCGCCAGCGAGGAGGAGTTCAAGGCCCTCGAGCGGTACATGTGTTCCCGCTTCTTCATCGACTTCCCTGACATCGGTGAGCAGCAGCGCAAGGTGGAGGCCTACCTCCAGAGCCACTTTATAGGTGAGGAGAAGAGCAAGTACGACTACCTCATGATCCTGCGCCGAGTGGTCAACGAGAGCACGGTGTGCCTCATGGGCCACGAGCGGCGGCAGACCCTCCACCTCATCTCGCTGATGGCCTTCCGAGTGCTGGCAGAGCAGAACGCCATCCCTGATGCGTCCTGTGTCACCTGCTACTATCAGCCAGCGCCCTATGTCCGAGACCACAACTTCAGCAACTACTATGTGGCTAACCAGAACATTCCAACATGGCTGCCATGTAACTGACAGAAGGAAAACAAGTGGACGGATGTACAAGAGGGCACCACCACTGCTGCTGCTGCTTTTGAGAAAAGAGAAGGAATAAAATAAAAATCCCCCCAAAAAAAAAAATTATTATTGAGGCAATAAATGCTATGTTCCTCTCAAGGCACAATTATATTTAAGTGGACAAGTGTTTTGCTTTTGTTTTTTTGTGTTTGTTTTTTTGGAATCCTTTCTCATTCCTTAGCTACAGAGATGTCTAGGTCATTGAATAGAAAGTGATATTTTTAAGTGTTTAGATTTTTTTTTCCTCATGTTTTTTTTCCCTGTTTATCAGAGTTGTGTTTTGTGCCTTAACCTCCCAGTTGACCCCACCCACCCAATAATTTAAGTATGGGCTATTTTTTTTGAAGAAGGGGAAGCAGAAAATGTAGCCTTGAATTTGGTTTTGTCCTGTGATTAGTAAAAGTTAAAAAAAAAAAATTAAAAAAAAAATTAAAATCTTGAAAAATAGTATTATTGGGGAAAGGGGTAATATATAATAGGTGATGACCCAAACAAAAAAATCAGTGTTAAAAAGTTTTGTTCACTGGGGAGGTTAGAAAGGTGGTACACTAATAACTTTGTTCACATCAGAAATGAAGGGGAAGCGAGAGGAGTCCATTTGTTTTAATTCATTTTGACATGTAAATATCTCTCACAGACATTTGTGGTCTCCTTAATATGCCAGCAGTGCCTGTGATTTGAAATCAATGCAAGAGAAAATGTGTCTATTTTTATTTTCCACTGTGAATTTCAGTGTAGGACGAGCTCCCCTCCTTCCCCTTTTATCCAGTTTACTCAGCCCTGTACTTTTCAGTCGAGACTGGAAATCTGCAGAGAGACAGTTTAGGCCTCAGATAGACGGGCTCCTGTGTGTCTGAGGAGTTTACGTTCCCCTGTGTTTTAAGTCCCTTCCGAAGCCTCACACCAGTGACCTCAAGATGGCTATTGTGGGAAGCTGACTGACTGAAGAAAGCGGACATGGGCGCGTTGAGAGCATGCGGCTGGCCTCGTTGCCTGCAGCGAGAGCTGGCTAGGAGTCCTGGAGTGACAGGCTGACTGGTTGTCCCTTCCCTTAAAAGGAGCAGCACATGGTGGGCCCCAGTCTTGTCCCTTACAACCATTGCAGGCTCGATGGCAGCGCTGAAATGGGATCCTCTTCTGACGCAGCGACTGGCTCTCAAACTACAGGCTGTCTATAATTATCCTTTTTTTTTTTTTTTTTTTTTTTTTTCCTGGGGGAGGTATCTTCGGAGCAGGGAACTGGGGATGGGTGTGCAAGCAGCAGCAGCAGCCCTGCCACCTTACATGTGTGGGGAGCTGAGTCACTTCCTATCCTATCAGTGCCTGCTGGAAGGACTCTGTGTTTGAACCCCTTTTGTGGTCATGGGAGCACAGACAGCAGGGAGTGCAACTGGTATGTTAATAGAAATGCCATGATGTGTGCCAGTTGGATGCCACTCCCCTTCCTGACTTGGAGTTTGATGTATCCTGGAAGCTACAACTGACTTGAGCCACAAGTTCCCTCCTCCCCAAACCTATAAATTACTATAAGTAGCTAAGCCTATTATTAGCTGTTCATTTTGAACACTTGCAGTGTGGTATTACTAGCAGATGTCCTAAGCTGTGACTTTAACCTGTCATCTCTCTTAAGCATCCAGGTTTGAGAGGAGAATAGTTGCTAAACTTGTGTAAGTGACAACTGCTGTCTCTCTCTTCCTCTCACCCCTCAGTTTCTCTGAAGCTCTAACTTATTCCTGCTCACTGCGGCTCGTGCTTATACCAGATAACCGGAAACATCGCTTATCTGGATGGCCCACAACTCCCAACTGGTTGGTTAAAATATTTTGTTAGGGGGACAGTCAGTGCTACCTCTTCTGCAGGTCACAGGGGTATGCTCTGCTGGTACGGGGGAAATGCAAATGTCTTTTTAACAACAAGTGAGGTGCCACACACTGTCTCGCTCTGGACCAAAATTACAACCAGCAACTGAAGCACTTAAGTGCCTTTTGACGTTTTGGAGAGTGATTTAGCTTTTTTAAAAGGTGTTGTGTTTTTTTTTTTTTTTTTTTCCCAAGCCCCTTTTTAAACCTTTTGAAACTTGGGTGATACAAGACTTTCATCATAGTTTATGGGAGAATACATACTTTTCTGGTTGGGAAGCAAAATTATTTTGAATTTTAGTTTTTCCCCTTAGTTGTGGTCTCTTTGTTTCAGTCCCAAACCATACCTTTCCTTGAAACTCACGTGTCTAGTCATTCCTGTCGGTCTTCTCAGCCATTTTGAGCCATTTTGTTTTACTCCCATCTCACGTTTGGGTCTTGTTGTCGCTGGCAGCCATGTTGACCTCAGTCATGCCTGAATGCCTTTTTTGAAATCCAACTTTTGATTGATTCTGATTTTAGGGTTAGACATATATCTTATATACACCCTTCATTTAATGGACTGCCTAGCATTGGAGCTCCACCTCCTCCAAAGCAGCCTGGCCACATTTATTTTGCCGACCATTTTGTCCCCATCCAAAGCATTACCTGAAGTGCACTGACGAGCCATACTTTCGCACAGTAGCTGGAGGTCACCCAGCAGAGACCCCATACTAACAGAAGCACTTTAAAGAGGCCTTGTTTTACTCCAAACCCAGCCACCTGATAGGAATGCAAATAAGCTAATGTGGTCTATTGCTGGAGGGAGTTGAGCTGGTTCTCAGGGACATAATGTGTTTGAGTGCTTTGTTTAGTCCCTTTTTTTTATTTCGGGAGGGTAAATTGGTTTAATCTGCCCTTGACATGGAGGAATTCCCTCCTAATACTCACCTTCATTTTGTGTTTTGTCTCTAATTGTAACTTTGACTCTCCTCTTCTTGCCTAAACTACAGGTTGTTATTGGAGTAGATCATGCCTGAAGGTGGAAGTAGCCAGCAAACTTCAGCTTGCTACAGCCTGACAGCAGCGCTCGGTTTTATCTGTGCATCCATTTGTTTTAAAACCTTATCACTCAGTGGGTAGTCCCCTCTTAGTTTAGCGCTAACAGCTGGGTTTTTCATCGAACTCCTAACCCTCATACGATCGGATAGTGCTAAAAATCTGTTTCAGGGAATAGCGGCACATAATCTCAATCATTCCCCAGTTTGTGTATCCCCTCTCTGAGGGATGATAAATTGGTTTATTAAAGCTTGGAGCCACAGTCAAAACCAGCAGCCCGGTAAGGCTGCTGCTCAGTCGCAGGTTGAAGACTGCTGAGCTTGATAGCTCTGCTGAGCTAGTCCCTTCTTGGGCTTTTTGTTGACATCTCCCACTAAAAGTAGCTTTGAGCGAGGTCAAAAGAGAATGCAACATACAAAAAAAAACTTGCATTTTCTAGACAGTCGATAGTGAGCGCAGCCTGGATTGTATATCCCCTACTTTTTTTTTTTGTTTTTGTTTTTTGTTTCCACCCAACCTTAACATGTTTACGGTTCTGACCTTTTTTCTGACAATGAATGTGTGCCTGTTAATGAAAGCTTTACCTTCCCCAATTAGGTGAGAGTGGGGTGCAGCAGGGCTCATGCTAAATCACTTTGTTCGCCAAGGGTTGATGTATGTATGTATGTATGTCGATCATTTAGTCTTTGTGAAGGATGTTGTGTTTATAAAAAAAAAACAAGGATGAAGTGTATTTTGCCTTTTTCTTTTCTGGCCCCCACTTTTTCCCGCTGTAAACTACTTATTCATCCCATTGCTTCTCTCCCTTACCTTGCCTTTTGGTTGTCCCACTTGTTTGGGCTTCTGTTTATTAGTATAGTATATTATTATTATTTTTTTTTTTTTATATGACACCTGTAGTAAGTATTCTTTGCTGGAGGGGGTGCAGAGCGAGCTGTGGATTAAATATTTTGTGGTTGTCTAAAGTAAAAGTCTTACCATAGGAATGTGCTGGAGGCTCTCCTACACTTTCTATATCGGGAGTTGTAAAAAAAAAAAAAAAAAAAAAACATTGCAGCGGATTTGTGTTTATGTTAATGCGTGGAGGTGTGTGTGCTTGTTTGCATGTGTGTATGAAGGGATGCCTGTTGCTATAAAAGTTTAAAAAGTGGGGAAAAATATGAAAATTGTCTAAATATATATATTTTTTTGAAATAGTAAATGCAAGAGCTTTTTGTCAGCTTTGTGAATGTGACGATGAGTTTGATGGTTACAACAATTATACTATTTCATTTTTCAAGACTTTTACCTCACTTGAGTTTTTCCTTTTGAATGGAAATGTACATCAGGAAAATGTTTGAAGAGGAAATAATGAATAAAGAGTATTAACTTCAATTTCTGCCTCAGCGGTTTCTGTTCTGTTCACATCAAGCTGTGTTTTACAGATTTCTGCCAAACTAGCATTTCAAGGATTTGTATTTGTTTCTTTTTAAACTCAACACACCTTCCTATTCAGCATTTAACGGTCATACTAAAATAGGGGAGTTTAAAACTTTTGGAAAAAAATAAATAAATCCCGGTCCACCTTCTAGTTTATTTTATTTTGTCCACAGAATAAAAAAAACTACTTATTTGGCCTTCATGCCTGTTTTAAAGTGAGGCCGCATCAGTGGACTACATCCCGGAAGATATTTTAAAAGCAGAATTAGAAAGGTGGACAATAGAAATGTTTTATATCTTGACTATTGGAAAAAACGCTAAACAAAACTTGTCTGTAAGTAGAGTAGTGTTTTTTTTTTTTTTAAATGTTTTTTTTTAATTGTAAACTTATTCAACTATAGAGGCTAATTCCCTCCACTTCCAGTGGACCCCATGGGACCCTTAATGCATCCATGATGGGACCTCATTTGTTAAAAAAAAACAAACAGTATGGTAGGGAGAGAGAGATCTTATTTTTACTGTCACTGGGAGAGACCAATCATTTTTTGATCTTGTTTGAATTGACCCATGAATTACAGGATTGTCAATTTAAAAGATAATTTTGCCAGTAGTACCACTAAGTCTTGTGTGAAACTTCTCGGTGAACTAGCTACATATCTTGTCTCGCACAATTAGCTTGATGCTCTGCTTGCTTGCTAGCTTAACTATGTTCCACAACACACGTAACGTTATCTTATCTGCCGTGTTTTATCCTGTGTCTTTTCATCAGCCAGGAAGCGAAAGCACGAGCAAGACCCGTTGTTTGTGCAAGTTAACGTTACATCCCGCTACAAAACGCAGTCATCGTAGCTTCAGCGAGACGTCGCATATGCCACTTTTGGGTGGGTAGTTCACAGTGCTCTACTTAAACCGTATTACGACAAACAAAGACTTTCTGGACTTGCAAAAATATCTTTTAAATTGACAAACATATGTGTAATTCATGGCTCAATTCAAACCGGGTCAAATAATTATTTAACTCACTAAAATGAAGTTCCTCCAGGACTGTAACAACCACGACAAGGAGCACAGCGTGTCGCACATTACAATGTGAAACAAGTACGAAACAGCAATAAATTAGCAGGAAGAATAAAGATACAATAAATAAAAATGAAATACGATACTCATTCAATAAAACAAACTAAATACACAGAGCAGTAGGAATATGGCACCATAGTTTGGAGAAGCTGAGCAGCAACTGTCAAGTGGTCATCATGACACCTTCAAGAATCATGTCCAGACTATTTCTTAAATAGAAAGTGGTGAGGGTGAGACAATCTTTTTTTTCTTTTTTTTTTTTTGGGTGAACTGACACAAATAAATAACCCCCAGGCATGCTTGATAAAATTAGTTATCAGTAGATACATATATGTATGCTACAGTAAAATGGCTCATACATAACTGAAACCGTATTGCTTTATTGTACGAATAACCGTTTAATCTTTGAATACACTTACAGAAAGTGGTATTAACATTTTTGTGCAGTTTCCTGACTTGTGGGCATCCTGATGATGACTTTAACCAGAGATGTTTTCCATCTCCATCACCGGGGAAGCGGTTAGTGGGGAGATCAGTCAGCTCAGCATTCAGAACTTTAAATCCTGTTCTTGCTGATCTGAGTACTCCCTCTGCCAGAGTTTTTACTGGCTATTAAAAGCCTCGGCATTGCTTTTGTGAACAGTTCTTCAAAGCATTTCAGTGCATGGCCTTTCAGCCTCACCACACATTTACATCCACACACTCTGCTGCAAAGTCATGTTTTAGTTGCAACTTGTCGTGTGTTTTCATTAATTATTAATTTCCCCTATTGCTCGCTGTAAAAGTGAGAGTGTCTGTGTGTGTGTGTGAATGAAAATTGATGTGTTTTCCCTTATCAAACACTTCTGTTGTGTGCTCATAGTCTGCTTATCCCTTCTCGGATGCTGGCCATCAATTCTTGTTATCTGGCATGTCAATTCCTGCTTAGACAGGACCAACCCCCCCGCCCCCATTCGTATCTGCAAGGAATGACTCACCCTGTTGTTGACTTAGGTGACGCGCCAATGTTCCCTCGTCAACCTCTTTCCATTCCATCTACGTCCATGTGCTGACCCTTCTTTACAGATCACATTGAACATTTTTTTCATCTAGCCTCACTTTATTCCTCCTCATCCTCCTCGTCTCTCCCCTGTGGTTTTAGGTTTCATGTGAATACTGCAAAAATCATACAAACTCTTCTCTTCTGCAGAGCTCCCTCGTTATTGTGAAATGTAAATGGACTGTTTTTGTATAGAGCTTTTCTAGTCTTAACGACTATTCCAAGCGCTTTAACGTAGTACAGGAACCATTCACCATTCACACACATTCACACACTGTGGCCGAGGCTGCCGTACAAGGTGCCATCTGCTCATCGGATAAACACTCACACACATTTACACTCCGATGGCGCAGCATCGGGGGCAACTCAGGGTTTAGTGTCTTGCCCAAGGACACTTCGACATGGGACTGCAGGGCCAGGGATTGAACATCCCAACTTCCCGATTGACGGGCGACCGCTCTACCACTGAGCCACAGCCTCCCGAAAAGCCGCAAATAACTGCTTTGTTGTTGTTACCTGAAAACACTCTTCTTCTTTTTTTCCCCCCAACTAGCAGTTGTTTTATAACTTGCAAAGCAGCACCTGGCCCTTCAGTGTTTCTATCTGTCTGGCAAAGCAGCAGTGTTTCAGTTTCAGTCTTTTTTTTTTTTTATGACCTATGGCCTTCAGAGCCGGATCGTGCAACTGTTTTCTTTGTCACAACTCACATGAAGTGAAAGGGACCTTTGGCCCCGACGCCACCCAAACACCAGCAGGTGAAATGTCAGACCCAGAGCATCGAGTCTGAATCCCTTCAACGCTCTCCGTCTGGTGCATGATCAAAGGTTGCGGGCCTTGTAATATTGAAATGTTTCCCATTTTCATTTGATAATGATAACATAATTTGTATGAGATACAACTTTAAAAATCCAATCTGCCCAAACTGTAAATCTCTTGTTCATGTTCGTGGAATCCAATTGTTGTACTGAGAGATCACATGACGGACAGCCCGCTTGGTTTTTCTTCCTTCTCCATGTTTTCCCCTTTTTGTCTCCAACCCTTCATGCATTTGTTCCTTCCCTCTGTCCCTTCTCCAACTGATCTTAACGTTTTGTCTCCCAAACACATCATTTCTCACTTACCTCTAGTGATATCTATGAAAATAGTTTTGTTTTCATTTGCCCAAGTTTGGAGTTAGTCTCTGATATGTCTGCCTCCTCACAAATACAAAGGGAAGTAAGGGAATTCATGTTTGTGATGCTGGCAGCATCGTCCCTTTTACTCTGGATAATCCACAGAACACGCTGCCAACAGATTCAATTGGAAATATATTTTAATAAAGAAAAAAAAGGAATAACTTACCCCTCATCTTATCTAAAAACTCTGAATCAATTTACCAAAACTATCTACATAAATACTCGAAATAAAATATTGATTGCATGACTTACACTTTGAGTACACTTTCCATCACTGTACTGTGCACTGTTGAATAATGCCCGACTTGCTCCCTCACAAATATATTCAGTGTTTTTACGATCAGTCCAAGATTGCAAAAAGAGCCTTGAAACACCGAAACCCAGTCTATCCATCCCCCTGTTATACGTATTGAAGCTCTCTTGTGTGTTTGAATATTAAAGTAGCTCTGGAATACCTGCATGGCTGGGCAAAAGCCTTTTCAGCAGGTCCATTTTTCACCATCGGGAGACATGTCTTGTAAACAGGTCACTTCTTCCAGTTCGGTAGTTTGATTTGGGTAAAATGTCTGGCCTGAGGGCCGATTTTTTTCTGGTCGGCAGGTCAATTTCTCACATCCAGGACAACCTTTCTGGCATGGAGGTTATTTTTATTCCTGGTAGACAGGATGATTTTTAGAGGCAGGGTGATTCTTTTTTTTTTTGGCATGGCATGTCATTTTTCAGTTCAGACTATCTCCTCCCTCCTTGTGTGTGACGTTAGTTTCCGTATATGATTTTGTTGATATCGCTCAAACATTCAATTCATAGTCTGTGTTCATTATAGTTTCTATATGTCTGCTGTGAAGTTCACGAAAGGGACCAAGCTGCTGTTGTTATTCCTATAAACACAAAAAAACAACAACACACAGCAGTTTGTATATATATAAAATATATTTGGTCCTCCACTCATTTTCTTTTTCTTCAGTTGTCACCTTTTCTTAGTCACAGTTAAGCGTCTCGTTTCCTGAGTTTCAGAGGCGGAAACACAGAGTGAAGTGACAACTGGCCTCCATGAGGGAGTTTCAGGGCCTCAACAACCACAACCCTTCCCCCCCTTCCCCGTACATGCAAACACAACTCCACACAGACACACACACACACACACACACACACACACACACACACACACACACACACACACACACACACACACACACACACACACACACACACACACACACACACACAAATACCCCTCCAGCAGTGTTTGGCCGGGTCAAACAATGCAGGATTTCTGGAAAAATACTGATACAAGTATGCAGGGGAGAGAGGGACAATGGACAGTTAACACAGAGCAGAGAGCATGTGGGGGTGGGTGGGGGATAGTCACCATCCATCTTTCTATGGTTCACACACACACACACACACACACACACACACACACACACCTGCCACTGGTCTCTACCGTCTAGCAGCTGGATTTGTTGGTTTGATGGTATTGTTTTGCTTTTATCACTTGTCTGATTCTTTAATATATATATATATATATATATATATATATATATATATATATATATATATATATATATATTTCATTTTTAGCTGAAAGTGGAGAGTAATTAATGACAAGTGGTCCTAACACTGTAACTGAGTAGCTTTTCTGTGTACCCACACTGTGTCGAGTACCTTGTATACTCAGTGATTACTGTTTTACCCGGGGCGGGGGATGTACTTGGTGGTATGGTACTTCTAAGAAGTACCATGTTTTTTTTCTTTTTTTTGGGGGGGGTGGGGTTGTCCAGAGTGGTCTGTAAACAGAAATAATTTCTCTTTAATTTCGTTTTTACAAACCTTCCTGAAAAAGAAGAAATGCCAATGAATTATTTAAAATGTTTACAGACCTTTCAACTGTTTTCCACAGAGGATAATTAATAAGAATTAATAAGATCAAGCTCGCTTAAATGATTATACAACAGTTTTAAGTTATGTGTATCTGTATCCATGTAAGTTTGGTTTAATTTGTCCAGGTTTCTGTCTGTGGGATTTCTGTTACCGCGCCGGTACAATGGAGATAAATGGAGTTGGTGAGTTAACTATACTCTACTGGATAATCCAGAGATGTCACTGTCAACACTTTTTTGGTAGAAAGTAGTTTCAATGAAAACTTGTTGTTTCTGTAAAGGTCTGTCTTCTAGAAAATACGTCCATGTAGCGAACACGATTTGAAAGAAACTACAGCATTTGTTTTATCAATATAATTAGCAACCTATTTTAACCAACTTATCTATTGATTGACAACATATTTAATTAGTTTTCCCTGCAATACCTACAGTAGATGCAGCACTATCTGCTTGTATCTCAGGTCAGTCTGTTGTCTTACGATGTACACATGATGTATTTTATCACAGTACAAGGAAGCCGATTCCACGCGCATCAAATACAGTATAGTGTTAGCTTGCCCTCTCCCGCTTCACTAGCCTAGATATTGTAGTATCTGGACTTCTAACGGACGTTTTATAAACTTTATCTTAAGTTTTTGGTAACAAAGAAACTCAAATGAACTATCTATATGCATGATGATCCGGATGAACCTTACCTTACTTTTCAGAGGACACCTCTCTGGAAACATCTGGAAAGTGTTGTCAATGCGACCCACAGGAGTTTCCTAGCCTGGCTCCGCCCTCCTACGTACTTACGCTCAATTTTCATTTTCCTTCAGTACGCCGTCTGGGTTTGCGGTATATTCTTGGGTTTTCTCCGGCCAAATATTTGGTGGTCCAATCAGCGAACAGAGGGAGTGGCTGAGAACGATGACGTTGAGGTTGTGCGCTAGTTCCGTAATGGCGGCGGAGTCAGTATATATATCTATGGAAAGATGCGAACGAAGCCATTCGGTCCGTTGTGGCAACGCCGGCGAATATCCAGAAGTTAAAGCCCGAGCAAGAACAATCTTTGCTGAGTTGTGTTGGGGGCCATGATGTTGTGGCCCTCTTCCCCACGGGGTTCAGGAACAGTTTGATTTTCCAGCTCGCTCCGTTAGTGGTGAAGGAGTTCGCTAAGGCTATCGCTAGCGATGCTAAGCCGACGTCACGACCAAACGTTAGCGATTGGTTATGGCAGATCCAGAGTGGCTCTGGGCAGATCCAATAGTTTTAAACCCGCCTTTAAGGAAGTTAACACTTGTCAATGGAGAGTGGAAAGACCCTCTGTACAAATGAAATGGACCAGAGTCTGGTAGGACCAGGCTAGCGGTTTCCGTCCTCAAATCTAAACCAGAGAAAGTAAAGGTTGCGGTTTTAAAAGTTGTGAAACCGTCGCAGTTTGGTTAGGTTTAGGCACCAAAACGACTTTGTTTAGTTTTGAAAAGATCGTGGTTTGTGTTAAAAATCATCTGTTACGTTACGCACATGAAGCAGAACATGACGTAGCTCTGTTTGGTCCGTAAAGTTGAAAAAACTTGCTGTTTACTTTTAATTTAAAACGGTACACTAAGCACGGTCTCCTGAGTGAAAGTTCTCTGTTTGTTTGACCCATCCACCACCCCAACCTGCCTTCTTACACGGAGTTCCTAACATTTGGCAAAATGAATTGGTAGCATTTAAACAGTTTCTAGGAAACTGTGTTGAAAAATGTGTTTTTGCAAGTTTGATAAAATTACACTTTACTTTTGTTTTCCAGCACAGTTAGCCTTACTTCTGCTTGATTGATGTTTAATTCTGGTACTTCAGTAGGATGTTTGACTCCCACTGAAGTTTACCAAGAAATATTGGTTCACAAAGATAAAAACAAAAATTCTTTGAGTGCATCTGCAGCTACTGAGGGAACTTATATTTTCTGTTTCATCTAGCTTTTATTGATAACTTTGCTCTGCAAAATCCAACAGAAAAAGCTTATTTCTTGTCTCCCTCAAATGTATAAGGTCATGTAATCGTTTTTATATCAAGCACTTTGAATTGCCTTGTTGCTGAAATGTGCTATATAAATAAAGCTGCCTTGCCTTGATTGTGTAGCAGCAACATTTGCAGAGGGGGTGATTTATTTTTCTGTTTCACAACACCCACAGCTGTTTGACTGTGTGGGACAGAGTAAAGTTAGCATGATTAGTCATTACCAAAACCGATTGTGTTCCAGTAACCATTATTTTTACCGTGATGCTATTGTGAGCCAGTGTTCTCTCCAACTTGTGAGAAAAAGTGGACTGTTTCAGCACGCCGTTGGGTTTAGAAACACTCAAACACGCACCACGTGTTCTGCAGCTGCTGCTCATTCACGTTGGCCTTGCAGCCGAGACGTTTGTTACCACCAGTTCAATGGCACTCATTTGTGCGGTAATTAATGTTGCAAAATGCTTTCTGTTCTTTTCTGTTTTCAGTGGGACTGTGCGGGGTCCTCGGGGTCAGGGCAGATTAATTAGCACTTGGCTTGATTAAGGCTGATGTACAGTACAGTAGATCCCTGAGAAACCTCATCAGCAGCCATGCGAACGATTCAAAAGTAATGAGCTGTGGCAGCGATAGCATCTGTTTTCCGGGATAATGATTTTGCTGATTATGTGTTGCGTATTTTTTATTCGCTTATGTGTGTGTTTTATTCGTTTATGTGTGCGAGTTATTCAATTACAGGGCAGATGGGGGAGCATGTTGACAAACCTGCCTACTCAAGTCTGGTTCTCTTGGCCGAGGATAAAGTGCTGTAACACCAGGCTGAACCCAGGCTGTTGATGAATCTGAAATGGGCCATTCTGCATTTTAGTTTTAGTACTTTTAGTATATTTTGATGCAAATACTTGTGTTTGATTTTGCCCTGTAGTATTGCAACATTTACTTAAAAGCAGGGTTGGTAACTGTTTCCGATATAAACCTTTTTTATATATAGATTGAAATGGTCTTTACACCCCGACAGCAATAAATAAGTCATGGGCTCTGAAAAAGGAGCGAAATCCTATAAATAAATAAAAAGCCCACCAATCACTGCCTCGCGGTCCGCTTGGAAAGAACCAATGAAATGCCTCCTTGCTCCACCGTGCATACTCTACCGCTCCCATGTACGAGCCGGAGCTCAATGTGTGTCGTCACTGCATTGCTAACAGTCATGTTTGCTTTAAACATTTGGTATGATAATAATCAGTGTTTGCTTACTGGTGAATGATACATGAAGTAAAATTGCGGTCCTTTCTCCACCCTGCTCTGAAGCAGCGGTGCTCGTGCATTTCTGTGTATGGGTGGAAGCCCCGAGGGGAGGGGTTAGATGGAGCCCCAAGGAGATGCTAGCTTTTCAACATTACCAACCCTGGCTTTCAGTACTTCTTCCACCATTGCCTGGGCCAGATGTCCTCGTATTTCATGTCATGCCGTCAACATGTTGCCCATCAATCAGTAAATTGTATACATGGGGAATTACTGGAATTGTTGGGTCTTTGTAAATTATAGAGTGTGGTCTAGACCTACTCTATCTGTAAACTGTCTTGAGATAACTCTTATGATTTGATACTATAAATAAAATTGAATTGAATTGAATTGAACGTGCACTATTTCCTTGTTTAGGTCGTATTTAAGATATAATGTCAACACAGAACATACAGCAAAAACCAACATACAAAGTACAATGCTCCTAGACCCTCCAAGTCTCTTGAACTTTACTGTTGGATGAATGATTTTCATTCTCATCGAAGCATTCAGTGAACCCCCCCGTCCCCTCTATTATTTGCTGTATTTGTTATGTTTCTCAACTTTTTTCAGGCTTTCCTTTTATTTCAAACATTTGTAAGTAATTTAGTTATTCACATTCCTCTATATATGAGGGGTCACTTTGTAACAAAATCTAAATAAGCAGGATTAAATTGTGATATAACTATAAGTGAGTGCCAGTGTGACGTGCAGGGCGAGATTTATCCTTTGGACGTCAGTTTGACAAACATTTAACTGTTGAATAGGTGTCCGATAATAATTAAATACATTTTTTATTCTTTTCTTCAGCTCCCCTCCAGCTTGTATCGTCCCAGGTCACCTAAAAAATGGCTCAAGCTCACCTCATAACCGTTACATTATGTCATGTTGTTTCTCTCCACAGAGCAAAAATCCTTCAAATGACCCTACTTACTGTATGTACGGCCCATTGACTACAAATTGCATATATCCGCTGCATTACTTTAACATTGAGTCAACACCACCCAGACACCCATTTACTTCTATTTAAACCTTGTGTTTATAGCATTTTGGATTATAAATGTATATTATGTTGTTGTTTTTTCTACTCATAAGTATGTCATGTGATTAAGCAAAGCCTGCAAGATAGTTCAGGCAATCAAGTCAAGTTTCACTGCTACAGTCATGCGTGACATGCCCCGCCTTCTGAAACATATATTCAAAACATCTTTACAGTTTGGAAGTTCAGTCCTGAGAACTGTAAAAATGCCCAGCTCTCCATATCCTCTGCTTCACTGCTCTGTGAATATTCCCACAACCATCATAGCTGCCACTTGCTTAGCTTTACTCAGACTCACCACTCCACCACACCGGCATCCACCTGTAGACTCTAGTCCCAGAGAGGAGTCTGAGTTTCTCTGCAGGATGACCTGCTGCTAAATGTAAACTTTATTACTGTGCTTTATTCTTTTCTATGAACAGTAAGTTGACTGTAATTTGTTTTATTTCAAGAAAACGGTTTTGGCTAATGGATATTAGGAACAGTCAATAACATCTTAATCTTAAACCCCAAATGTATGCTTTTTTTGTGTTTTATCCTTTTAAAGTTGCAGTGATCACAATTCACTATGCCTGTCTAATCTGCTGCAAAGAGAAGAGCGTCAAATCCCAACAAACTGAAATGCACTGTGTGTGCTCAAATAAGGTGAGGTCTTGAGATGTGTAATGTCCTCTGCCCACACGACATGACAAATAAAAACTAAAGAGCACAAGTATGACACCTGCCTTTGGTGTCTGTGATAGAACAACTCACAGAACTGGTAAGATAAGGCAATATGTCTGTTGCCACTGCTCACATGAAAAGTTGCTTGGTGTAGATTTAATTGGAATCATAACAAAAAAATGTAGTCTAAACTAATCTTTGTATCGAGGGAAGGTATGATGTACTTTGCAAGGCTATACAGTTACTCAACTTACTATTAGACTACATTGCCAAAAGTATCTGGACACCCAAAAATATGTGATTGTTGAGCGTCTCATTCCAAAAGTATGGGCATTAATATGCTGCTATAACAGCCTCCACTCTACTGGGAGGGCCATAGGAAGCTTACACAAACTCAACTACGTCGCCAATAAACTTCCTCTCCATGTGGTTACTGCCTGGACTTCGATCTGTGAAGGAAACAAATGAACATTACAAAAATAAAAAATGTGAGAAGTTGAGCAGCTTGTGTAAACTGTCCACGTATCTCAGGATTTAAGCAAGCTGCACAAACAGCAACAGCCACTTCCCCAACCTTGCAGAGCCCCAGAGGAGGGCCATATATAGGAGGACATCAAGGTCCCGAAAAACAGGTGATGGGTGGAGTGTGAATGGCGAGCGAGGGGTGACCGACCTGTGGCTGAAACAGAGAAAGAAAAAGAGAGAGAGAGAGAGAAGAATCAACATGTTTTCGTGTCCCTTTCTACGCACTGGTGCTTTGTTTCCCAGAAAGACTTGCAATAAACCCACTTACACACACACACACACACACACACACACACACACACACACACACACACAGCCATAAATCTATGTAAAACGTACACCCACAGCCCCACAGATCCTGTGCAAGCATGTCTGTCTCCTGAGGACTTGCATATCTTACCACCAGATTTATGTGACATAACGTGTGTGCTTTGTATCTTACATATTTCCAGCAGAGCGAGGCCAGCGAAGAATGTGTTTGGTCGTAAATGCTGAAGGACCTCAGCATCCTTGCGACTGCGTTTGTGTCCGTCTCCCCCTAAACTCTGTGAACATTTGTTGGCCGAGAGTTTGTTTCTGTAATTTTAATGACACGCTGTTCCCATTAAATTCCTCTCAGATGGAGCTGTCTTCTCTCAGGGTGTATGATCCACTTCCAGGCAAATAAGAAAATGGGTCTTCTTCTGTGCTCTCTGTCAAACAGCATGTCACTCACACAGTGTCTGGACTGCAGAGTGAAGAACAGAGGTCAGATAAGGTAATGCCTTTAAAGAATCAGGCTATCACTACATTACCAGGACAAAGAGAGTGTTTTAAAAAAATACGAACCGCTTTCTACCTTCAATTTTGACAAGTGACTTTTCTTAAACTGTGTTTTGAATATGTGTTTCCGTCACTCGCATCACCGGTCTAACTCATGAAGATGGATCACAGTGAAGAAGACTTGCATCTTCACTGGGGGAAGAAGTACTCTAATACACTAAACAATATGTACTCGCTGAAGTACAAGTCCTGCTTTCAAAATCCTACTTAAGGAAAAATACAGTATGCTGTAAAACATCCTCTGTGACTGATATATTACTGTAAGACATTATTAGATTAATACTGATGCATCAATGCATCAATGCATACTGTAAGTAGCATTTTTCTCTTGTAACTTGTCGAGGTAGAGTTAGTTTTAACTTCTTTAAATACAGTCTTGTAATTTTGTCCAGTAGTCTTCCCAAACTTGGGGTCGGGCCCTTGCAGAGGGTCACAAGAGATATCTGAGGGGTCAGGATCTGAGTAACAAGAAAGGAAAGATGAAAATTTGTGAAATATTGGATTATTTGATTTTTTATTATTGAAAAGAAACCATATGAGAAGTTTAGTTAAGAAGTCTTTCTTTGATGGAACAGCTAACAACTCATAGACTCATCTGAAACATGTCAAAAAGGCCCAGATAATGCTATTTATTTATTATTATTTATTTAACATAGGAAAGCTTTTTTGCACACCTCTTTTGTCAGGCAGGTGTGTAGGATATGATCAAAAGCAGATCAAAATTTTTAGAGAAAATCAAGTTTCGGTCTCAGACCTTCATCCTATTTATTTATTTGAAAAGCCCAAAAAAAAAAAATTTAAGAGTGTGTTGTATTTTATAAATATACTATATTTCTTTTATGTAAAATCTAAAACTAAAAAGTAACTACAGGTATAGCTGTCAGATGTAGTGAAGTACAATATTTGCCTCTGAATGGTGGTGGACTAGAAGTATAAAGCAACATAAAATGGAAAGTACAAGTACCTCAAAACTGTATTGTATTTGAGCAAATGTACTTGCTTTCCACCGCTGGTGACGACAAGCATCCAGACAGCCAAACGATTTGTATCCTCGTGTTAGTATTTTTTTAAGTCGCATCTGCTGCGTTCAGGTTCAATATCAAGAACAGACAGGAAATATGAAAGGGCTTGGGTTTCAGCTGCTTCTAACACTAAACTCAAAACTAAACCACGAGGAAGAACATGTTTCTCTGTTTGTGAGTTTCTTTTTATCTCACACTTTTTTTTGGTGCTCTTTTTCAGTTTTTTAACAACTGCATGTGAAATTACAGTCAAGTGAAACCTGACAAAACTCAGTTGTTTTCTTTGGGGGGAAAAATGAGAATAAACTAAACCATGCAATAGGTTGTTTGCATGAGTGTAAACTTACTACATTCCATCCTCCATCTCACCAAATAGTTTAAAGTGTAATTTGTTTAATATATTTAGGCATGTAGCTGCGTGTGAAGGTTCTGTTTTGCTCCTCACATACACTTTGTTAGTGCCATTAAAGCTGTGACCTTTCAGTTGAGTGCAGCCACCAGGGCTGTGCATTGGAAAATACATTTATTAGAATATACAAGCAATACTGGAAATGTCAAAGTATTTGCAGTAAGTAAAGTACCTCAACGCTAATATACATCACAGTGAAGTTAGGATACTTGAGAGAAACAGAATTTCAAAACAGAAGCAGCAGAGGTCGAGATATCGACCTTTTACAGATAAAAATCACAAAGTGCTCTACAATAAAATGAAATTCAATAAACAATAGACATAAGAATATAAAGTAAAAAACAAAAATCAGACAGCCATAAAAACCCTAGTCTAATTAAAAGCCCTGATATGGGTCAAGCTCCTACATTACTCATGATGCAACTAGCATCTTCTTTTAGTGTGTCTTCTTTTAACCCTTTCCTGCCAGGTAAAACCCATGTCTTTCACACTCAGTGGTGAAAAGTAACTGAGTACATGTACGCAAGTACAGCACTTTCAGAAATTTCAGCTACTTGTACTTTACTTGAGTATTTTAATTTAAAGCTAGGCAAACATTGTACTTTTTACTCCACTACATTTGTGTGACAGCTTTAGTTAATAGTTCCTTTGGAAATTCAGATTATTAATATGAAATAATAATATGATATAATTTCCTCCACTGAGTTATTGGTTGTTGCAGCCACTATAAGCCTTTTTTGTTATTGGTGATTTTTGTTTAATTGTTTTTTTTTATCTTTTCTAAATTAATCTAGTAAAACTGCATAGAGAAAGTTGGTTATTTATAATTGTGGTGTTGTATGTATTAGCTGCTGAGTCAGTTTATCTGTAGGCGTTGTGATTGTTATTAGGGAAAAGCTGTTGACCCTCTCTGCAATGTATATGCACTGTAAACAAATAGATATACACATATTCCAAATATAAGTAAAGAGTCACATTCCTTAAAAACAGACATTAACAAGGATAATGTCCTGACATGCCTTAGTGTCTCAGCTAGTATCAACATGCCACAGATGTACTGGAGTTTCTTATAATCAGTACAGCGGCTTATCAGCACTGTTTAAACTGGTACTGCATGCATGCTTTATTCAGAAACAACATGCCTGAGTAGCCAGAGTGATAGCTTCTTTGCATGTGTTCACAGTAAACATGTTAACACTTCTTAATATGATAATCATGGGTGGAGGAAGTATTCAGAAGTAAAAGTACTAATACTACACTATAAAAATAATCCATCACAAGTAAAAGTCCTGCATTGAAAATGTAAGTATAATTGGGAAAAAGTACTTAAAGTATTTAAAGTGAAAGTATTCAATGCAGAAAAAATGTCCTATGTGACTGTAACACTATTATATTTTAAGTATTTAGTTATTATTACTCATACATGAATATAAAAGCAGGATTTTACTGTTGGATTTGTAGTTGTTTGAGGTGAAACTCATTTTAAACTATTGGCTAATGATTGTTGTCATTATGGATTATTTCCCGATTATTTTCTCCATTAATCCATTGATTGTTTGGTCTGAAAATATTGAAAAACAAATAATGACAAATGATGTCACAATTTTCCAGAGTCCAGTGACATCTTCCCAATGTTTGTGTTGTCCAACCAACAGTCCAAACCTCAACATTATTAAAAATACATTTAAATAATTAAAAGGAAAAGCAACAAATCTTCACATTGTGTGTCAGTCGACTAATTGATTCAGGTGTACTTGTCTTAACTGTTGGGTAAATAATTTATAACAGAGCATCACATTCTATATATCTGTGTGTTTTGTTTTCAAAAATCTTAATTTGTAAAGTAACTGAAGTCTGATGTAGTGGAGTAGAAGTACAAAGTAGCACAAAATGTAAATTTTGTATTTGAGTACAGCACTTAAGTAAATGTGCCATACTTATTAGTATATATATATATATTAGTGCTTTTATGTAGCACTTTTCAAAGAGTTAAAAGTTATCAAATACTTTACAAAAATATATACAACCAAGAAAAAGCATAGATCAGAGTAAAATAAACGATAAAAAATGAGATGACATAAAATAAGAAAAGGGGACAAATGAGCACCCTTTTCCCTCTTCGGAAGTATTTCTATGTTTCAGTTTGACCCCTGCAGATAAAAACCCATCACTCCACTCTGTACTAATTTAGCCCAGCTCGTCCCCCTAGTGGCCACATCTCTTCACTGCGCTCTGACCCCGTTCTGCCCCCTCGACATTACGCACTATTCACAGAGGCAGACCCAGCACGGCGTGCATTTTTGATCAAGCCATCACATGCTCACTTTGAAAACCCTGCCACTGTGTTTTAAGACAGACTGGTCAACTCAGTTCACCAAGGCAGATGCACACACAGAGATGCCAGTTGATCTCCCTGACTCATGTGTTCCATGAAATGTTTTTCTGTGATAAGATATTGCTTCCAGACGCAGCTTAAACGCAATCTGTTTTTGTTTATTAATCTGTGTTTGATGGGGTGCTGAGTTGGATTGTAGTCCTCAAGGCTGAGGTTAGGTGTACGGGTTGGTTGTGGGGGTGTTATTTGCAACATTACCTTGGGAATGAAGCCAGCTTATATGTCGGTCCACCACTTTTGGTCTCTGAAATATTTTGAGAACTATTGGATGGATTGTCGTGTAATTTGGTACAGACATTCATGTTCCCTAGAGGATTATTCATGATGACTTTGGTGATCTCCTGACTTTTACTCTAGCGCCACCATGACGTTGACATGTTTGGTTTTTATTGAAAGATCTCGAGAAATGCTGGATGGATTGCTGTGAAATTTGAGGATGAATTGTATTGACTTTGATCCCCTGACTTTTCCTAATGATGAGCGCCATCATCAGGTCAAAATTTCCATTTGTGAGTGGGTTTAGTCTAAATTCTGACTTATATAGCTTCAGCTGTACTCTGTGTTTCGTGCTAATTAGCAAATGTTAGCATGCTAAAAATAAGAAAGTAAACATTATATCTGCTAAACATCAACATATTAGCATTGTGATCACGTTAGCATACAGATGTGAGCATGTATCAGTCAGTAGGCCTACAGCCTCACATAGCTGATAGCTTAGCTGTTATCTCTTTAGTCTGTTTTGTTCTTGCACTTTTGTGTCACCTTAGTGTGTACTGCATCAGATTTTCCTCTGGTTTTTAAGCTATTTGCCTCTGCAGACTTTCCATTCTTTTCTAGACCAGACATTCTTAAACCAATCCATACTTGGGGTCACAAACGTTTGGAGTTTGGTCGCTAAAAGGGACAAACCACCACATTGGATGGGCGACAGTAGATAAAATGCACAACCAAAGAAAGTGACTCATTCTCCACAGCAGTATTGGTGTCTTCTTGGTAGAAAGCAAGGAAAAATATAAACAGCAGAAGAGGCAATGACTCTGGAAACTACTCAACCACTTAACATCCCAGTGGAGGTCTCATTAGTGTGTCCACACACTTTTTACGGGTACGACCGTGATCTTGACCGAACACACGCTCGAGAAACCACTCACATCGTCACACAGCTTCCACGTGCACTTCAACATTCCTCTCTTGTTTTGTGTACTGCTACTAATTACTAATAGACAGTTTTTAATTTTATATCATCTGGAGATCAGACTTTTTGATTGAATTGATCAATGACTCACACAATACTGTTTAAAAAATGAGCTTCAAAGAAAATGTGACCTAATAGCTATGAGCTCATGTCAGTCTTGAAACACATCATTGCATCCACACATTGGTGCTGATTGTGTGCTCTAAAGTTTATTGTTTTAACATTCACTGCACTGTTGAAGTCTGCATTCCATTTGATGTTCGCTGTCATTGTTTGTATGTGCAAATGTGTGAACCTTCTGTTGTACAAGAAACCTGCAGAGACCAAGTCATTCTGATTCACAGCCTTTCCCTTTCTCTCTACATGTGCCCATGCTGGTCTGAAGACAAGGTGGATAATGGGGAACATGATTATGTAAAACACCTGCACAGCAGTCTGTTTTATAGTGGGCCTAGAAGCGGAGATGAGTAATGAGGGCTCTGCCGATTCGTGCAGACCAAGAATGCATGGAAGGGTTTGCTTTAACCTCATCAGATCAGTTCGTTTGACTAGGTGAGAGCAGATAATGCATTTTAAACTCTAGTTCAACATTTTGGGGAATGCACTTTATATGAGAAGATCAATACCACTCTCCATGTGGAAAGTGGTATCAATCTTCTTATCTTGTTCTCCGTCAGAATAAGAAAATGTTCCCAAAGTGTCATAATATTCAAAGACAAGTCCAAGTCAAGCCTACAAGCAAATTACAAGTCTTTCAGGTCTCTGAATTGTGACTGTTGAAATTACTCCTTTCAAAGCTGCATTTTTTCATGCTGGCCTAAGAATTTTACATAGATAGGCCTAATCATTAACTATTAAACAAGGCCTGCCTCTTACAAGGTTCATGCTTGAAATCTTGCATATACATATTGGCCTTTACATTTTACACACACTATGTAAATGTATACAAGAAGTATTCTTACAATAATACTGTCACAGCAGAATACAAGTGGATCGCAGACATAAACAAAAAGACATAAACACTAAAACCAATGAGACTTGAACAGTCTCAAGTCCATATCAAGTCTTTAGCTCTGCATCAGTGCTTTTAATTCATGTGTGAGGCTGATATGAATCGACCGCAACAGGCTCTGTTTGGTGTAGGTGAATGCATATGTGAACTTGAGCATTCATCATTGATATGTAGGCAATTTCGAACAATTTCATGTAGATGTAGAAGTGTAGATCATATAGTATGTTGTATATGTCAGTTATCTGTATGTTTTATTTAAGTAAATAACACATGTTCCCTCAGAGTGCAATTTGAACAGTGGCCAAAGGCGACTGATAATTTCCTGTGTTTTCCTGCTCTGTCTGCTTCCATGTTTTGACCAGCTAATCCCTGTCTGTCACGGAGGGAGGTCCAGAAAAGATGGATTTGCTCCTCCACTCAGCACCACAGTTTTTCATTTACAGAACACACAGCAGCATCCTTCCCCTGCTCAGCACTTTAATCCAGGTAGAACGAATAGAGAGATTAAAAAGATGAAGATGAGACATGATGAAAGAGGGTCACAGCGGTTAGCAGGATGTGGGCAGGTGGAGAGACGGGAGGTGTTGACAACAGCGGAGGGCAGGCGTGCAGGTTGGAGGTTTTTAATCAGCACAGGGCCACTTCTTCACTTCCTGGAACATGATGCTGTTTTCTGCGGAGGGAAGGTGAGATTGGTAGGGGAAGAAAAACACTGTGAGTGCAACACCTGCTGTTTATCCTTTTTATTCAGCCACTTATGCGTCTCCATCTTTCCTGTGTTCTTAAAAGGGAAACACACCCAGGAGCTCTGGATTTGATCGCCGCATAGGTTTGCAAGAAAGTCGCTCACAATAGTTTATACATGAGACATACATTTAGAAAGATTACTTAAAATTCTATCTGTAAAAAGTATTTGTGTAAGAAGTACGCAGATCTTTTACTGAAAGTACTAATACCACAATCTGTTACAAGTTAAGGCCATGTATTAATTACTGAAATGTTACTTAAGTAAAAGTACAAAAGTAGCATCAAAATATACAACCAAAGTACCAAAAGTAAACATATATTCATTATGCAGAACAACTTTAGAATAATATACAGTATATTATATAATTGAATAATTATGATTAATGCATCACTTTAATATTGCAGCTGGTAAAAAATAGCATAGTATAGAATAATAGTATAGAATGGTATACATAAGTCATGTAAAAAGTCATAGCATTGTATGTCATAAAAATGTCATAAATAAGTCATAGTGTAGTATGTTATACAAATGTCATAGTAAAGTATGTCATAAAATGTCACAGTATGTGATGAATGTGTTATGTCCAAAGCTGCTCTGTATGTTGTGTTTTGCAGGTAACCTGGAACTGCTTCTTCCATAAGCCCCTGATTTCCAGGCACCTGTTGTCTGGCCTTTAAAAGGCCTACCCCCCACCCCCCTCACTTTTTCACTTTTTTCCTGTTCCTTTGTTAGCCTTTGATTTACTTTATTTGTAATAAACTTTGTTTTGCAAGTCATTGTTATTTCATAGTTGTGACACTCCTATGTATTTCCCCTGAGCCAGGGTCGTAACATGGAGTATAGTATGCCACAAAAAGAGTCATAGTATAGTATTTCATAAAAAAGTCAAAATGTCATGGTATAGTATGTTATAAAAAATCATAGTATAGTATGTCATAAATAAATCATAGTATATAGTACAGTATGTCATAAAAGTCATAAAAAGTCATAGTATAGTATGTTCTTAAAAAGTAATAGTATAGTATGTCGAATAAAGTCATAGTATAGTAAGTCGAAAATGTCATAAAAATGTCATAGAATAGGAAGTCGAAAAGTCATAAAAATGTCATAGTGTAGTATGTCTAAAAAAGTTATATTGTAGTATGTCGAAAAAGCCATAATATAGTATGTCAACAAAAGTCATAGTATGGTATGTCCAAAAAATCACAAAAAAAGTCATAGCATAGTATGTCAAAAAAGTCATAGTACAGTATGCCGAAAAAGTCATAATGTAGTATGTCGAAAAAGTCACAAAAAGGTCATGTCGAAAAATGTTATTGAAAAATCATAGTATAGTATGTTATAAAAATGTCTTAGTATAGCATGTCGAATAAAGTTATAAAAAGTCATAGTTTAGTACCAAACAAAGTGATAAAAAAGTCATAGTATAGCATGTCAAAAGCAATTATTAAAAAGTCATAGTATAGTATGTCGAAAAAAGTTATAAAAAGTCATAGTATAGTATGTCGAAAAAAGTTATAAAAAGTCATAGTATAGTATGTCGAAAAAAGTTATAAAAAGTCATAGTATAGTATATCGAAAAAAAGTCGTAGTATAGTATGTCGAAAAAAGTTATAAAAAGTCATAGTTTAGTACGTCAAACAAAGTGAAAAAAAAGTCCTAGTATAGCATGTCAAAAAAAATTATTAAAAAGTCATAGTATAGTATGTCGAAAAAAGTTATAAAAAGTCATAGTATAGTATGTCGAAAAAAGTTATAAAAAGTCATAGTATAGTATGTCGAAAAAAGTTATAAAAAGTCATAGTATAGTATATCGAAAAAAGTCGTAGTATAGTATGTCGAAAAAGTCATTAAAAGTCATAGAATAGTTAAGTCAAAAATAGTCATAGTCAATGTCATAGTGTAGTATGGCCAAAAAGTCATAAAAAAGTCACAGTACAGTATGTCGAAAAAATCACAAAAGTCACAAAAAGTAATAGTATATTATGTCGAAAAAGTCATAAAAAAGTCATAGTATAGTATGTCAAAAAAGTCATAGTGTAGTATGTTAAAAGTCATAAGAAAGTCATAGTGTAGTATGTCAAAGTCATAAAGTCCTAGTATATTATGTCGGAAAAAGTAATAAAAAAGTCCTAGTATAGTATGTCAAAAAAGTCATAAGAAAGTCATAGTGTAGTATGTCGAAAAAAGTAATAAAAAAGTCATAGCATAGTATGTCGAAAAAAGTCATTAAAACATCATAGTATAGTAAGTCAAAAGTCATAGTATGTCTTAAAAGTCATAGAAAAATCATAGTATAGTATGTTAAAAAGGTCATACAAAGTAAAAGAATGTTATAAAAAGTCATAAAAAAGTCATAGTATAGTATGTCATAAAAAAATATAAAGGTCACAGTATAGTATGTTATAAAAATTCACAAGTCATAGTAGAGTATGTCAAAGTCATATTATTGTACTGATCTATATTAATAAAATGTCATATAAAGTCATTGTATAGTATGTTATAAAAGTCTTAGTATAGCATGTCGAAAAAAGTTATAAAAAGTCATAGTTTAGTACGTCAAACAAAGTGATAAAAAAGTCCTAATATAGCATGTCAAAAAAAATTATTAAAAAGTCATAGTATAGTATGTCGAAAAAAGTCATTAAAACATCATAGTATAGTAAGTCAAAAGTCATAGTATGTCTTAAAAGTCATAGAAAAATCATAGTATAGTATGTTAAAAAGGTCATACAAAGTAAAAGAATGTTATAAAAAGTCATAAAAAAGTCATAGTATAGTATGTCATAAAAAAATATAAAGGTCACAGTATAGTATGTTATAAAAATTCACAAGTCATAGTAGAGTATGTCAAAGTCATATTATTGTACTGATCTATATTAATAAAATGTCATATAAAGTCATTGTATAGTATGTTATAAAAGTCTTAGTATAGCATGTCGAAAAAAGTTATAAAAAGTCATAGTTTAGTACGTCAAACAAAGTGATAAAAAAGTCCTAATATAGCATGTCAAAAAAAATTATTAAAAAGTCATAGTATAGTATGTCGAAAAAAGTTATAAAAAGTCATAGTATAGTATATCGAAAAAAGTCGTAGTATAGTATGTCGAAAAAGTCATTAAAAGTCATAGAATAGTTATGTCGAAAATAGTCATAGTCAATGTCATAGTGTAGTATGGCCAAAAAGTCATAAAAAAGTCACAGTACAGTATGTCGAAAAAATCACAAAAGTCACAAAAAGTAATAGTATATTATGTCGAAAAAGTCATAAAAAAGTCATAGTATAGTATGTCGAAAAAGTCATAATGTAGTATGTTAAAAGTCATAAGAAAGTCATAGTGTAGTATGTCAAAGTCATAAAGTCCTAGTATATTATGTCGGAAAAAGTAATAAAAAAGTCCTAGTATAGTATGTCAAAAAAGTCATAAGAAAGTCATAGTATAGTATGTCGAAAAAAGTAATAAAAAAGTCATAGCATAGTATGTCGAAAAAAAGTCATTAAAACATCATAGTATAGTAAGTCAAAAGTCATAAAAAGTCATAGTATGTCTTAAAAGTCATAGTATAGTATGTTGAAAAAGTCATAGTATTTAAAAAAAACTATATTGTGTCATAAAAAGTAATAGTATAGTATGTCAAAGAAGTCATAGAAAAATCATAGTATAGTATGTTATAAAAGGTCATACAAAGTAATAGAATGTTATAAAAAGTCATAGTATAGTATGTTATTAAAATGTCAGAAAAAGTCATAGTATAGTATGTTATTAAAATGTCAGAAAAAGTCATAGTATAGTATGTCAGAAAAAAATATAAAGGTCACAGTATAGTATGTTATACAAATTCATAAGTCATAGTAGAGTATCTCAAAAAGTCATATTATTGTACTGATTTATATTAATAAAAAGTCATACAAAGTTATAGTATAGTATGTCATATAAAGTCATAGTATAGTATGTCATAAGTCATAATATAGTATGCCATAAAAAGTTATAAAATGTCATAGTATAGTATGTCATAAAAAAAGTCATAAAAGGTCATAGTATAGTATGTTATAAAAAGTAATTAAAGTCATATTTTAGTATGTCATGAAGTCATAATATAGTATGTCATTAAGAAGTCATAAAAGGTCATAGTATAGTATGTCATAAAGTCTTAAAAAGTCAAAATATAGTATGTTATAAAAAAGTCATAAAATAGTCACAGTATATATATAGTAAAATCTAAGTCATAAAAAAGTTATAAAAAGTAATAGTATAAAAAAGTAATTGACTAGTATGTCATGTCATAAATAAGTCCTAGTATAGTATGTCATAAAAAGCCATAGTATAGTATGTCATAAAAAGACAAAAGGTCAAAGTATAGTATGTTAAAAAAAAGTCATACTATAGTATGATATAAAAAGTCATAAAAAAATAAATTTTGTATTTTAAGACTTTGTGAAACAAGGAACATCCACACCCTACTTTAGTCCTAGTTTATGTAAACAAGTTTGGGATTTCGTCTATACCTCATACAAGCCCACTTCATAAAATCTTAACTATCCCTTTAACCGTAATTTTAAAATGATTGGCAAACAAAAAGATCCCTACTACAGCTTAATACAGAGCAAGTCCTTAAAAAAGCTTTGTCAACAACCCCAGACATGACATGACATGACTACTTCAAGCTGCTGCAGGAGAAATTGCTTGTATGTAAAACAAATAGGAGGAAGTTTATAGATTGTGTGTGTGTAAAGGCTGATAAACACAGCTTTTACAATTGATATGCTATTAATCCTTGTGTATGTCATTCTAACATATTTTCTGTTTGCCGGTCATCCTTAAATAGCCCCTTAAGGAACGAATAAGTAATTTGAATGGAATTGAATTCATTCTTCACCCTAAATGAAAGACGTCCCATAACAAAACCAACTCTTTTCTAAAAGGACAATCAGAGCCTTCAATTATCAAACTGAAAAACAGTTTTACAGAGGAAAATCATTTTAATCAACGTGAATAATATATATATATATATATATATATATATATATATATATATATATATATATATATATATATATATATATATATATATATATATATATATATATATATATATAAATAAAAAACCACCAACCCCAATTCATCACTTTGAAATCATAAAAAAAAGATAATATACATTTCCAGGAAGTCAAAGATTGGCTCATCATTTACATTCTGACATAAATCACAGTTCTGACAATATAGTTGATGTTATCTGACGCTAATTCCCTGGTTGTTTCTTCACAATGGAGACAACTGAAAACAATCCAGTCGTACATATACAATTTTTAACAACTCATCGTCATATTCAGTCTTTAAATCTTTATTTTTGTAAAAGCAAGAGGTGACAAAAATTCATTAGTTTTCAATGTTCAACTCTGAATCATCTAAACCCTCAATCATTTTTTTTTTTTAGAAAAAAAAGATTTAAAGACATTAAACAGTTGATTAAAGTTATTGGCTCCTTGCATTTCCTTACAGGGTGATTGAATGTTTATTGATTTAAAACAGTACAGCAATCAAATGAAATGTCCTCAAGCGACTGACAAGTATTTTACCCGCTGAATCCGACATGTAAATTATAATTTAAGAAGCCTCATCTTTAAAGATGAACTCTGTGATGATCATCTGTCATGACTTTTCTGACTGTGTAGACATGCTTCTGTGTCAGGATTCAGAACATTTAAGGAAAGAGCTTTCCCATCTAGAGGTTGTTTTTTGCCAGCAGAGCTGAAATGATTTAAAGATTTCTGACGTGTGGAAACACAGCAGACAGGACGGGATGAGTACATGCATCCCTCCCAACAGTGACCTACGTTAGTCAAACAGAACCTACATTTATTGTTATAGTGTTACCTCTTGGGGTACCAGACAGATGGGGGGGTTGCTACATAATGACTGCTTTTAGACAATCACAGGAATGTTTTTAAAGTTTAGTTCATTAAATTTGATTTGCAATTGCTCTGATAAGTTAAACCCCTCCAGTCTGGTATTCCAAGTTAAATCAAACTACTTGTGCAATGTTAAAATACCAAGTAAAGGAGAGCATAAATGTGCAAATAAAAAAAAAAAAATAAAAAAGGAAAAATGCTCATTTTAACAAACAAAACATTTAACAAATGTCAAGCTGCATTGACAAGGGGAGGAGAAAAATCAGCTAATTTTACTTTCTTTCATCATGCGAGGGTGAGAATGGCTACAAAACAGCAGTTTTCTTGTGTACCCTTATAACAAGGTGAATCCTTTCTGTGAGCGAGACAGCAACAATTCAACCAAAGAGAGAATACTGGAGGAAGCAGAGCAGCTGAAAATAAGCCAGCAATTCACAAGACAAAATGTATCATCGTAGAACACTTTGGAAGCAAATACATGAGAAAATAATTAAGTGCAGTGGGAGAATATTGTGTGTAATCCTATAAATCATCTCATGACCTCCAGGCTGTCGTAAAGCCGTAAAATACCACTGCAGACAAGAAGGACCTTCAGCTTGACAAGTTGGCTGATTTAACAACAGCTAGGTATTCTTACACATGGCACCGCCACAGAAGACAAGAACTTTTTGACTGACAGCCTTGTGATGAGGGCCGAAACGAATGACTATTTTCATTATCGATTAATGTATTAAGCTTTGTAAATCAAAGCTAGAATGCGGGACTTTTACATATAAATGAACGTGCGTTACATTCAAGCCCTTGCCAAAGAAAGCAAATAAGCACATTTTTCAAAATGTAGAAATATTCCTTTAAGTTGCTTAATAGATAAACGTAACTTTGTGATAAAGTAAATGCTATATGATACCTAGCTTAGCTAAGATAGGCAAAAAAAAAAAAAAGTTCTCCCCTGGGGTTTCCAGATTGTGACCGCAAGAGGTTGTTATTACAACGTACTGGATGGGAATTTCCAGCTTAGTCTTTACTTCTGTCTAGCATGGTACGGTACAGAATGAGACGGTGTGGAAATCCAGACAGACGTCATTTTACTCCAGCATTTGAAAAGTCTGACAATATTCTGAGACATGGGGCGAGGGCGTCCCATACGACCACACGGTGGAAAACGTTTGTGCAAACTGTCAGTCTCGACATCAAACTTCATATTTAGGGATGTTTGAGGAAACTGCTGAATAAGAAATGTTGGTGTAAGGCATAATCCAAAAACCATTACCAGATCCACAAATAGTCTGTGGTGAGAGAGAACGACTGCTCACCAGGCCACATGCTGCTAAATGTGGGCTGCGACTGTTAATTTTGTCCTTTTGGCCCGGGACAGAACAAAAAGGAGAGTTTCCCCACGACGACGTTTCAGAGCCTTAAGAGGAGGTTAGGAGTTCAGACCGCACGGGCAACACAGTGTCCATAAATGGCTTCCGCTTGACAGGCTGACATCACCTCGTCACCCCGGCTGGGAGGTCCGACTGGTCTCCTGTCACAGACTGGAGGACTGGGAGGGACGGTACGGTCCATTCACCTGGGATGGAGGAGAAGAAAAGTTGAGCCAGAAGTGGTACATCATATTAAGTTTGATTTGTTATACTATACTGCATTTCACCTTGTACTATATCTTATATTCCATACTGTATTATACTATATTATGTTAATATGTCCTACTGTTTTATTGCATTATATACTATAATTGTGGACCTCAGGAAGAATAGGTTGTTCCTACTGTAGATAAAATAAAAAAATAAATATAGTGTATCAGATTTCCATATTAATACAGACAAATAATACTTACTTAATACTTATTCTTATACTTCTACTCCACTACATCTCAGAGGCAACTACATTAGTTTTAGTTAAAGCTGTAGTTACTTTTTTTAGTTAACTTTTTCATCCCCTTCCAGTCCAGTGAAAATCATGTATCTCCCGATGTGTTGATGTCGAATGTTTGTAATAAACTGAAGGATGAAGTGTTACTTTTATGTGTTGAGAAAATTCTCCTACTTCTTAAGCTGAATAAAGTCTTTAAAAAGCCTCTTGGATCAGCTGGAAAATGCATCGTCACAAGGCGGGAGAACATGAAAAGTTAGAAAACTTTTTAGGAGATACGTGGTTCTCACAAGACAGCGATGCTACAAACCTATGATCTAAAAGTATATGATGCATTGATGTAGATTAAACTGCCCAACAGTATAAAAAGGAGTTAAAGTTAGCACAACCTTAAACATCTACAGCAGTAAAATGCAACATTAATGCAGAAGGAATATTAATCCAGAAACGCTGACAGGGGGACATTTTACTGCACAATGAGTACTTTTTCCATTTTTTAAATACATTTTAAAGCAGGACTTTTACTTGTAGAGGAGTATTTTCGCAGTACTGCTACTTTTTCTTAAGTAAAAGTTCTGAATATTCCTTCCACCACTGGGTAACATAATCAACTGTTGAAGAAAAATGAACAGCAAATATGTCCCTTTAGAAAAGACACAGCCCCTCTCTGGGCCAATTGGTAACAAAAATGTCACAGCAGTGACATAAATCCTAATAGGTTGATTTTTTTTTTTTTTTTTTTTTTTTTTTTAGTGGTCGACTCTGAAGGATGCGACAGGATCAGCATTGTGAGTCAGCTGCACTCAACTAAGAACTCTTGAATATACATTTGGGTGGTCAAGTCAAACACGTTCTAAATATGAGAAACACCTCTCCCTATTCTGGCTTGCAGTGATAGCTGCAACAGTGGCAAGTGGCTCCCTGGGTAGTCTGGATTCCTGGAATCCATTTCTAGGATAAAGCCTGACCTAATGTCAGCCTTGGCCCCCCCTGCTTCCGCTCTGTGTGTGTTGCCATTCGCAAAATCCAAGAAAAAAAGAAAAGCCTGCAATATATCAAAAGAAAGGACACAATCAAAATGTCCCCTCTGGTCATCGGTGATGCACTGTAGATCTGAAAAGGATCACACAGGTCAACCCTGTTCATTTCCGCTGGACCTGTCTGCATAATTACTTCCCCTTCCTTGATTTCTTCTCCTTTACTGTTATCACTGTGGCACCGTGACTGTAACCATGACAACCAGATTGACTCCAGACAAAAAAGTGTTACAAATTATTCAACTGACAAACCAAGAGGTGGAAAAGGGGCTTGTTTTTTTTTTTCCTGTTGATGAAACATCTTCGGAGGTTTTGTACCTTTTTGAAAGTAGAGCTGAATGTGGTCTTTATCTTTCCTATGCAACTTTCCAGGAAAGCTACAATTAGCTGAAGTCAGAGGTAACTCAAGCTCATCTGTTATTCTCTCATGCTGCTTATCGGTTACAGGTGGTGTATTATATCATTGTGAAATACCTTGGGGCTGAGCGTGCATTTGCGTTTGTAATGAAGGGCTCTTAAACTAAGTCCTTAAAATGCAGTTTTTTTACCCCTTTAAAAAGCTTTACCCTAACTATCAAATAACAGATTTTTTCGGCTACTTGGGGGCAGCTGAAACAAGCTGTGAACACACCGTTGTTATATCATCAGCTTTTAAGTTTATTTAACGTATTTACACATCCATCAGATATGGCGCAACATTATCATAAATGTTGTGATCGTAAATCCTATATTCTCTCTCTTTTAGCTCTGGGTTAAGTCTCTATCAACTCCTAAGGGAAATATCTGTCTCTTTAGATGCTAAATGCTTCACTATGTCCACCAGCTAATCTCTAACTGTGTCGCTCTGCAATTTAGTGCTGAGCAGGTAGTGTAGAGTGGGTTTTTACAGCTTTATCGGCCAAAAACCAAAGTGGTTAGAGTGAATCAAAACATTGACGTTGGAAAGTTAAACAATGAGCTGAAACTCATTAAAGGAGATATTATAAAAAATATTGACTATAGCCTTTAAGGCTGTTAAAATCATCATATAATATATTCTATATTTTCCTCAGGTAACCAATAATCTGTGTTCCAATAATCTGCTGAGTTTGTCTGTGATGTGGTGTGTGTCTCCTACAGGCTCATTAAAAAAGAAGATCCAACACGCAACGCGACACAACCCAAAGAGAGTAAACAGTGCATTCTACCCATACCACCTATATTAGACGCTGGGGTTGATAGTGTCTGCCCCGTTAGGCACCATCTGTGGGTCACATTTACCCTTCTTCCCCGCAAAACAGAGTACCTAAAAAATAAATTCCTGATATTAAGCCCAAAGCCACAAAAAGAAAACTAAACACTGCAGTGCTGTGAGGCACTCAAACACCAAGCCCATCTCTTCCACTTAGGCGCCCTCCCATACCCAAGTGTTTCAAAAATGTATTGCAAACATAATAATATAACCAAAGCCCTAATCAGTGCAGTCTGTAAGTATAAGCATTCTCGTCTTCCTTTCCTGCAAAGAGACGGAGGTTACCCTAAAAAAATAAGTTCCTGATGTGTAAGCGAAGCCATAGAGAAAACTAAAACACTGGCAGTGTTGGGGCATTCATGGGTTCCACCTTCTTCCCCCCCCTTTCCACTCTCCTCTACATATGCCACCACCTCTTTCTCTCTCCAGCCCCAATCACGTCGTCCCAACCACCATTATTTTACAGGCGTGTTCCGGATATTTTTGAGTGGGGGCTCGTGGGTCCACTGTGCTTCTCCTTGTCCCTGTTTCCTTGATGTCATTCCTTTCCTATTCCACCTCCATGTCTCCATCCATTTCCTCCCTTAAATCAAAACAGTCACACTGCAACTCTTTCACATGAGTCAGAGGACAAGAATAAAACTTAAAATACAATCTTTTGTGAGTAAGTGTGAGTCTTTTTCCAGCACCAGAGCCTTGTTGAATAAGCTGTTCTTCACATATGCTTCCTCACTATATTCCTTCACATTCCATCTCCATATTTCAAAACAACACAAAGACATGTCTCCTTATTAGTCTGTCCATTCCTGATTATTGGGGCTTCTTCCTTCCTCAAACACACAAACTTTCATCCATTATTTACCTATTATATATGTTCCCTCAAATAGCCTCTTTCCTTCCATTGTCCGCTCCATTTATTCCTTCGTCGGCTCTTTATCCACCTTCCTTTCAAACCTTCAAAACGGCTGATGAATAGGCGGAGGATTCTTTCTTCTTTATATGTTCTGTGGCATGTCTTGTGTCTGGTAATATCCGCACATTATATTTATATATTTTTCCCTGTCACTATAGCTGGGGGTGGGCTATATATTTGTGTATCTCTCTCTGTCCTTTCCTCTCTCAGGTAATAAGATACCAATGTATTGTTGCGTCTCCACTGACTATCCTCTCTATGTCCTTTTCTCTCTCTCTCTCTCTCTCTCTCTCTCTCTCTCTGTCTCTCTCTCTCTCTCTCTCTCTCTCCTCTGTGTCTCCTGCCTCTATTACTCTCTCTCTCTCTCTCTCTCTGTCTCTCTGTCTCTTTCTCTGTCTCTCTCTGCCTGCTCTCTGTCTGTCTCACTATACTTGTCTCTCCATCTCTCTCTCTCTCTCTCTCTCTCACTGTCTGCCTGTCTGTCTCACTGTCTCTCCATGTGTACATATACATATATACATATACCGTCTCCATGTCTGCCTCACTCATGCCTGCCTCTCATGTATACAGGTTTGTGTATATACATTATTATGTATGTATCATTATATATATATATATATATATATATATATATATATATATATACATATATATACACACATATATCACATCATGCATCATCATTGCCACATTATGTATATTAAATCATGCCACTGTTCACCAACAATCATTACACCATATATATATATATATATATATTTTATGCCACATGGAGTATAAGATTGGCTGTCCATCATCACCAGTGACACATGACACACACACACACACACACAAGCACATAGTTTATTTGTTGTTCTGCTTCTTACCTCCCAGCGCTCAAGTGGTTGGGGCTGCTGCGGGTTGTTCACATGAGGTCACTGGCCTTCAGGAACGCCCGACTCGAGGTGGTGAAGGAATCCCAGGTTGACACACACAGAATGAGCAAGAGGAAGACGAAAGAGAGGAAAGAAGAAAAGAGAGGAAAAAAAGGACACTTCATCGGTTAGGGATGGCACTTGATCTGGATTCACCAGGATAATAATCTTGCCATAACCAACAAAGACAAAACTCAACACAACTTTCTAAAGCAAACAACAGAACTAGATTAAGTCTAATGAACCTTTAATGATCCCGAAGGAGATGTTTGGTAAATTGAGCAAAAAGTATTGCAATTCCAGTAAACAGCAAAGAAACGGATACTGTATAAGCCAGAAAGCACTCAGAGAGCGTATATCTCCGCCAAGGCTGCATAATTCTCTAGAAATGTTATTTTAACATTAAAAAAATATTTAGAAGTCTTTGATTTTGCATCTGGGTCAGGATTAGCATCTAAATACATAGTGTGATGGACAAGCATGATTTTGTGGATAATACCTCATTCTGGGAATGTTAGGGTTTTGTCCCAGGACAAAATTATTCATAATTTCAAATTTCAAGCAAGACAGACACACAACCCCTGTTAAGGAAAAATTCAGGAGCAGCACAACTCATTTCACATACGTGAAGAAGGTTCGGGAGACTTATGACTTACACAGAAGCATTTAATGAATGCTCAATTGAGGAGACAATTGAGCAGGCAGTAGAGTTTAACCACGATGGGTTATTGTGCAGTGCCGTCCCAACTCTCTGAAGTTCCTGTCTTCCTGAAGGTGTATTTAAAAAGGTCCAATGACATGGTGCTCTTTGGATGCTTTTATATAGACCTTAGTGGTCCCCTAATACTGTATCTGAAGTCTCTTTCTCGAAATTCAGCCTTGGTGCAGAATTACAGCCACTAGAGCCATTCCCACAATGAGCTTTCCTTAGTATGTGCCATTTCTGGGTCTGTAGCTATTGAGGGGCGGGGGGGGGGTCCTTATGACCTCATAAGGAGCAAGATTCCAGATCGGCCCAGCTGAAATTTCATTTTCTCAAAAGGCAGAGCAGGATACCCAGGGCTCGGTTTACACCTATCGCCATTTCTAGCCACTGGGGGATCATGCTGGAGGCGTTACGTTTAGCTGAACCTTTAAGGTAAACAAAGATATTGCAGTCGCCTAAACACTGATGCTAAAGCCTAGTTCAGCCTATCTATCTCTCTGGGAAGTAGGCTAAAGTGTGGAAGGCCCTCTGACCTCTAAAAGAGACAGTCCTGAGACAAAACATTCCCTTATCATACAGCTGTCTAGATTCCCTGAATCTGTAGAGACAGACATAATTATACATGAAGAGGTTTGGTTATCAGAGATAATGACCTGATCTTGTCTAAGCTTTCCCTTAGTCTCATTATACCACAACATGGTATTTCCGGAAGTCATTTAAAATGATCGTGTTGCTGTAGCGGACTTATTTTGCAGGGCTGATTGCAATTGCACAATACATTAACTGTAATGCATCGAGGCAGGTTATGGACTACACAATTAGTAAAACATTGCCAACCAAGTATAGTAAAATAATATTACATGTAAAAAAAATAAAAAAATTGGTTTTTAATGGTGGAAAATATCTCTCAATGGGAATGAAAAGGGGAAAAAATGAATATAATCAATGATGTTGCCTTTATAAATCAAAACATACAGTGATTTATTCAGTTGAAATATATGAATGACAATGCAATAAACAGAACGACAATAACACTTCTATAACTCCTATGACCAACAATTCTAACAGGAACAGGGATGTAAACACTGATATGATCATCTAGGCCTGAATATGCAGTAAACTCTGTTGACACTGAAAATATCATTACATGACAAGATGTACTCTTACCTTAGAGCGAAATGTTGGATGTACAAAGTAGAAGGCCTTTAAATTCTTTTTAAACCTGAAATACATACAACAGAATACTTTAAAGAAAGGAATGACTCACTACTCCTAAAATACAACAGAAGAAAAACACGGACGTTGACAGATTAAGTGAAAAGGATTAATCCTCTGAAAGAGAAGATGTGTGTAAAGTCACTGTAGTTGTGTCCAAAGGTGCGAGATCCCCAAAAACACAACTTCAAAGACAGTCAGTTTCAGCCTATCCATCATTAAGGAAACACTGACCACATACTTGTCAATATTCACAAACATCTGCAGCACACCGACCTTTAAACAGTGCCTATAGAAAATCACTATACCCTTTTAAAATTGAAAAACTCCAAACTCATAAAAACTTATATTTCCAGCTTTATTTACACATTTTGCCTTCCAACATTCAACTAATGTGAATTGGGTCCCAGTGACCCGAAGGACAACACAAGGATTATGTACTTCCGTTTACTTTGTTGAGAATTGCTCTCTAAACCCTGTTTCTTGTTAAGTAAGTAACGTTTATTTCTAGAACACATTTAAACACAGTTTAAGCTGACCAAAATGCTGTACAAACAAGAACTAAAGTGCTGTATTAACCCTTGTTTAGAAAGCAATTCTCAACAAAGTAAACGGAAGTACATAATCCTTGTGTTGTCCTTCGGGTCACTGGGACCCGAAGGACAACACAAGGGTTAAGTAGAACAACAGGCTCGGAAAAGTGATCAGTCCCCTTATTTAATATTTTGTAGAGCCACCATTTGCTTTAATGACAGCCAGCAGTCTTTTTGTAAATGTCTCTACCAGAATTGTTTGAGTTCAGTCACATTTTGTGGCGAGAGGCGATGGACTTCCACTGAATTTGGGTCAGGGCTCAATGACATTCACCTTCCTATGCTTAAGCCACTGCGTTGTTTTATTTCTGGTGTGTTTTGGGACACTGACCCGCCTGCCCATCTTCAGCTGTCTAGCAGAGGGCGGCAGGATTTCATTGAAAAAATTGGGTGTACTTAATAGCATCCATTATCCTTTCAATCCTGACCAACTGCCCAGTCCTCACTGATAAGAAGCACCCCACAACATAATATTGCCACCACCATGCTTCACTCTGGGTATGTTGTGTTTTAGGGTGGTGTACATTTTTTATTTTTTTTCCCGCCAAACATAGCGCTTGGAGTTCAGTCCAAAAAGTTCGATCTAAGTGTCATCTGACCAAAAAAACATTTTCCCACATGGCATCAGAATTTTCCAAATGTTTTTTTTGCAAAGTGCAAACAAGCCTTAGTTGCCATTGACCTCTTGGTAGCTTCCTTGATCAATATCCTCCTGGCTCTTTATTAGTTTATAATGGTTAGTCTAAGGGGCTGATCACCTATCCAAACCAGGCATTTCAATAATTTAATTTTGATAATTGTTAAGAATAATAATAAAAAAAAAAAACTTTGATATATATGATATTATAATTTGTAAATACAGCAGGAAAAAAAGTTATATTTAATTTGTTTTAATTTCCAGGGTGTAATGTGACATAGAGTATGATGGGTTTTTTTTTTAAGGCATGGTACATGTGCAGTGTGTGGAGACTGCTTAAGGCCAGTGTACTTGTCAATTAACAACTCATTGTCTTTGTACAGTAGATCATTATTTAATAGCCTGGAGAATGTATACACAGACAAGTGTAGCTACTCTGAAAAGTTTGTCTTTAGGTGGTATGAAGACACTGCTTGTGCTAATCATCCAGTTTGTCCTAAAATAAATAAAAATGCAACAGCACATCAATTCCCAGGTGAGAGCTACCAGACCCTGAATGTTATGTAATGGTATGTAATAACATTCTGAGAAAATCAAATATTTTCTTGTCAACAAATCAAATAAAAAGACCAACAATTATTGATCACATGTACAGTATTGTATTCCATTGTGCCACTGAGCTCCATTATTGTCCAAAAGCTATTAAAAACGTCAATGTCAAAAACATCAAATCAATCAATGAGACACATCGTTGCACTGGGGGACATGATCCTTCATTACCATGTAGATGGGCACTGTGGTTCATTTTGAGTTAATCCCACATACACTGTCCTGCTACACTAAATACTGACTAGAGCAACAACTGTATAGTCCCCCACAAATGAAAACATTCCTCCTGTTTGAGTAACATTTGCTAAAAAACTACAGTTCCCAGTCATCTAATAAAATACATGTATAACAATCTTTTTCTGATGTGTTTTTAAATATGCATGAAGAGGATATAAATTGAATCACAGCTATGTCACATCTTTCAGTTAGAGAAGTGCAAAACTGAACTTTATTTCTATGAAAATTGTATGGTTTATTAGAGAGATGACAAATTTTAGGGAGAGCTTAGACATGAAAATGAAACATTTTTATTTTAGATTATTTTTTGGGCTTTTCCGCCTTTAATTTGACAGGACAGCTAGGTGAGAAAGGGGAGAGAGAGGGGGAAGACATGCAGGAAATCGTCACAGGTCAGATTCGAACCCTGGACCTCTGCGTCGAGGCATAAACCTCTCAGTATATGTGCAGCTGCTCTACCCAATGAGCCAACCCGGCCACAAAATGAAACATTTGGCTATAAAGGTGGCACACAAAGTAAGAAGTTACACCCTTAACCAGATAAACGTGGTTTAAGCCCCAATGCCAATTGATCCTGATGAACCTCACAGGTGCTGCTTCCATTCAAAGATCACTTAATTTCTGACTATCCATTCCATATGTTAAGTTAATAAATAGGCACACTGCACTTTCAATGCAACACGTCAGTGAATCCAACAATCAGTTGACAGTGCACAGTGTGTATTGCAACAACTGATGATTAATGATTTTTTCAGCTGGATGGGCCATTTTTAACCATGCTAGCAGTGGTGCATCCAAAGTTAAATGTCTCAACAACTATTGGATGGATTGCCATTAAAATTGGTAAAGGCATTCATGTCCCAAGTTCCTAAATTATTATATTATTTTTCCTCTGGTGCTGCCAAGTATGAAAGTTGGCAAAGATTTGCCAACATTCATACTTGGCAGCATTAATTTTCCTTTCGACCTTTTGGTTGTTGACAATGTATTATAATAGTAGGATTTCCATGGATCCCCTCCTGGCCCTTTATAGAATTATAGAGTGTGGTCTAGACCTACTCTATCTGTAAAGTGTCCTGAGATAACTTGTGATATGATTTTACACTGTATATAAAATTGAATTGGCTTTTCCTCCAGCCACCAATCATTTTGTCAATTTGTACACACGATATCTCAAAATATCCACTCTTCATTTCAAATTTTCCTTTTTTTTTTAAATTGCCAATGCTTGTATGTCTGAGTTCTCTACAAATATTTCTGTATTGGACAGTGTGTTAATGGACAGGGTTAGTTACCGCAGCTGCCACAGTACAGTGTTTCTACTTTGCTGCACTGATCTGAACTAATAAGATGTCAGAATCCCCTAACTGAAGGTAAACTTGTCCCCTAAGGGGGAGTCAAAACAGCCAGCAAAGAAAACATTTTAGCCACTTGTGTCCATGATCTCATTCCCTGAGCTACTGGCCAGAGGTGTGGATTGCTTTACCTTCAGACAAAGCTCTTTTTACCAGGACAGTCTGGTTCAACACAGCCAAAACCACAGATGGTGCACTATTCCAAGCCTGTCAATCTCACAAACCCCACTATCACCTTATGAAAAGACAGACCCCAAGACACTTGAACTACTTCACTTGTGGCAGTAACTCAGTCCTAACCAGCAGGGAGCAATCCACCATTATCTGGGAAAGTACCATGAAGTCAGAACCAGAGGTGCTGACCCCCATCCCAGCCACTTCACCCTCGGCTGCAAACCGCCACAGTGCGTGCTGGAGGTCTCGGTCCAATGAAGCAAGAAAACCACATCATTGGCAGAAAGCAGAGATGCAATCCTGAGGTCACCCAACCAATAAAAACCAGTTAAACCAGTGATTCCCTAATAATTGGGAGCATACTCTCAGCTTCCTTATTTAAAAGATGGGAGCCACAGTCTGCCAGTTGAGAGTCACTGTCCCGTATTTGGCAGCTCCAAAATACCCAGACCCTCAGGGTGAATCTCTGAAACCAACAAACTTGAAGTAACCTTAAGTGTAATTACAAACCAAATATCAGCAGTTGTTATAGACTGACAGGTCATCTATAATCTACTCAGCACTGGTAGTGAAGACTTGGCAGTTCATTTCATGGCAGTACTCCAACCATAATACGCCACATTTGCGACAGTTTGCATTGTAATGCCACACACACAGTGGTGGTCTGGCTGGGGGAAGCCGCATCTGCTCATATAACACAAAACAGTCGGCCAAGAGAGGAAGGAACTGCAAACTAACTCAGAGGGGCATCCGGAGTACAAAAACATGATGTGGGGCTTCTGCTCTGGTCCAGCACAGGACACTAAGGGGACAAAAATAATGATCAACCTCATCGGTCTCCTGGAGAAAGTAATCAACGTCTCGCCATTTAGCCAGACAGTTTTGGAAACTTTTGTGTTCATGTTTGGCTTTTGTCTGCTCGTTAGGTTGTCTGGAGCCAAAATGCATCTGCAGCAAATCAATATCTTAATGGGTTGAACATGCTGGACATGCCAGGCCAGGGTTAGTGGTTTCATTGGCAGAGTAGATCAACAATGCCTCACCAAGTGAAAAGAGCAGTAACAGGAGAAGTGACTTACAAGTTGGGGCATATGTAGAAACTGTAAAGCCTTTAAATTACATTTACAGATGAAAGTTGTGTTTATATGAAATGTGATCCCTAAACATGATCTGAAACACAAATACCTTTGTGCCACTTGCAGAGTAGAATACAAACAAGGGATTGATTCCCACTGGGACTACCTGGCCCCACAATGCAGTAAGGTTCATATACTACCATTCAAAAGCTTTGAATCACCCGTCATAATGATGTAATGCTAATGTAATGCTAATATTTCCTGAACTATTAGTGCCAAACCTAGACTAACCTTCTACTTATATTGTCAAGTCTGAAGAAGAGCTTTGCAAAAGCAACATGTTGCCTGTTAATTCCAGCTTGTTATAGGCTGCATTATTGTGCACTTGACACTGAAAAAGTAAACCGTTCCTATCTACACACATTTTTATGCCAAGCTTCCAGTTTCTTTTACCAATGACTATTGATATTTTCTTTCTGCTCTTTTAATTGTCAGTCTGGTTGAACCATTGTACAGTGTTTTGTTGCTGCTCACCGAATCATAAAGAGCTACTAAGCCTAGGTCACTGCTAAATGTCAAACAAAAATGTTTAGAAGAAACAGGTTCTGTGTTTTTCTACTCAAATTGTTCCAAACAGACAGCTAAAGTCTAATCTCTAAGTTTCACGAATATTCGAAAACATCGTCGGCTTTAAAACATTTCAAATAAGCTGGTTGGTGGCAGTCAAACCATTGCTAATTACAGTCCATCGTCTCATAATAAGGTTCCATGAGCCAGAGCTAAAATGTGCAGAGACTTTGGGGAACTTTAAAACAACCTTGCCATTTAAAGGTTATTAGCATTACACCCTGAGCTGCTACTCTCTGTGATGAATCAGCAACGTGTACTGAAGCAGTCATGGTTGTTCTTTATAGCTGAATGGGGTTTCCCTGTTCCAATGAAAGGGGAAGCTGAATGAAGGTGTCTTCATTCATATTTTAGCATTTTGTGTAGCACTCATTTTGTTAGCTCTCTTAATTCTCCACTGTGTGACTGAAATAACCAGCAGATGACTTTTACAGGTTTTGGGTGACATATACAGTATATCATGTGAAATAAAGAGCAAATGTCAGGAATATGTTCCTACATTTCAAAGTCTTAAGGGCTTAATTGACCGAATTTTCCAGACAGAAGAAGGTTATTAAGGTGTGGCGAAACCAACTGAATGACCAGTCTCAGAGAGTAATGAATAGAAAAACATGGGGGTTAAAGGTGCGTAATGACTGCATGGAGTTTCCCACTGACACAGGAAGCCTGTTCGGTTGTGGTTACTAGAAACTAGAAAGAGACTAGAACTAGAAATGTTTAATTAACTCATGAAGGCCTGGAGTTTTTCTCTATCAAGAAAATACATAAATTAAAAGCTATGACAGTATAGTCTGTTTTTATTTTCGGTTTTGTGCCTTAATGCCTTTGTGTTGATGTTGAAGGGTGCTATACAAAAAACAACCCTGCTTCACATGCTTTATTAAAGCTACAGTACAGTATGCTTACAGTGAATTAAACACTAAAAGGATAGTTCCTGTTAATTACAACTTGGATCAACTTTCAGACAGGTTATAAACAACAGTTCAGCCAGATTATTTAAAACATTTCATTTAGTAACTGAAAATGAGGGAACCTAAATAAAATTTTATTTCTATGATATAATATCTCTGTTATAAGATACTGATGCCTTACTGCACAGGGAAAGTGTTTACTCCCTGTGTAAATGAAAATTTAACTAGCCAGTTGGTCTGTAAATTGTGATGGATGTTTACAAAAGACTGTTTGGGTAATAACTCACTTTTGTTTTATCTTCCAGATGACCCTGATTTTGGGGTTTGTTTAAACCATAAATAATCTGATAATCAGCCTGCTTGTGTTTCTTGCCTAAATTGCAATTTTTCCATGACTGCAGTGTTGCATCAAACAAAAATATATCAAGAAGGGTTTTATACACATTTTTTTTGCAATTCAGCCTGACGGATCTGGTATCTTTGAAAATTAAAGTAAGTTCAAACAATGCTTAGCTGCACACTGTTAAAAACAATAGGTTGAAGAACATAATTATCACTTTACAGTAGACAACACAGAACTGGGAGTCTTCTCTGATGGCATGGTGGAACTGTTAACAATTCAGTTTTTTTTTATGGATGTGGCTCCTATTCAGCTTAATGAAAATAGTCATCAATGGTGAACCTAACAGCAGACTGCAAACAGAGCAATGCCATGCCGGGCTGGTACGGATACAAAATCTAACTACATTTGACGAGCATTTGATGTGATAATGCTCTGAATGTGATTATAAAAAACAATCTTTGAAGTTTCTCATTAGAATCAGATTTAGATCCAGGGCTGACTTCTGGACTGCATCTGTCGGGTGTGTGATACAACAAACTTAAATGTAAGAAAAAAGTATTGCAAAACTCTGGCTCAATATGCATTTCTTTATTTTATTTAGATGACGTTTCAGCCCTCAGGCATTCTTCAAAATTGGATTATTGATTTTGCATTTGCTTTTCTATATGATACAACAAAACTGACACATTATCATCCATATGTTGACCTATAAGTAGGAATATTTGTCAAGTTTGTCTTTAAATATAGGACACTGGCTCTATCCTGTATTTATTGGGAATAAGATAACTTGTCTGTATGCGATTCAGATTTCATTTCAAGTGAGCGAATTGGAAGTAAGTGGGCTATTGCTTCTTTAGTTTCTATGTTCTTTAGTCTTTATTTTGGATTTGCACCTTATCGTTTCTGGCATTGTGTACGTTTGCTTCTTGCACCTTATATATAATCATTATTGATATATATATATATATATATATATATATATATATATATATATATATATATATTTTTTATATTTGCACTTTGTACTGCAACCTCTAGACAACTCTTTCCCTCAGGATGAATAAAGTTCTATCTTATCTTTTCTCTAAGGCATTCTGTGTACAGCAAAGGAAGAATTTCATTGTACAGGGAAACATGTTTCCTTACTTTGCATAGGACAATAAACTTTGAAACTGAATTAAAATAATCGCTAGCAGTTCTTTATTGTGATGAGCCACTGAAGGCCCGTTCTTCAACTTCAAACAAATATAATGTTTAAGAATTAGTTTTGTAAGTGATTCCTATAACCAGCCTATCCAGAGATAGTTCAGAACAAGAATCTGCAATTAAAACTTTGAATCCTGTGATTAAGGCTGAGTCGCAACCAAATACATCACCCCGACAACACGTTCCAAGTTTGGGTTTCCTGTTCCAAATATGGCTGCCAGATTTCCAAAACCCACAGCGAAACAAAAGCGTTTGAAAGCTAGTTTTGCTTTTCCAAAAGTATAAACACTGTAACCTTGGCGGTGTCATACTGTAGCATGAACAGTTATCTGAACTTCAATGCAGCTGCAGAAGGAGGACTGAGTGACGGCCAAAGGAAGGCCAAAAGAGGGTCAAATGACGCCCAAGCCTTAAAGAAGATGCTGCATGTACCATATCCAGCTATAGATTTGACTCTCAGGATGCAAGAGAGAATTTTCATTTTGCACTTTTTTGCAATTTCATTAAGATATTGCACCTGGCTTGACTTAATGTCTTATTTCTAAAACAAGGAAACAACAAAAATGCCAGGGAGCTGCCTGTCAGACCTTTGTTCCATCTGGAAGATGTTTCTAAGAATTTTTGTACCATTTTTTTATATGCAGTTCTGGCTATGAAAGACACCAGACGTGGCTAGCCAGCGTGAGTTAGCCAAATGACTGCAAACCCAGAACATACAGCACAGAACATTAAAATCGTGCCCTTTTGTGGGGTGGGAGGTTAAAGCAATAAGAGCTACAGAGTTTTCTTATTCAATCATTGTGTTTGTTGGAGGGATGAGACAAAACTAACGAGGGAAAGATTAAAACAATGGGAACTGAATGTCCAATATTATTAGCTTTCTATTTGAGTTCAAAGTAGTCATAATTCACTGGAAAATGTTAGTGTAACATATTGGTAAAGTACAAGATCTAAGAAACGCATTTGGTGTAAGGTTTGGATTATGTTCATTTTTACTTTTTGTCCCGTCTATGCACCCCTCCCAGAGGATGTTACTCGGAATAGCAGTTATTAGCTCAGTTTAACACTAAGTAGAGTAAAATTATCAGACTGACTTCGTATCCACGATGTCGTAGAGGTTCTTGAGGAAGTTGGAGTCCAGGTGGTTGTGCTCGCCGGTCAGCGTGTGGAAGTAAACCATCACATACTCCTTCACTGTGATGTGGTCCATCACATGGATGAAGTACAGCAGGGCCTGCACATGCAAACGCAGACCAAGTCAGTGTGCATACACTTTTATAGTCCTGGATTCTTCACAATTTTCTATATATTCTTTTACAGTTTTTAATTTTTATTTGAATTCTAAGTTGGATATCATTTGGTTTAATAGCAGATTTTCACTTTTCGATCACTCTTGTGTTTGTTTTATGAAGTTGTAGTTTCTTTTGGTTCAAGTGTTAATGTTAACAGAAGTTTTGAATAGGTCTATATAGTATTTGTTTCCAACAGGTATTGTGGAATAAAACATAAATGATTAAATGAAATACATTTGCACAGTTTGCACACAGCCATAATAAGCACATGTGAATACAGAATGTGCTAAAAGATTGACTGACTAACATCAATAACAGCATTTTATTTTGAAATAATTCTTTTATTTTGTTACCTTTTCGATGTCGATAAGGGTCACTGGGATGTTTCGTCCAACCAAAATCATCACTGTCCTGCCACACATATCTACACCTGTGGAAATACACATTATTAACAGGTCACGCATGCACAAACGCACGCTGGTTCACACCTCTCACATGTTAGAATTTGCTGCTTTTCACTGTTTTATATGATTCTAAATTTAGCTTTTTTTGGCTAAAAAACATAATCCTGGGCTCTGGGATCTTGTGATGCACATTTTTCACTATTTTCTGATATGTTAAAGACTAAACGAAAAGTAAAAAAATAACCATTAGCTGCAGGCTTACTTCATTTGCAATGATGAAAAGATACAGTCTCTCCTTATCACAGTTATCACTTGTTATCATTGGTGTATTCCAAAATACTAGTAATGGTTGTGCAAATTTGACGGCCTATAAAACCCCTTCTGTGAAAAGCTCTGCTTGGAGCCCATTCTGCCTCCTCATGCAAATGAAAACCTGTCCCCACAAAGCGACAACATTTATTTGGAAAAGACTGAGAAGTGGGCTGCATAACAGAAGTTCAGATGTTCTTAATTTGGTGTTTTATTCTGTGGTGCATGTGAAATTCTTCTGAGGGCTGTGTTTTGTTTAAATCTGCGTGTTCTCGGTGTCCAATGTACCCAAGTCACTGTTTTTTATTCTGTATTCGTTCTTCTTCTGAATGGAATAGAATCCTTTCATTCCTGTAGCACGAACATGAAAAACAAACAACCAAAAGTATGTTTGTGTATTTAGAGCCATCACTGAGATTTTTATTCTAATATATGCACTCCTCTTAAACATACTCAGGTCTTTTATTGCACTCAGATCTTCCTGCACCGTTACACTTTAGATGTTTTGGTTTTGTCTTGATGCTTTTTTGTTTTGTCTAACATTTGTCAGTGTTATACTCTGGTTCTAAAGAAACATTATTTCATTTCAACTGTATTTCTTACATCTAAAATGAAAGATAAACTCAACCTTGATATTTTCTGCAAACACACTTTGATATAAAGAGCCCATTTTGAACATTAAGTGGAAATCCAATCAAACATCACCCGATATCAAAATAGAAAACTAATCTTCTGCCCTCCTGTCTGAAATAAATATTTATATATTCTTCAGTTTTTTATGAGAGGACATAGTCATATACTGGTAAATAAAAACAGAGGCCTCTAGTCATGTTCATCCTCATAAGACAATTAACCGCAACATTAGATTTATGCAATTTATTGTGTTTGATTACAATTAAATAGCATTACTATATAAATCACAACAAAGTTGGTTTAATCATTTCCCTGGTTTGAATAAGCTGGCCATGGAAGTCTTCAAAAATCATTTTAATTCTGACATCATGTGCAAATTGTCTTTTAACTCCCATTACTCTTTTTTGCCTTGAATTTGACTGTAAGCAACTGCAACTAAACAATTTCCCTGAGGAGATCAATAAAGTATTCTGATAACCAAATAAAGTAACACTGGGGCTAAACTGTGTAACAACACTGCCACCTACTGGTAATGAGATACATTTGCACCTTGTGACAGCTGAGAAAGGAGATGGGGAAGTTGGATTTCATTTTTTGAGACAAACACATACCAGTTTGATATAAGGCTTTCAGTGCAGCGATGTCTGACAGATCCTCTGCTCTTGCGCGACAAAGCCAGCGATTGTAACTGCGAGAGTGAGAGAGAGAGAGAGAGAGAGAGAGAGAGAGACACAGACAGACAGACAGTAAATCTCTACTATGACTTGAGGGGTAGCACAGTTCATCGAGGCAGTAAAATCATGTTGTTGGTCAAATGCCTAAAAAAGATCATGTAAAGTATAATCAAGAAATAAATCAAACCTATTTATTTAGAAACTCAAATTTCAGTTAAAACCTTTTCATACAGGCATATTGCTCTGCATACTCTGGTGTTAACACCTGTGATTATTTTGCAGCCTCTTGTTTTCTACCGTTTATTGATCTTGTAAGGGAAAACTTCAATGCATACATGTACACACAACATCTTTTCCTCCTAAGATGTTGTGTAACTACTGAATAAAGCCAGAAATGCCAATGCTAATGCTAGTGTTCATGGCACACAACTCAACTGATCACAGCGAAACTTTGAGTGATTTTTATCATATAAAATGTGTTTTTTCCAGTATGTCCAGTTATTTTAGTTTGGTTTTGGACTCTTACTTCCTTTGGTGTTGTTTGTGGATGGCCGCCTCTGACATCTGGCCCTGCAGGATCTGTTTGCGCTGTTTGTCCACATCACCCTCCATCCGGGCGAATGCGTGATTCCCCACCTGACCCAGATCTGACTCCAGACTCTCCTCTTCCGAATCATCTACACAAACAAACGACAACTGGACTTTTAATTTATTTTACTAGCTTTAAATTTATGATGGTAGTGGTAGCACACACAAGAATTGTGGTAAAGTTAGAGAGGACAGATATTGCTGCACCTAAGTATACTATGCTTCATTTTGATAGGATACATTTTTCCCTGAAAAGCTCTACTGAATGCTTGAATCTTTCAAGTTGTAAAGTTGATTTAATACATTTGTATGGGTATGCTTGCTTGCCTGTCTTTATTTTATTCCACTGATCCTAATTTATCTGCAAGGATGACATTATGTGTGTGTATGTTTGTGAAAAATCTGCCACAGAGGTCATAAACTCAGAAGACAGAATCCATTCTCAGGTTTAGGTCTGTTTCTCTGCATGTTTTTCTAGAAACCGCGTGCAATGACCATATTATCTGCATCCAAATGGATCTGTGTATCTGTCAGTGTGTATACATCAGCCTGTTGTTATTGGGTTCCACTCGCAGGCGGCCTGCTTGCTTTGGATCAACACACCAAAGCCACATCTCGCCACTTTAAAAAGCGCCACGCCAGCACATATTCTAACTGGACGTCAATGAAGTCAACAGGCTCAACCCAGAAACCACAAAGACATCTTTGCAATCCTTTGCAAAAACTTAGACAAAGTGCAAGCAGAAGCTTCAGTTGGTAATCTAAAGAGGTCATACAAATTACAGTTTATATGACGGTTAAAAGCTTTAAAGAGCGTTTGAACTGAAGCTGCCAATAGTCAAAATGCTTTAAACATCTTATTTTAACATTTTTGTTTATAGTCTCTGCAACAGAGCCAACTACTGTGGATGCAGTCATATAAGTGTTGGCCCTTTCTCAGTTCCTTCTTGACTACGGCAAAAACTATTAAAAGAAGAAGAAAAAAAAACTGTTTGTTGGGTCACACTGAGCCTCCAGAACAGCTTCGGTGTGACTTGATATAGATTCTACAAGTTTCTGGAACTAGAATAGATCGTCCCTCATTTGGTACTGGCATGGTGTTTTACCTGTCTATCACTTAGGAGTATACTGACCGAGGGGTTTGAAGAAGCTGACACTGTGGAAAAAATGAAGTCCTCCATAAAGGCATGGCTCGCTGAATGAGTGAGTGTGTGGAGGTACTAATGTGGGCTAAAGGATCCAGGCAGCCAGATGTGACCTCTCACTGTCCCGGTTGCAAAATATTTTGATGCCCTGCTGTTCCACGTCTAATGACTGATCTCAAAAAACGTTGTCCTCATCAGAATTGAATCCTCGTCCAGACCTTCATCTGTGGGCTATATTTGATGTTTCAACGTGCTGAGTTGTTAACTAATTGGCTGTGACAAGGCACCCGTCCAGTGTCCACTGGCTAGTAGCCCAAATGGCCGACTGACTGCGTGGTTTGTTGACTGACTCATTGGTCAACTGACAGACTGATTGAACTGGTTAACTCTCAACCCAAAGAGACGGTCCACCCAGACTGAACAAAGTTGAGGGTGATTGTGTGTTTTATTGTTTCAAAATTAAAAACATAAAACACTGTAAACATGAAAACCTGCACATTATTAAACTATTAAAAATGGGTCTTTATTGTGCACTTGACACTTTCTTGGTTCATTTTGTGCCTCAAACTGAAATAAAAGCCGTCATCCGTTTGAAGTAAAAATTAAATTAGGTGGAAAAACAACACACATTTCCTTTTCCTCAGTGTGAGGTGACTGGAGACAGAAATGGAGAGGAATACAATATTAAATTAAGCCTGTGTGCCATGAAGGCAATTGATCTTGGACTGTTTTCTATTGACACAAGAAAAGAGTCAGATTCCAAAATTAAATGAACTTGAAAAGAAAGATGCCTACTCTTAAAAATAGATTGCTGACATGAAAGTGAAGCACATTACGTGTCCTTTTTAATGCCGGGAAACATCTCATCACATTGTACTGTATGTAGAAATAGATTTGTGTACCTTCCAGGGTGCCTGGTTTCTCTGCGATGCGGATCTGTCTCTCTGGGACAACGGGTTCACCCTCAGAGTTGCCAATGTCAGCTGGGATGAGAGGCAAACAGGTCCTCTCCTCTTGCTCGGAGCGAGGGAAATACAGAGGCAGTAACTTCTTGTACAGCCGCTTAAGGAACACACATACACACCTCAGTATTCATATTAATGTCCAAAAACATACGTTAGATGGCAAATTAGACAGAAGGCCAGCAAAGATTCAGTCTTGACAGCCAGAATCTAACTTTCTGAATCTGCCTTTCTGGCAAGACATTAAAAGGTGTCAGTATGGTTCAATCTAAATACTTGCCAGATGGTCAAAACTGTGTTCGATATAATTTCTGTAACTTTCCAAAACCCGGCACTCTTGACAAGCATGCAAATTCTAAACTACATACAGCTCACTGTGTTTTGCACGGATGATTATTGCTGTTACACAATGCTCTTACGGGTTGTGTAGGCCTACAGGCGATGTGAAGAAGACAGCACGAATTGCAAAATTGGAGGAAGAGAGAGAAAATAGCGAGGGGCAAAGAGAAGAGACAGGCCAGAGAAAACGACAGGAAGAGTCCAAAATTTGGGATCGATTCAAGCAAGAGCAAAATGAAAACTCTGTACAGTGCTAGCTTACCACAGTAGTACAACGTTATTGCTTCAGCATCTCAGCAGAAGGCATCCATCTCATATTATGCACCCAGTCCATGGAGCGGACAAAAGGTAATGTTAACGTTAACATTTAACGTAAATCAATATGGTTTCCAGTTGAGATGAGAGCTCCCTGCTCATCCGCTAGGTGACGCGAAACCCTGGATCCCCCCCTCCCCTCTGAACATTGAGCGGACAGCACACACACTGCCCATACTGCGGTGACAGTGACTATGGTTGGCTGATTGGGTTAGTTGTTCATTTTAAGAGACCTGTCTTTTTTTCCTCTTTTGTATATTTACTATTGCTCTTTAATAAAGCAAAAGTATTTCTTATGCAATTACTCGATTAATCGATGGTATAATCGGTGGAATAATCGACTTCTAAAATAATACATAGCTGCAGCCCTAAAAACACGCCTTATGAACTTGTTTGCTTTAAGCACAATGACATCTTAATGCTGTCCCAATTAAGGGGCTGAATCGTCTGAAGGATGCAGACCAGGAAGGTGGGTCCTTCAGAAGACCCAAAGACCAAAACTAATGATGTGTTTGGGTGCTTTTTTTGATCAACTTATAAATTAAGAGCTTTCTATGTTTTTCATCAAAAAGATGCCCTCAAACAGCTGACAAAGTTTAAATATCATATACATCAATAACACACACACACACACACACACACACACACACACACACACACACACACACACACACACACACACACACACACACACACACACACACACACACACACACACACACACACACACACACACACACACACACACACATATATATAAATAACATTTTAAATAATGTAATTTTAATCATGAGAAAGTGACCTTAATTCTTAATGTGGGGTGAGGAAACAATATTTTCGCAGCAGGTTCATCTTTCACTCAATGCAAGATTAATGAAATAAATAAATAAAACATTTTAGGGAATTAGCACAGAGACAAGTCACACAAACCTCTTCTGTGTCTGACACTGCGAACACCACCGTCTCCAGGCTGTTTCCATGATTCTCCAGGAACCTGCGCACTGTTCCTTTAAACACATAAGCACACACACTTGTGTTCCCTTACATATTAAGACATGCAAAAGACAATTAAAAGACAATCAAAACAAGTTTCAAATGTCTCCAAAGTGCTTGTTTCAAAAACCCAAAAGATTTTCAGTAAATCTGCAAATTCAAGAAAAGGAGCCACTGAATGTTGGCATTTTTAAGTGGCTTAAACAAGAATGAATCATCAAAATCTTGGTTTTTGTGTGGATGAAGTTATTGACTAATGTTGTCAGCATTATCTGGACAAATACTGGGAAAATAATAACACATACGGTATGTATTTATTTGTGCTAAACTACCTAATGCATTCTAATACAACAGTTCTTCAACAAATCCTACCCACACGAAGGTGATAATATTCAGTTTTACGTCTTTGGATCTGTAATGTGTTTGTATGCATGTGAAACATGGATGTTTCAGTTGTATCCATTATAAGATTATGATGTTATCATCAGGCCATCATGTGTGTTTATATTGAACATAGAGCTGGGAAATATATCGATATTATATCGATATCGTGATATGAGACTAGATATCTTCTTAGATTTTGGATACCGTAATATGGCATAAGTGGTGTCTTTTCCTGGTTTTAAAGGCTGGATTACAGTAAAGTGATGTCATTTTCTGAACTTACCAGACTTAACTGATCGATTATTTGCCTTTACACACTTAGTCATTATATCCACATTACTGATGATTATTTATATAAAAGCACCAATAGTCAAAATTACAAAATCATTGCGGTATCGATATCGAGGTATTTGGTCAAAAATATCGTGATATTTGATTTTCTCCATATCATGTTATCATGTCATTTAAGTGTGTGTGTGTGTGTGTGTGTGTGTGTGTCTCTCTCTGTGGGACTGAGGTTAAGGTTTCCAAGGCGATTATCTGAATGTGGGACAGAAAAAGAAAGTGTGATCTATGACATGATAAAGGTTTTTATTACCACAAGTTGTGTATCTCTGTACCTCACTGATAAAAAAGGCTGTGTATCGGTGTTTGTGCGTGTGTCTTACTGAAAGCCATATGCGTAGCGTCCTCCAGTGGGTAACCTCTTTTGGTCGTGCTCACCACACAGAGGCCAATAGATGCCATTGACTGCTCTCTGAGGCGACAAAAAAACAAAACAATCTCACCTACTGTACACATTTACAACACACACACACACACACACACACACACACACACACACACACACACACACACACACACACACACACACACACACACACACACACACACACACACACACACACACACACACACACACACACACACACACACACACACACACACAACTATACATACCATTGCATACCAAATGATATTCATTTAAAAAAAGTAATTAGTTAATAAGAGACCATTATCAGAACTTTATATATTTACATGTCAATGTATTTTACACGCACCTTTATTTACATTTATATATGTAAAAATATAATGTTATTAATGTACTGTATTAAACAGTGGCATAATCAACAGAAAGCCTGAATGATGCAGCTTTTAATTTGAGGCTGTAGCATTTTGAATGTGCACATCTTGTATTTTTCACTTCTGAATTTTTACATTGTTATACAAACTTTAATGATTTAAATTAATATATTTAGCTAGGTTTCACGATGAACCCCAAAGACAGATGCAACTTTTCTTATGGAAATGTTCATTCCTTAAGTCTTTCCAATGCATTTTTTGGGAATCCGAGTGGCTTTCATCAAACCATTGTTTATTTGCACCAGTCAGGCACAATCATTGTTTATCAAATGAAATCATATCTGAGGGAAATGAAGAAAAATCTAAATAACGGATTAATGGATTTCATATCACTTATGTAACATGTTGCATGAGAAGTGACGTGTGTTTATACAAGTCTTTGATAACATTAATACTGCCTGCTTTAACCTTGACTGATTGAACGTTTGATTTGATTGTTCTTACACAGCCAGCTGCATCGTGTTTCGGTAGCAGCTGTAGAGCGAGCTCTCCGCTGCCGTCCTGTATTTGGCTTTGTACTTTGGTCCCACTGTGTGGACGATGAACCTCGCTGCCAGGTTGAAGCCTTTGGTCAGCTTCGCCTCACCTGTCCGACATCCTGCACACAAACATGCAAATAAAACTGATTTAACATTCAGCAAGTAGCTAAAAAATTAAAACTGTATTCATTTTTCTTTAGTATAGCCATGCAGATATTTTTGGTTTTGAGTGCCAAGCATTTAAGATATCTGCCTTTAAAACTTGCAGCATGCCACCACCCCAAAAATAAATTAAGATGAATGATAGATTTGTGGTGCTCACATGTAAAGTTTACAACAGCAGCATCTCTTTCTGGAACAATGTCCTGGTTAATAAAAATGCATGAAAATCATATTTACAGGAAATATTTTTAATCGGTAGAGAGTAGCTCTTATGAAAGGAGTAAACATTGTTTCTGGAAATAGGTATTGGCTGCTGGGTACAAATCAGAAAACAGAGTGACTGAAAGAGGATGGGATAATGGACAACAACTTAGAGTTTAGGCAAGAGTGCAGAAGAGAAAAAAAAAAAAAAAAAAAAAAAAAAAAAAAATGGCCAAAAGGAAAAAAAAAAATTAAATTTGGTATATAGGCCCTATACATGATCTAATAAGACATACATAAAATAATTACCACCTCATGTTTCATGTTCTAAGAAGCCAATTCTCCACCTTTAAACATGACTGAGCCACTGACATGGACGATTACTGTGAGAGAAGGTAACTTTCACAAGCATGTTTAAGACTTAAGCATGGAATGACTACAAAATAAAAACCTCAGTGGACAAAACATTTTATTAAAACTTGTGTGTGACAAATATATGTCAAAATCTAAGCTTTGTCTAGCTGCTTTGTCTAGGAAGTGATTAGCAAACTCTAAGTAGCAAACTCAGATTTATATGTATATTTTTAAAAATCACGCATGGAAATGTACATAAAAAAATTTTGCATCGAGATGCATCGCTAATCGGTTTAGAATCGAATTGTTGGCCTCTGAATCGGAATCGAACTGAAAAGTGCCAAGAGATTCCCACCCCTAGCAGAAACCTTAAAGGTGCAATATGTAATATTGTGTGTAATACTGGCAGCTAGCGGTTAAAATAGTTACTGCACTACCAATTCAAAATACTGGAGAGTCGTTTCCCCCGCCCCCTCCTGCCCAGACTCGAAGTTCACGGAGGTTGCCAGGCTGAGACCGCAGCATTCACAACAACGTTGCTAGACACTTTTCTCACATAGCCAGACATTACTCCACAGCACAGCAGAGTAGCTAACGGTAGATGCTGGCTATATTGACAGTCATAAAAAGCCCGTCGCTCGAGCTCTGCTAACCAACTGACAGACACACTTTTCGGCTTAAAATTGCAGTATGAACCGCTAAAACACAACAACCTCACTGTCCTCTCCACACGCGCGTCAGGCACATCTCTCGGCTTAGAATTACAATACGAAACGCTAAAAATACCACTAGCTACCTTGCGGCGAAGCACACTTCATTGGCTTAGAATTACGGCAAAAATCGCTAAACAACCCTGCAAACTCACAGTCCTCTCTTTCCGGTTTACAGCCCCTTCTCCTTCGTGTTAAAATAACTCACCGTTGTCGGCTCCAGCCGCTGACGGAGGCTACACGCTGTAAACAGCCGTGGGCTGCTTGCCTGGTTCTCCGTAACGTTAACAGGTAGCAGGGGTTTAGCTGGGCGTTAGCCAGGACCAGTCGGGATCACTTTACTGGCTATGTCTCAATTGTTTTTGCGGTAACCAACTCGGGTACTCTAGCTATATAATTCAATGTGAGTACACAAATGTTGAAATGACAAAAATGCCCGTCCCTAGTAGCTGTGATAAATTAGCCTGAAGCTAATGCTTACCGGTTCAGGAGAAAATAAGCCAATTCTGCGTCCTTTTGGGCTCTAAGCTGTCTCCATCTTTCAAATACATCTCCATTATTTACCAGGGGGTTGTTATGTCTCTGGTCACGCGAACTGTTAGAAACATGCTGTTTTCTTTTTTAGGTCGGGTAGAATCTATCTCCATTGATCCTGTTTGTTTGTTTGTTGCTTTCATGGCTGTACTACCGTTACAGCTGTAGCGCTGGGTTTACGTTTTACAGGTATATCTGGCAACCCAGCCTGGCTGTCAAACTGGGCCGTTGATAACAACACACAGATCAAAACATAAACAGAAATTCCGTCACGGAATGTAAATTTCAAAAAGAAAAAATACTGAAATTAGCATTGTTGTCAGAAAAGATAGTATTTCAGTTTAACATGTTTCCTTAATATCTGATGAGGCATTGGTGTCATTTTTGGATTTATTACAGTACAAATATTACATATTGGACCTTTAAAAAAAAAAAAAAAATCTTAAAACCTCAACAGACAAAAACCAAAATGATCTGCCTTGATGTCACTAGAAGTAAGTGGAAAAATATACATTTGTGTATGTGATAACTGAGCAACTCCATCCACTAAGTAAGGCCCCGAGATGTGCTTGAAAGCTTGAAAAAATGTATTAATTGAATTCCTCTTGGGTACGGTATGATGTACACTCTCCCAAGGATAATATGTCATACTGGTGAAGTTTAAAGGAAATTCTAAGTTTGTATTTCTCCAGGAGGGCAGCTGTGGAGCATTATAATATATATCAGAGTAGCTATAGCAGTAACTGTACAACCATTTTTTTATTAAAGTTCAGCTGAGCATCACGTGCCTGGTTATGTCTCCAGTGAAGTCACATTCATATTTGGTGGACTCCCGCTAACATTTATGAACCTGTGCTCCCAGACTCCACAGCATCACTGAGCAACCAAGCTAAAATCAAACATGTTTCCGGTTCTTCCCCCTCAACTCTACCTTTGAGTTTGAGCAGCTCGTCTCGCAGCTCGGGCCCTGCCAGCTGATGGACGCTGTCAGACACCGGGTTCTTGTCGTTTAGCGACTCGTTGCTGGTGTTCAAGATGGCGGTGCAGTTCAGCAGGGCGATGTCACCACAGCTGTTGTGGAAGACAAAAACAAAGGTTTTTCTATTTAATTTGAAATAGATGACACATATACAAATAAACATGTCGGCACAAAATGTGACAAGTGTGCAATTCCGTAAATACATTTTACTATTTATTCTCTTTACTTATATTTATTTATTGTGTGCTTATCTGTGTCTTGCACTTTTCCTCTTCTCCCTTGGTGCTGCAACAGTGTGAATTTCCCCATTGTGGGATTAATAAAGGATTTCTTGAATTATCTCTTGATGAATTTGATGACCATGAATTTATTTGTTATCTGGCAGAATACAACTAATATATATATATATATATATATATATATATATATATATATATATATATATATATATATATATACACATATACACATACATATATATACATATACACATACATATATATACATATATATACACACACACACCTATATAAGGTGTATGTATATATATATAAATAATTGTGTTTTGTATGTTTGTACTGTACTATTTTTCTGAGGGTCCTCATGCTATATTGCTGCTGGTGTACACTCTCAAATTGCTTTATTCTACATTTCTCTGGTATTCATCATTAGAGACACTCTCCATTTGACAAAATTGTTGTTGTTTTATACCTACTTCAGTAGTTATTGCATTGAATCTCCAAATATTAGCACAAGAGCCACTCCAATTGTATCCAGTTTATCTCAAAACACTGGAACAGTGACTGGTTCACCACACACACATATCATTACTCTGCACACATTTATCAAAAAAACTTTAAAAGACATTTAGCCATTTAGCCAAAGTAAAAAGCTTATTTGAATGATTCAGTAAAGTAATTTCTTCACTCTGAAGCCCTTCAGGGTTTGCTTGGAAAGAACAATGAGGAACTACTCGAGCATGTGTTGAAAGCATTTGGTCACAAGACAAGTTTAGCCTCCAGGATCGAGAAGGAAGAGTTTTTTGTGTTTTTTTCTACATTAGCCCCTTTTAGGTTGATAAAAATGAGTCACAATGCTGCCAGATACTAACTCTGAATGAAAAACAGACCTTGTTGGCAGTCACAGCCTTTAAGATGCTGTTTTACTGGAGTCTTGCACATCAAGGTCAAGGTAAATTTATTTATACCGTAGGTAGATTTGGTTTTGAGTGGGTCCGCCTCTTTTTACACACATAATCAGCAGCATGTGGTAGGATGTAACGTGACAAAGTGACAACAGTGCTCAGTACTAATAATAAAAAAATACTACAAATACAACAAATAATTAAAATCAACACATTCACTGTGTAGAGGGTGGGAGTGGTCTTTCAAAATAGATCCAGCTATCCTCTGTAACTGTTTGGAATACAGGGATTCTGGGTTGAGCTGAGGCTCTCCCATCAGCCTACTGGAGCACTTCAAAATTTGGTTTAGATGGTTCCTATTTTTAAGAGACCGGTTCCCAAACCGTAACACCAGGCAAAAAGACAAAACGGATTCAATAAAAGCACGATATAATAGGGTCACCAAGGTTCTGTCAATGTGAAGGGAGGACAGTTTTCTCTAAATGACATTGAGTATGTAATTGGCCAGACAAGCAGCTTTATATACACTGGGCTACATCAACAACAACATTCCAGTCTCACCCTCGACCCATTTATCATTGGAACAGAATTATTTGTCAGAGTCCAGAAACCTTGTCTGAAACAATTCCCCTATATTTCCTCATTGGCATTATAGGCCTGGTGTTTAGATTGGCTGCAATATACAGTAAGTTGCATGTTGGTCTCATTTGTAGTTGTGATACAGAGAATTATATTTGGACAAGCGACCAAAAGAACTACAACAAAACACACAGAATAAAATAAAAAAAATAACATTCTAGCGCTGCGGGGATATTTCAATGAGCATTAGAGGTAGTGTTACACAGACGTAGGAAAATTAAGACCTGTTTAAAATAATTTAAGATCTAGAACACAATACTTCAGCAAATTTTAGACGTTTTTAGACTTTTTAAGACCCCCGTGGAGATTTTGACATATTGAAATCGCTGTGATCTAGCCATCTAGTCTCGTTAAAAGTACACTTTCCCATTTTCCACACGTAGGCCTAGCCAAACTTTTGTTTTGTGATCAACTTTTTATTAGCACCTTCAGACATACAAAACAAATTCCACAATGTGTGACCGGTAATATCAGAACAGAGAAAAACAAACTGAACAAGAACAAAAACCCTCTCCCACCCTCTGCGGTCTCGAGGATAACAAAAAAAAACAGAAACCACACCTTGCCTAATCACTCTGCTCTAGTTCTTGTGGGGTTGAGGTCATTAAGTCAGATATTTGTGCTGCTGCGCTTTCCCATTGGCTGATAGTTGATGATTTGGCTTTGTTAAGCCTTGCTGTAGAGAGCTCAAGCATAACTATGTCCAGAAAATACTGAGGGATATTGAGCTATCATTTTCTTGGTTGCAGTTGAGCCCTTGGCTGAACTTTAAAAAAGGTGCCCTGCCACACAAAACCGTTTTTACGAAATATGTTAGGTCCATATGTGTTTGTGTTATGTGGTGAATGTGAAAATGAACTGCTACCTCCTCTGTCAGCTCTAGCAACTGAACAGAAATAAGCAGAGAAATCAGGCCAATTACAAAAGCTGGTCAGTCTGACGTCATGTTGCCTGAGCTCATTACTATTCATGAGCTCGCCCAGTGGCGCTGGGTAAAGGATGCTGATAGCCAGGCTCTCATTGGCTAGCTGTTAGCCAATCAGAGACAAGCAGCTTAGCCCGTTGAATATTGAGATGAGAACTGGCACAAATTCAACTGATGCTACGTTTACACATGGCCGGCTATTTTCATAAACGGACATTTCAACCTCTCCGTTTTCAAAAATAACATTGTGCACAGCTGTCAGTTTTCAGAAAAGTGTTCGTTTACATGCACCGGTGTATATATGCCGTCAGTGCAGTCAAGAGCACGCCAAACCTGTAGGTAGCAGTGTAACGAGAAGCTCAAGCCCACGTTAGCCAATCAGAATCCTGAAAATAGCAACAACAGCAATGAATCACTTCCTCTTTCTCTCTCTCGGCTGCCTAAACCTTGTCTCAGTTTACATGCAAACTTGCAAACGAAGATTTCAAAAGTCTCCACTCTGGCCGGAGTTTTTAGAAAGACTCGGTTTCAGAGGCGAATTCTCCGTTTGCGTGTAAACGAAGGGTACAAACAAAGGGAAAGGTCTCCCTTTGTAAAAATAACCATGTACGTGTAAACAGGGTCTGAGTCTTCCTGCTGGCTTCATATACCACGCTATGGCTTGAAACAAGGTAACCAAGGCATTTTTTTCCACAACATTTTTTACAGAGTCCATGGTAGAACTTCAGACATTACCACAAAGTAATGAAATACGTGTGGGAGGGCACCTTTAACAAACTCTGAAGAGACACAGACGTATTTCGTGGGCAGGTATTGCATTTATCACGGGATTTGTATTTTTACCACTGCGTACGTACCAACGCCAATATCCCCCAGAAAGAACTACAACATAGAGCTGTAATCGGGCCTTAAAGCGCCCATATTATACTCATTTTCATGTTCATAATTGTATTTTAAGGTTGTACCAGAATAGGTTTACATGGTTTAATTTTCAAAAAACACCATATTTTTGTTGTACTGCACAGCTCTCTCTCACTGCTGCAGATCCTCTTTTCACCTGGTTTCTGTTTTAGCTACAGAGTGAGACCTCTTTTCTTCTTCTTCTTCTTCTGTACTATCTTTGATTGCACTCGCACATGCTCAGTAGCTCAGATGTAGATCATGTCAGCTAGCTAGCTCCATAGAAGTAAAAGACAGGCTGTTTCTCCAACTTCAGTCAGTTACAAGGCAGGATTAGCTGGGAGACTTCTAAATGAGGGCGCACATGTAAGTAGTTCTTTTGTAGATTATGGTGAACTTGTGTGTGTTGTAGCAGTGCTTTGCTATTGAGAACGAGGTACCATGCTAGTGTTAGCATTAGCGTTAGCATGCTAATGCTAACGCTACGAGCTAACGGTTGCGGTTAGCCAGCTCATTTCGGATTGTGACGTCACAGTCCGAGGCCACTAGGAGACTGAAGGCCGGACACATTCAGAAACCGTATCTCACTCAAAACAGCATGGATGGATTTTTTTCAAAGTTTGTATGCGTGTGGAAGCACCAGAGACAAAATAACACCCCAAATACCAGAAAAAGTGTTTTTTTTCATAATATGGGCACTTTAAAAGTACGGCCCGAAAAGGCCCGAGCCCGACAGAGTTCGGCCCGAGCCCGACCCGTACATTTTGATGACAGCTTTTTAAAAGCCCGAACCCGTTTACAGCCCGACTGTAAATGCCGTCTATCAGCATCATTAGAGTGTCGGACACGCGCTTCGCACCGCGAGCGGGCACACGCACCACTCGGCGGAAAAGGGAGAGAAAGAAAAAATAGACTGCGCCGCACGCTATACAGCTCCTTTGTCTTTCGTAAAAAATTAGTCATTTATAAAAAATTTTAACATCATTTATTCATGACTAACGGAGGCTAGAGGCCACTTGGAAGTTGGAACAAAGAAATTAATTAAGTCCTCCAGAGACCGTTTCACCTCCTCAGGATCCATATTCACGCCAATCGAAACGCATCAGCTGACCGCTCATGTACCATGCAGCCCGAAGCGCAAGCCCGAGCACGGCCCGAGCCCGTGTAAAATAATAGAAATTAAGCCCGAACCCGTCGGGTCCCGTGGGGTCACGGCGGGTTCGGGCAAAGATCTTCAGCTCTACTACAACACACCGAACCAACGTTCTGAGGGCAGCGTTCTGCTGGTTTTGTTACAGAGCAAAGACTCTAGATCTCAAACCTGTTTCAGGGTTCTACCATCATCCTCAACCTGGAGGTCAGGAACCCTCCAGTTAAATCGGAGGAGCATTGAAATGATTACCAGGATAGGAAATATATAGTTTCATGAAACTACATTGCATATTTTTTCTTAAATTGTCTTTTTTTTTTACATGAGAAATACTGATAACTTTATCTTGTTTAAAATGCAACAATCTAACACAGTTATAAAGAGAAAATACATCTATGGTAGGACTGTTCACCACTCATGAACTGTGACAAAGTGATCAAAAAAAGTAAAAAAAAAAAAAACTACCAATGCTTGTGGAGCTCTGGTCACATTGCTGCAGGAATGTGCTTGCTCCCGATGACTGAGCAGGGGAGGGGCCGCAACAACAAGGCTCTTACAGAGAAGCCGCTGCCTAGTCAGACTCCGGACGGTCACGTGTTCCTCCACAAAGAGGATTTTATGAGGTGGTCTGGACTCTGAACTAGGGCTGCACGATATGAGGAAGATATCCAATTGCGATTGTTTTGACTGATATTGCCATTGCGATATGATTCACGACATTGGAGGGAATGATCAGTTTTGTATCATTATTTTCAATTTCATTGAAAAATATAAAAATTACAAAAATGTAAATGATCATAAGTGTGATTTTTGGATCTGTACCAAACAAAGATTTTTTTTCTTTAGTCTATAGGATAGGATTTGTAGGCCGGGACGTCTCTGCAGAACCACAATACTTAACTCAGAATGGTTTGAGACATATTTTGCCTTTAACAAATATTGCACCCCCCTTCTGGGATTTGGATATTGCACTAGTCAATTGCAATTCATTGTGAAGCCATATTGCTTTTAGAGTGCAAAGGGCACATAAAGAAACCCAAATAAAAACATATAGTGTCGTAGTCAGATCAAATGTGATATTTGACCGAGTTCATCATGGGGCTGCTCTCCATTTTGCAGCGGCACTGTGGCTCTGTCGGGCGCTTAGCCCCGCCCAAGACGATTGTGATTGGTTTAAAGAAATGCTAATAAACCAGAGCACGTTTTTCTCCCATCCTGGAATGCTGTGTGGCCTAGCCAGACTCTCCTCCGCAGCGCTGTGGAGGAAGGTCTGGCAAAGCGATCCACAATAACCCAGACTGGTCGAATGCATCTTTGGTGAGCAGCTTTTCACCCAACAGCAAGAACGTGAAGAAACACATGAGTGACTCACAAGAGGATGATCTTGCGGTTGATGTCTGGTCTGAAGGGGAAAGGCGAGGGGAAGGCCTGCTGGCTGAGCAGGCTGTCACTCTGCTCCAGCGGTGTCTCCTCGCCATCCTCATCCAGCTGCTGCTGCCACGTGGGGAGATTCTGGATGTCCACGAACTGGGAGCGAGCACCCAGAGGATCCATCCCACCTCTGGCACTACAGGCTGACGCTGGAACTCCAAGCAGCCGCGCTGCAAGCAGGGGAGAAAGAGAGAAACTTGGATTACAACATTAGATACAGAGTCAAATCAATTTTATTTTTATTTAAATAGGCTTGAATAGTGTTACAGTGTTGTTCACCTCTGCTATAATGGAGGTTCCTCCCAGGATATAGTGACGGAGAAGCACTAATCAATTAAACAAAAACTTCAATTGGATACTGGATTAGGGCCTTACTTTATATCATATTTTCATTATCAATGAATCTGCAGATTGTTTTCTCCATTCATCAAGTAATCATTTTGTCTATAAAGTCTCAAAAAATGAACCAGTAATATTTCCTAGAGACCAGGCTGACATGTTTAAATTCTTTGTTTTACCCTTTACCACGAGTCCAATTTTCTGTTGATCGAGTAATCAATTAAGCAACTAATAGTTTTAACACTATAATTTGATCTATAAATCTTTAAAGTCATTCATGAAGCCAGAGTGCAAAACCTTTTGCTGGTTCCAGTACCTCAAATATTAAGATTCTTTTTTTCAGATTAAAAATCGATCTTGAAAATAGTTGTGAGCTTCAGGCCAAACTGAAAATACACCTACTTCATCCAAATGTTCAGTTATTTCAGATATATGTAGTGAAGAGTCTAATTCTACTTCACTTCACGATTTCCCATGTTTCCCAGACTGCCTGCTGTCTCTTACTCAGATTGCATTATGGTCTATTTCCTGCTGCTTCTTCTATGGATGGATTGTTGCAGGTTGATGTAAAATAGCAGCTCTGGAAATAAGACCTTCCTATCTGATTCTGCAGGACACTAAAACCTGATATTTGCTTTTTGAGATTGCTGAAACATTTTGTGCCATCGGACTTTACGGTGATCCATCGTGATCTTTTTCTAGGGCCGGCACTACTGATTATTAGGGTTGGGCATCGTTTGGATATTAACGATTCTGATTCCAATTCCGATTCTTCTTTTCGATTCCGGTTCTTATCGATTCTCGATTCCGATTCTTTGAGGGGGTGGAGTTGAAACGGGTCACATGCTTATTTCACAAATAAGAGGAAAGTTTTATTTTGATTCAAAAGGTGGGTTGCAGTTTGACGGGGCTTTTTCAATGTAAAATAAAGCCACACTAGAGCACCGCTTACTGAGCTCCATGGCTGCAACACAACAAGCGCCTGGCCGCTACGGAAACCCAAAACATGCGCATGTTAAATTTGGAACCCATGATCAGATTTGAAACCAAATCCTCCAAACGATTCCAATAAAGAAACGATTCCGATCGAATCGTAATTTTTGAAACGATTCCAAGTAGGAATCTGTTTCGATGCCCAACCCTACTGATTATTGTCATTATTATTAATGTATGGATTCTTTTTTTTTTTTTTTTTTTTTTTTAAACGGACTCCAGAAAATTCCAGAACACATCACAAGTTCCCAGAGTCCACAATAATGTCTTCAGATTGCACGTTTTGTATGACTATGTTCTGTATTGAAAGAGGTTTAATTTACAATAATATAAAACACAGCTGACATTGAGAAGCTGGAACCAGTCAATGTATGTTTGATATAGCATGACAAATGGCTTAAATTATTTAAATAATCATAAAACTTGTTGGAAATTAATATTCTGCCAATCAACAGTATGTTTAAATGAGTTTAAAATAGCCTTTTTCAAAGACTTGTCTGACTTGACAAGAAGAAAACTCCCTGAAAAAAGGGAAAACTTGACATTGTTAGCATGACATCTTTAAAATCTGAAGATACCACAGATCAGCACACAATACTGCCAGTCTTCAAAAACCTCAGCAATGATAGAACTACTTACAGGGCTACTATCAGGGCTATACTGCAGTCAAATAAACGATTGATTTTAGGCAGCAAACCTAGTGAGAACCCTGCACGTAATAACATTATCAGCAGATTAGAGAAGGTTGAACTGTCTGCATGCTTCATTAACTACAAGCAGTTTCTCTGTTCAGTAACGTAGTGATGCCCTAATCTAAACTCCAGATACCAAACCTTCAACAGAGTTCATGAATCAGAAATAGTTTTTATTACAATCCATATCTTTAAAGGCCGTTTTCTCAGAATGAGTTTTTCTATCATACCCTAAGCTAGAAATCTCCAACTCAGTAGCTCTTACATATACACCAAACTTTGCAGTTTAATTCCTATCTATATTATAAGGTTTTTACAGAGGGGTTTGGTCATTTATAATTCATAGCCTGATTTTTGTAACATTTTATTCCTAAAAACATGGTGAAAATGTATTTTTTGTCAATATTTTCGAGAAACAAAAATTTGACTCTAATATGTCAACAAAATGAAACAAGAATTTTGAAACTAGCTTTATCCAATGTTCAGATTTCTGTTCTGGAAATGTAGCTAGCTATGCAAGTTAGCACATATTAGATGATGCCTCATTTGTATATTTAAAACATTGAATTTCAGAAAACTTGTAATACAAAAAATGATTGTCCCAATGTAAGTAATCAACTGGGGAAGTTTCATTGTGATATATATTAGTTGAAATATTCCCCCTATTCACCTGCAGTGTCTCCCCTTTAATTAACCAAAACACAGCAACATAATGAGAAAGTAAGGGGTGAACAGTCGTGCTGTCAAAAAACAAATTTCACCCCCAATAACTGAACTCCTCTGTCTTTCTAAACATATTTACGACAGTCCTCAATAGACATATTTGCTTAATAAACCGATTAGACCGTATCAGATCAGATTGTATTTTGGCCTCACGACCACAACATCAGCAGTTACCCACCTCGCCAGTTGTATTTCCTCCAGCAGTTGTGATGTCCAAAATTCAAAGAAATAATTAATAAATCTTGACACGACAATGTTTAGACTCAGGAGGCATCGTCGTTCCACTGAATCCTCATACTAGCGAGCAAAGTAATCACAAAAGCGGTCATAAATTAAGTTTAAAAGTGCCAGTCAACCAGGTTTACACATTTAGCCAGTATGCTAGGTGCTTTTTGCTGCAACGTCAGTTTAGCTTGAGTAAATAACATCCGGTTGTGAATTTCAGAATAAATGTCCAAGGTTTAAGGTTTTTATTTTTTTCAAATTCTCAATATATCTCTACATTGTGCAATGAAATGCATGTTTGCCTCCTACAGGCCTGTCCTTGGAATATAAATTAAAAAAACGTAAGAATACCATATATACAACAATATATTTATTTATTTTAGATAATATGCACTTTTTTTTACAGGTTGGAGAGGGGAAACAACTCTTAAATGACATTAGAAACACTCATTTTCCCGTGCATTTACGTAACACATCCTGTCTATCCATCTGCCTGACCTATATGTAAAGGATTCTGTAATAATTCCATATTTTGATCATGTGTTAAATAATATAGTATGGGCAAATTAGAGCTGGTAAAGGGCTTCTTCTTCTGCTTCTTCTAACCCTAAAACATGTAGGTACACTGCTTTTTGAGTAGTATGTTTAATATGCTTTTTTGCCCTATCCTTTCCCCATTGTGATGCTTGTGAATTAATGTCCTGATATCGAAACAGCACATGCTTTTATTCTTTAGGGACCATACAAGTACACATCTGGTTCTGTTATTACTATTTAACTTGACGTATCTGTTCTTCAGTTTCAATCAGCTGACACTTCCGCTGTGACTGTTAAGGGTCTTGCGCAGATCACTCTGGTCTTGCGCTATGCTTGCGCAATGGTCTTGTGAGAAGTCGCTGCATTTTTCTGTGCGCCAAGCATGTCTGACCACTGATAAAATAAACAAAATGGTTATCTACAACAAAATCATAACAAAAGCGTAATTTCGGGATTTGTTTTCCAAGAATGAAAAGCTTTGGCAAGTCTCTTGTCAAGTGTGTTGGGCTTTTTGGCAGCGCAGACAAAAGCAACAGAAAGAAAACGATCGAGCAAAAAGAAAACGGATTTTGTGTGTTCCATCCATAGACTGTATATTAATATTAACAGTCTATGCTTCCATCACTAGTACTGGGTACTTTTTGTAACGGTATATTATAATGTTACGTATATTGAAGTGTTGCACAGCAGTGGTAGAGTGTAACTATGTACATTTACTTTAAAGTACTTGACTTTACCAGAGTCTTATATCTTTTCATGCTACTCCACTAACGTTACATTTCAGATGCTGTACTTTTTACTCCACTACATTTATCTGACAGCTTTAGTTACCAGTTACTTTACAAATTAAAATGTTTGCGTACAAAACATATCTGGAGCTTATACAATCTTTTATAATACATTAAACTACCAAAAATGTAATACCTCAAGAACATTTCTATTTATACTTACATACTTTTACTTAAGTGACATTTCCAATGCATGCCTTTGACTTTTTAACAGTGTAGTATTTGTACTTGTACCAAGGACTGTTACGACTTCTACGTAATTATTAAGGCATTAAAAAAGGATCTGAATACTTCCTCCACCATGGTTGCATGGTAATGACAATAATCTTTTTTTTTTTTACTGTATCGATGTGTGATCTACTGGTTGGGTCTAAAACAGCAGCGCAGTGAACACAACACAAGTTTAGCTAGCAGCAGCTGCATTTCAGAGGTAAGAGGAGAAACTAACCAAACATTAAAATGTGTTGCGTTTAAGAAAGAAATGTTATCGTGATGTAAAACATATCAAGACATGAATCTACGTTATATCAGATTGTAGGAGCTACGTTTACGCAAGAACTTCACCACGTGTGTTCAGGAACAAGCGGTGTGTCCTGGTTAGGTGCACTCGATTCATTGTACAGCGTTGGCTGGGCGGACAGGGTTTGCCGCGTATGTAGATATTTAGGCAGAGGCTCTAAACCCCGACCACGTGGGCAGTTTGTAATACCAAAACAAAGGCTCCATTTACTAAGTAGACTAGCGTGCTTTACCAAGCTAGAAATGGACTAAAAGTAAGCCTTTAGCTTTATTGTCGCTTATTTAAAAGCATAATATACAAATATGTAGGTACAGAAAACCTTATGTATATTAAAGTGATACCACCGGAGATGAAATAGCACGAAACACTAATATTCTCACTCTGGATCACCACAGACTTGTAACGTTATGCATTATGATAAGTGGTGGAAGTAGTACTCAAATATTTCACTGTAAAAGTAACAATAGCACTGGGTAAAAAATACTCTGTTACAAGTATAAGTCCTGCAATCATAATCGTACTTTAGTAAAAGTACAAAAGTATTGGCATCAAAATATACTAAAAGCACCAAAAGTATACAGTTTATATATTACTGAATTATAGTTATTTATGCATTAATGTGTTCATCTCGCTAATTATTCATTAGTTGATTTCATAATTTGTATAAATAATCTGACTCTGCAAAGTAACTGAAGCTTTAAAATAAATGTAGTGGAGTAAAAAATCTGCCTCTAAAATGGAATAGAAGGATAAAGTAGCATGAAATACAAATGCTTATGTACCTCAAAATTGTATTTAAGTGCAGTACTTCAGTAAATGTACTTGGTTACATTCCACCACTGGTTATGGTCATACTTTTAACACATTAATAATGGAACATAACACACTAAGATCAGTAATACATTTAATCTTTAGTACCTCATGTTTATTGCTGTGAGGTGTTTTAATTATTTGTGTCAATTAAGTTCTCTACAAATGTGTTGTAACATTATAATGTAAATGACATATCAGTTTAGACATGTAATGCTAGATAACATTAGTACATTACTGATTAGAATAATTAATTACAATATACACTTTTTGGCCAAGAATATGTGGACGGCCGTGTTTCATGGTTTGGTCTAGACCCCTTAGTTCCAGTTAAGGAAACTCTTCATACTACAGCATACAATTATATTTTAGACAAAAGTTTGATTCCAATTTTGTGGCAAATATTTGGGGAAGACCCTTCTCTGTTTACCTTGTTTTTTTCCAGTTTGATGTGGAAGAACTTGACTGGCCTGGCCGTAGAAAATAAACATAGTTTTCAAAAAATATTATAGAATGTGTTTGTTTTTGTAAGGACACATACAAGGCTGTTGGCATTTTATGGAGAAGAAACATTCAATAAAGTAGGATAAGGTCACTAAGAACTAAAATGCCTCAGACACACCATACAGTAGATTTCTGTGGGAGTAATTTATGAATACTACAGTATTGTTTTTTTTCATAGTGTGATCAGACGAAGTCGCTCTTATGTTCTTGTGAAACAGGATACAGAATCACCTGAGGCTGCCGGTCATGGGGTTGACCAAGCAGTACCTGCGCTACGCTGCCAGTGCAGTGTTTGGAGTGATCGGAAGCCAAAAAGCCAACATTGCATATGTGACCCTCCGAGGGGGAGAGAGGGGGCGCTACGTCGCTGTGGCTGCATGTGAACACGTGTTCATCTGGGATGCCCGAAAAGGAGAGAAGGTGAGATTTTGACGTGGTTATGACAGCAGGTTCAGGTCTCCAGTCTTCTTCAGACTTTCCAGAATTCGAACCCGGTGTCTTGTCTTTCTGTCTAGGTCCTGATCCTGCATGGCCAGAAACACGAGGTGACCTTCCTCTGCCCCTCGCCCGATGGCGTCCATATCGCCGTGGGTTACGAGGACGGTGCCGTGCGGATCTTCAGCTTGCTGAACGGCGAGAGCAACGTCTCCTTCAATGGCCACAAAACTTCTGTCAGCGTCATGCAATATGACACGCTGGGAGCTCGGCTCGTCACTGGTTCCAAGGTAAGTCAGGCAGGATGAAGGGTTGAGGAGACAGGAGACTTTGAGATCAAGATGAGAATGTAAATTACATATATCGGTCCCTCCAGAAAAACGGGATTATGCGATCGCATAATTCAATGCATAATCAGCCAAAGTCCGCATATTTATGCGGGGGCCGCATTTTTTTCAAATATGCCGCACTTTCGCCGCATAAATTGCCGATTTCTGGGCAAAATATGCGGGGCTTGCGTGATTTCATAATCCCCGCATTTTCGTTGCAAAAAAGTCACATATATCTTAGCAGAAAGTTGGAAAATGTTGCATTTACTTCACACAAGAGCAGCCATTTTCCCCTGTTGCCATGACGTGACGTAATTACGCGATGTGAACATCATTGAAAAGCAGGATGTTGGGGAAATCACTTTTTTTTTCTTCTCTTTTTCATCAAACCGCAGTTTTTGCAAGTTCCCACAATTTTTGCAAGTTCCTGCATTTTCATTGCATTTTCATTGCATAAATATCCTGCATATTCCATCGCATTTTTTAAAGGAGTACGCCACCGTTTGTTGAAATAGTTCTTATCACGGTCTACCCTGGCTGTAGATAGGTGGGCCAACGCATTTTTTGTCTCAGTGCAGGTAATTAGAGTTTTTTTTGTGTCTTTTGTTGGCTCACTTTTACTCACAACATGCTAACCGGCAACACAGGATTCCATTCACTACGCTAAGCTAACTAGGGGCGGCGCTGCCGGTGTTGCACCGGACTAAAACAATGCATGCACAAAAAATGCGTTGGCCCACCTATCTACAGCTAGGGGAGACCGTGATAAGCCCTATTTCAACAAACGGTGGCGTATCCACTTAAGAAAATGTGCTGCATAATCAAGGATTTTTGCCCCCAACAATCACAAAAAAAACACTGCATTTTGAGACACACCTGAGACACCGGTGTTAAAATCAGAAGCGTGTGTACAGATTTAATCAAATGAATCTAATTCCAGTCGGAGCTCTTACTATTTGTTAAAGCATGTGTTGAGCGTGTCATTACCCCTTCCTCCCCCTTCAGGACACAGATGTGATCGTGTGGGACATCATCAATGAGTGTGGGCTGTACAGGCTGAGAGGCCATAAAGACGTCATCACACAGGCCTTGTTCCTCAAAGACAAAAACCTCCTGGTCACGAGGTAACCAACCTTTTCCCTGATGCCTTTGACACTATCTTATGACAATTGATTAATAATTAAAGACTGAGTAACAAATATAAGTCCGAGTTTTACGAAGCTTCTTATTATTTACCTGATGCCAGACACTCGTTCATTTTGCAGTTCCTCGTACACTAACATTATTTGATGACATGCAACTTTGAAAAAGGAAAAGAATGTCATGTTATGCATCTAAATAAAAACGACTAGAATCACAGCTTTTTGTCACTTTCAGCAACTGTTGCGAGAAGTTATCCCATATTGAACAGCTTCATATTTAAAGCTAATAACGAGAGCTTTAGGGCATTTTCCCCAGTAGAGTTTCTGGGCTCTGATTTGTTGAAACACCATCCGTGTTTTTTTTTTTTTTTCTTCATTCTTTTTTCAATTAGCACATTTTTACTCAGACTTTTATATTAATATTATACACATTTGGGATAATGTAATTCCCTCTATGCTATCATTCAACAAACGGTAACATTAAATAATGTGGTGGTTGTGAGTTTAAGCTGGGCTACATGACTTCACACTGCCTTCGATGCAGCCATATGAACTTGCATGTGGGTTTAAGTAGTCCTCACGAAACAATATAATCTTAAATGTAATATAAAGTTTAATGTGACATTTTAATTGTGCTTTTTAAGCTTTTAACCTTTTAATAACAATAAAAAAACACCCTCCTACGCTTAACACTGTTCAAAACAAGAAGTGCAGTGTTGCTAACACATGTGTGTCTGTGTGCTCTGCTGCTGTACAGCTCCAAGGACAGTTTTGTGAAGTGGTGGGACCTGGACACACAGCACTGCTTCAAGACCATGGTGGGCCATCGCAGTGAGGTGAGGGGCTTCAGACTCTATACTCATTAACATAAACCATGTCAACTTTTTTTAATTACAAAGCTGTTCGAGGTGCGATATTTAAATACCGCGAAAGTATCAAAACACTCAATCCACAGAGAAATGCACACAGCCCGTATTTAGAAACTGGGCCTTTAAACGGGCAGTCAGGATGTCTGTACGGTTGTAATGTCTCAACTATACTACAGAATGTGCAGCTTCAGTGCCGTTACAGTCATTTCCCGGCTGCAATGACGGTGCATTGCAGCCAGGGAATGACTGGAAACCCGGAAACGCTGACCAGTCAGAGCAGACTGGGCTTTTTCGGGAGGGGGGCTTAAAGAGACAAGCGCTGAAACTGAGTGTTTCAGACAGAAGGTGAATACAAGTATATTCAGACAGACAGTTTGAGTCTGAAATAATGTGTTTTTTGAACTTTAAAGTGCCCATATTATGAAAAAATCACATTTTCTGGGATTTGGGGTGTTATTTTGTGTCTCTGGTGCTTCCACACACATACAAACTTTGAAAAAAATCCATCCATGCTGTTTTGAGTGAGATACAGTTTCTGAATGTGTCCTGCCTTCAGTCTCCTAGTGAGCTGTTCAAAATCGGCTCGGACTGTGACGTCACAGTCCAAAATGAGCTAGCTAACCACAACCGTTAGCTCGTTAGCATGCTAACCGTTAGCATTAGCATGCTAACGCTAATGCTAACGCTAGCATGCTACGTCGTTCTCAATAGCAAAATCTGCTACAACACACACAAGTTCACCATAATCTACAAAAGAACTACTTACATGTGCGCCCTCATTTAGAAGTCTCCCAGCTAATCCTGCCTTGTAACTGACCAAAGTTGGAGAAACAGGCTTTCTTTTACTGTCTCTAGAGTTAGCTAGCTGACATGCTCTACATCTGAGCTACTGAGCATGTGCGAGTGCAATCAAAGATAGTACAGAAGAAGAAGATGAAAAGAGGTCTCACTCTTTAGCTAAAACAGAAACCAGGTGAAAAGAGGATCTGCAGCAGTGAGAGAGAGCTGTGCAGTACAACAAAAATATGGTGTTTTTTGAAAATTAAACCATGTAAACCTATTCTGGTACAACCTTAAAATACAGTTATGAACCTGAAAATGAGCATAATATGGGCGCTTTAAATCATGTAAACATGTCCTAGTAGAAACCCAAAATATGAACATGAGACTGAGCATAAATGGGACCTTTTAAAGAAAAAGTTAGTCAGTAAAACTAGTTATGACCCAAGTGGTTATGCAACCAATTTTAGTAGCTGATTTAGTTACAAACTAACTAGTAGTTACTAAGCCTCTATTGTCCACTTTACACCCTGACTGAGGAGAGAACTTACACAAAGCTGGTGCAACCCAGTGCAGTTTACTAAACACAGGTTAACATAACCAGTCTCACTTCTCATACTCAATTTGATTTGCATGGCTCTGGCTATTTTCTAAAGCAGAGCTAATGTTGTTTCAGTCTCCTGAGTTTTGTGTTTTTTTGATTGTATTACAACTAATGTTGACATTAGGCAAGGGAGACAGGATTGATTCATTTAACGGAGTGGAGGCTCATAATTAGATCACTGAGACAATATCCTCATTGTTGTAAACAAGACCTTGTACTCAATCTCAAAGAAACGAGAAGAGTTAATTTGCAAAAACAGATGCAAGCCAATTTTAAAATGACCTAGAAGGACACATGCCTTATCTCACAATGTTAATGCAGTGTGAATTTTCCCAGTCTTAAACACATTTTTTTTTGTTTTGATTATTTCAACACGACACGAATGCAGCACAAATGCCCAATCATCCAATGTTAACGAAAGTGAAAAATATTTTGTGGATTCGGACCTGCTCCAAAATTGAATGTGTTCTTCCTTGGCCCATGCTACACCCTTCCACTTAGTTTCATGAAAATTGGGCCAGTAGTTTTTGCGTAATCCTGCTGACAGACAAATATAATAAAAAACAAACCGAAAACATAACCTCCTTGGTGGAGGTAATAAACCAACACCAGTTTGACTGATATTCCCGGCCTGCAAAAAAAGAATTAATAAAAAAAAAAAAAACATGATTTAAGAAGATAAATAAAACGAAGATATCTGTTTTTTGCAAATTGAAACTTTGTATATGGGTGGACAGTCTTTGATCAGTGTGCTAATTGTGGCCACATTGTTGAATTGAGACGTCTTCAGTCTACAGATAGTAATATCTAAGACTTCTTAGCGTGCGATAGAATGGGAATGAGCGGTTTGCTGCGGTCCTGTCAAAAATAAGCTAAGATCTTGTAAAGGTCCAGATGAGTTTTTATTTTACATGATATTTCTAACATGATATATGTTCATGCATGTTCACTGTTTTTTTGTGTTAAGTTTGTTATGAGAAATGGAAGATATTACATTTTGGACGATGGCAAACATATCTTTAACATTCCTCCATTCATTCTTGGTCTTTTAAGAGGCTGCATGGTATTTTTGTACCTGGATGAATAAGAGGAGTCTTTGTGACGGCATTTTATTTTTCTGTGTGTGTTAGGTGTGGGGCATGGTGCTGCTGAACCAGGAGAACAGGCTGTTAACAGGCTCAGCAGACAGTGAGCTTCGAGCCTGGGACATCAACTACCTGCAGGAGGTGGGACACAATACATGCCAGTTTTTCTGCTCCCTGTATAACTTATCGATACACACGGAGAAGAACTGGGAAGTTAGCTGAAATGCTGATACATAGGGCTGCACGATATGAGGAAAATATGTTATAACGTTGAATATTGCAATGATATTACTTAAATAAACAGATATTAAAGTGTACTCAGTTCTGCATTTCTGCTTTCAGTATTCTTCTAAAATACAACAAATTGCTTGTTGAATTTAAAACAAATAAAAGGAAATCATTTCCAGCATTATTTTATTGAACAAATTGAACACTGACTTGAATATTAAAGGCGCCACTAAAACAAGAATGACAGTTACATTTTAAAGTTAAGTTTTATATTTTCTTTCAACTAACTTAAATATCTGAGTGTCTATCGCGATATGTTGCAGCCTTTCGCGATGTGTATATTGCGCAAGTTGATATTGCGATGCCGATTTTAAAAAAGAAAAAAATATATATATATATTGTGCAGCCCTAATACATAGCCACCATGGCAGAATAAAGCCTCACCTAAGGACACCTAACCAAAAGAGATATATAAAATTGCCTCAGTTGTTGTAAAAGGTCTGTCTGTCTGCTCAGGAGAAAGCTGAAGGTGAGCCCAAGGTAAAGAAGGGGAAAACTCTGCTGGATGATGACGACGATGAGGACAACGAGGAAGGGGTGGATGAAAGTCTTGAAGAGGTACGAGAGTTAATGTATTCTTGTGAGAAAATACTGCAACAAAATGATGAAGACTACATGGATATATCATTTTCTTTAACACATGTAATGTCTTCAGAGGGAAAAAGGCGAATATATCTCTGCATCATTTGAGGCCACACTACCCGATTCATTTATACGTTACATACATTCATATATGCTCTCTCTCTCTCTCTCTCTCTCTCTCTCTCTCTCTCTCTCTCTCTCTCTCTCTCTCTCTCTCTCTCTCTCTCTCTCTCAGCGGATCCTGAGTTGTAGGAAAGCCGGATCAATCCTGAGAGAGGCCCGAGACCGAGTCGTTTCGCTGGCAGCAGACGCCAAGGCCAGAGTCATCGCCTGTCATGTAAGTGTCGAATCGTCCTCCGGTTTCCTCTGAAAGATCATAAAAAGTCTGGAATACCCGATGCAGAGGATGTCTGGGTTCCTTCTAGAGATGTTCACACTTGTATATACACTTGTATGTATATACAGTACATTCTTTTTCATTCATCTAAGTGTATTTTTCACTAGTTGTTCTGGCATTCTTATTTTATTTCATCATTTATCTTATTTATTATTTCTAGTATATTTCTTGTATTTTTGGTTTGTGTGTGAGTGTGTATGTCCTTTAGTAAATTGCTTCTTGCTGCCTGAGTAATTTCCCAATTTGGGATTAATAAAGTCTATCGGTCGATCGATCGTACCGATACCAGTATCGGAAAAGCCTCCGATACTGCCTAAAATGCTGGTATTGGTATTGGCCAGTACTGGAGTTTATGCACCGATCTGATACAATGTAATTTAGCGCTGAAGAAAATCTTCTTTAAAGTAGTTTATTTATGTTCTTTTACCGTTACGACAATAAAGTTCTACGGCGTTCATTGTTTGAGTTTGTTCACGTTTCACAAAGAGTGTAACCTGAGCTAGGCCGACAACAAAGATAGAAATCATATCACATCCTTACAGGGAACATAATATACTGCTGTTCAAAAAATAATAAAAAATATGTGTTTTTCAAAACACTGGTATCGAATCGGTACTCGGTATTGGCCGATACGCAAGTTCAGGTATGGGAATCCATATCGGGAAGCAACAAAATGGTATCGGGCCATTTCTAGTTCCTTCAGGAATCATCTGGGAATTTTACGAAGATGTTCTGCCCAAACCAAACTTAATATTTGTAGTTTATGAAAGTGCCTCTCGTTAGAAATGAAAATGTTATCATAGCCACAATAAAGAACAGATAAAGCACACTTATTTTCTGCTCTCTTTTTAGAACCATCTTACTATGTCATGTTGGAGCTCAGATGTCAGCCTTTCTTTTGTTTGAACGAGACTCAAGTTGACATCTGAGCCTTATCATTGTCCATAGTTTGGGCTTTTTTCCCGGCACAATTGGCCATCATCAGTGGCTGTTTGGCTGCTTCAGCACATTGATTCATTTCTTGTCTGTCCTGTTCAGCCACAAAATTTGTGATTTAGCTTATTAAGTGCAGTTTCTAGATCTTCTTTGCCCACAAGCATGAGAGCACAGTGCAAAATCAAAGAAAGGCTTTACAGACCCAGCTGCACATTTTTGTCCTTTTAATCAATTTTTTTTCCTGACCACATGATGATACTGTTTGAAATGATTCACAATGGCGTGAAATTAGTTTGTTGCTAAGTTTGTTTTGTTTATCTTTCCTTCATGTTTTTTGGATTAGAAAGGGACACTGTATACTTACAAGTTATTTCCTCCCATGAAGGCTCAGGCAGAATGAACATGCTTGTCGGCGTACAGCTGGCTGTCATATGTAGTTTGTTTGTAGTGTGTTCAATTAACATGAATCAAAATAAGGCAGCAGTTGGTTACTGTCCGTGTAAAGTTGCCATGTGTCAGTACCCTAAAGCTGGAATTACAGAGGGATTTTTACATTGTTGTTTAGTAGTATTTTATGCAATGAATGTGCTTTGTTTTCATCAGAATCTGTAACATTCAAATATATCTATATTGATATTCTGTAGGGAATTAATGCTATACATATCTCTTTTCATCCTTCATCAGGGCAATGATGCAGTCCTGGAGCTCTTCACTGTGCTGTCAGACGAGGAAGTGCAGAAGAAAATGACAAAGAAGATGAAGAAAGCCAAGAAGAAGGCAGCAAAGTAAAGACAGTTATTTCTGTTTAGTTCATTTGAAAGGTTTACATGTTACTTCTTATCCTAGTATTAGAAGTATTTTTATCTTTGCACCCACTCATACTGATATTGCTACACTGTAGAGTGCACTAGTTACTCAGTTGCATGCTGAAGCTGGAGCTTGTCGTGTGGCTGCCCCCTTGCTGTAGATCTCAAGAAGATGCACGCGAGGAGGCAGCAGAGCCGGTGGTGGAGAGGACGCTGAAGGACGAGATCCTCAGACTGACCAACATCAAGGCCTCCTCCAAGATCAGGTCAGTGTGGAGCTAGTCTCGCATTGCCAGACCTTCCTCCACAGCGCTGCGATGTAGGGTCTGGCTAGTCCACACAGCATTCCGGGATGGGAGAAAAACGTGCTCCGGTTAATTGGCATTTCTTTAAACCAATCACAATCGTCTTGGACGATACAATAGCCTCGGGAAGGAACTTGTTTTGGTGAAACGTGTACGTTCAAAAGTTGTTTTAAGTAGTGCAACAGAAAACTCAGATTGGACAGATCTATCTAGCTAGCTGTCTGGATTTACCTTGCAGAGATCTGAGGAGCAGTTAACCATAGTCCTCATATATCCACCGGAGTTTAAAATGCCAACACAAAGAAAGCGGAAGGTGACGGACATCCGGCTGAAATAAGGGACATCCGGGGGAATTTCCGGCGGCACCTGAACAATCCCGGAAATGAAACGTCGTTGATATATTGTAGAATAGTATGGCGCCAAACACGACAGCAGCTTAGAGTCTAGAGAGGTGAGCTCGCGACCAACAGGCGTATTTAATTCCCCCTCCCTCTCACACGTCTCCCGCATCCCCTCTCAGGTGGGTGGACTGCCTGTCGTGTGCAGGTGGTGAGCTGAAGGTGGCGCTGCTGCTGCAGAACAACACCATCGAGACCTACAGCCTGAGGACTTCAGACAAGACGCCCACAGCCAACAAGACGGCTCGCCTCACGCTCGGCGGCCACCGCACCGACGTCCGCACGCTGTCCTTCAGCTCGGACAACCTGGCCGTCCTCTCCGCCTCTGGGGACACAGTCAAAGTTTGGAACAGGTGAAAAGTCTTACAGCTTTTATATAAATGCGACAAAAACGATAAACGCCGGGAGGTGGTCTCACCAGATCTCCTGCCCCCACCCGTTACAGGTCAACTCTGCAGGTGATTCGCACCATGGCCTGTGAGTACGCCCTCTGCTCCCTCTTCGTGCCTGGAGACAGACAGATCATCCTGGGAACTAAGGTATTAGATTCCATCTTTGTATGCATTTGCTGCTGTTTGAGAGGGAGTTTTGCGTTCCCTTCTGACCTTTCAGTTAAGAACTTCTATGGGACAGGAGGACAGGGTTGCTAGCTGTTAAGAAACATCTTTTCTAGTTCATATTTTGTGCTGTTTTTCCTGTCAGAGCGGGAAGCTGCAGATCTTTGAGTTGGCCTCAGGAAGCCTACTGGAGACTGTGGATGCCCATAATGGAGCTCTGTGGTCCCTGTGCCTGGCCCCAGACCAGGTAAACCTGACTACCTGCAGACACACCTGTCTTACCCCTTTTTCTAAATATCTCGTACCATGTCAAACCTTTACACTCGTCAGAACAATAGCTGGCTTTTCTGTGCTTTCTTATTGTGTTGTGCGTGTCACTCCTGCAGAGGGGGATTGTCACAGGAAGTGCAGATAAGACGGTGAAGTTCTGGGAGTTTGAGCTGATAAAGGACGAAGGAACTGGCCAGAAGTAAGTGATCACCTTGTGCAAATTACCTGTGCAGTTCATTTGGGACTAGGCATTGCACGATTAATCGTTATAAAATCGGCATTTTTTTCGGCCTTTATTTTGATAGGACAGCTGAAGACATGAAAGGCAAGCAAGTAAAGAGTGTGCTAAGAAATCATTCTGTTTTTGATACTGTACTTAAATTGGCAATTGACAAATCCATTTCTCTAGAGACCGAAGCTGTAGCTGCATGTTGATTGACGTTGATGTTTTAATGATGTAAAGACATGTTCAAGGAGTTCAGATGGAGCCTGTATCAGGGCCATATTTAGTTCAGTGTGTTATATGTCACTATTTTTGGTAGCCTACTGTACTTAAATGGCCAGTATGTACTTTATTTTCTTTATTTGTTGAAGCCTCCATGTTACAGGCTTGTGATGCGCTTTAGGTGCCAAAAAAAAAATCAGTTTGGTACTGCCATTTTGTTTTGTTTTGTCATGGTTCATGTGTGCAATAAACATTACAGTTTGTGAGAAAAAAAAAACATGGCAGAGAATCGTGATATCAATTCTAAGCAAAAAAAATTGTGATTCATATTTTTCCCCGACTCGTGCAGGCCTATTTGGGATTTCCTTTCACCTCAACAGAGATCTTAAGATATTGTCTCCTGGGACAAAACGTGTTTGTTTTTATTCTAAGGAATGTTTAGTACAGCTTTAATAAATAAGTAGTTGGTCTGAAGTCACATCAGAATACTTATGTATTGTTATAGATTATTTCTACTATATTTGGCTTTTTACTCACACCATGTAGTTTATGCAAAATTAGTAAGCATATTCTCTGTACTAAATATAAACTGGTCTCTACCATCGATGTTAAATCTTATATTGAATGTGTGCCACAATTTTCAATCGTGAATTGCTTAATAAAGCACATAAATGCTCAGTAACGAGACTTAGAGACATGACTCAGCTTTCATATTTTGTGTGTGTATGTGTGATATAGGAGGCTGACAGTGAAACACACACGCACTCTGAAATTGGAGGAAGACATTTTGTGTGTGAAGTTTTCTCCTGACCACAGACTGCTGGCTGTCTCTCTGTTAGACTGCACTGTCAAGGTCTTCTACACAGACACACTTAAGGTACACACCACGTGAAATAAGTACGGCGTATTCAGTATAATTGCTTCATTATTAGCGTCATAGTGTCTGTTATTATAACTGAACATTTCTCCCTCTCGCTGCTTCAGTTCTTCTTGTCGCTGTATGGACACAAGCTGCCTGTACTTTGTCTGGACATCTCACACGTGAGTACTCTCAAGCTGCAAATGTCTTAACTATCAGCTGTGTTTAGGCCTCAGTGATTAAGGACCCTATTTTAACGATCTGAAAGTATTTATATATTTATTTGTGGGCAGATCTCGGCCGCTGTTGCTATTACACCGGCGGGATAAATGAGTCTTGCGCCCGACGCAAATCTAACATGGGTTGGTCTGAAGTAGCTAGGTGTGGTTTGGGCGTAACGTGAAAATAACCAATCAGAGCGTCATCTCACATTCCCTTTAAGAGCAGGCGCGCTTGTTCCATGGCAGACTGCTATTATGACGTCGGATTTGCCTGGCGCACGCCAGCGGAGCTGTCCGGGATGCGGCAAAGTAACAAATGCCCGTCTTGGCCGGGTGGCGATGTTGCTGCGGCCTCTCGGGCGCATCTCCTCAAGTCTGGAGAGGATTGCTGCAGCCATGGAGCGTGGGCCTCCAAACGCACCACCTACACCTGTTGTGCCCCTTCCTCCTCCCCCCCCTCCATCTCCATCCACCCGCTCCACCAGGAGCGCATCGCGCCAGATTCCGCCGTAGTGTCCAATCCCACCGTAGTTCAACATCACGTCTCCTTAAGTCTTCTAATATTTCCTCATTTATGTCATCAACACATCCATGATTCATGGAAATGTTGTGTAAAACCCAACAAGCCACAAAGAATGCTGGGACTTTTTGAGGACTGTACTGTAAAATGCCTCCTGACCTATCCAAACACCTGAAGCGCATTTTCAGTAATATTTTTCTTTGTAATTATGTATGGTTTGCAAAAATGGGAACTGCTGCATCCGTGTAGATGAGAGAAGCAAAGTGTATGCACGTTGTGCACACGCTACATTATGGCCAAGCATGCGCCCCTAAAATAGCATCTGAATAACGCGCTACTGACTTTAGAGTTTCTGAGTCTATTGGACCTGCATCTGGGCGTGGAGTACCTACGGCCTGAGGGGAGTAGCTTAAACTGACAGGACTGGCTATGACCATTGTTGCCTCTGTCGGTAACTTCTGCAACTTTGTCGCCTCAGCCACAAATTCTGTTCGTCTGCATGCAAGCGGCGCTCGAACATCGTTCCAATTTAGTCATCACTGGGACTGAATAAGAATAATAAGAACCATAACATTTTTACTGGCCTCCATGCTGCTTTCTAATGTTTACTGTTCACTAACCCTGTTTTTCGGCTTGGTCATGGCTGTCGTTGCATCAGTTTGTTTGGGATCAACTTGTGGGTCATCTTGACCCTCAGTTCTGCCTCCCAGGACTCTGACTGAGCTCGTGTTTCTGTTAACTAGGATAACACACTTATCGCCACCGGCTCCGCCGACAGAAACGTGAAGATCTGGGGTTTGGATTTCGGCGACTGTCACCGCTCCATGTTTGCTCATGACGACAGGTAACGCCCAACAACACGGACCCAAACCAAATGTTTGTCATGTGTTCATTGGAACGAAAACCACTTTTTTTTTAATTAAATATGTGGTGATGAAATCATTTTCTAGGCTGTTGAGTGTCCAGCTGTGACTTCATCTGTTGTGGTCAGGGACTCTGATCCGTGTCCTGTTAACTCGGACTGCCCTGTGACTTCACACCAGCTGCTCCTTCATCTCACCGCTCATCTGTTTTCTCACAGATCATCTCACTTTTTTTTTTTCCTCCTGTTCTCTTCTCATTTTTTTATTTATTTTCAGCCTTTCTGTGTTCACTTAGTTTTCTGTCTGTTCTTTGATCTTTTTTTGTTGTCTCTCTTTTTGTCTTTCTCGCTTGTACTACCTTTCTTCTGAGTTCCTGCTGAGGAACCTGCTTTCTTTCTTTTTGCCTTCCCTCCTTTCTAGCTCTGGATTTACTTATTTTCTACTTTTCCCATTGGCTTGGCTGACTTTCTCTTCCCCTCACTCTGTTTCTTCTCCACAGCGTCATGTTCCTCCAGTTTGTCCCCAAGACTCATCTGTTCTTCACAGCGGGGAAGGACAAGAAGATCAAACAGTGGGACGCCGACAAGTTTGAGCACATCCAGACGCTAGAGGTGACGCTCGGCTTCATACCCTTGATATTTGGGATCCCGTGGCTTAGATCGAGCGTGCTCTGGCAGGCTTCCTTCACATCTGAAATGCTGAAATCATATACTGACCACACCTCATTGGTCAGCTGTAAAACAGATCTGTTAAAGAGAGAGTCAAAAACTAGATTATGGGCATTTGCATAAATGATTCCGGTTGTTAGTAGGTGGATTCTGCACGATCATTTGCATTGATAGGCATTTAAAAGCAGTGGTGGAATGTAACTTAGTACATTTACTCAACTACTGTACTTAAGTATGATTTTGAGGTACTTGTTCTTTACTTGAGTATTTCCATTGTATGCTAATTTATACTTCTACAAGTTGAAAGCCAATACTTTTTTCTTCACTACCTTCATTTGGATCACTTTAGTTGACTTAACAGATTTAGATTACTAATACAAAATAGAAATCAACTACTTCATTATTATAATATTATGATTATTATAGATTAAGCTATCCAGCAGTATATAAATTCAATAAAATTAGCTCCACATCAGTCTTGCATTGCCAGGCCTATCTCTACAGCGCTGTGGAGTAAGGTCAGGCTACACCACAGATACATTCTGGGATAGGAGGAAAAAAAACGCTCAGGGTTGTTTGCAAAGCTGACCGTTGTCTTGGAGCCGCTAAGTTGCGGACGCAGTGATGGTGGCGCTGCAAAGTAGTCTGGAGAAGGAACTTGTTTTGGTGGAACATTTGCACCCCGCAAAACAAAGCGACACACAAAATATTAAATTAAGTTGTGGCCAGGTTAGCTCAGTTGGTAGAGCAGGCGCACATATATAAGAGGTTTACTCCTCGACGCAGCGGTCGCGGGTTCGGCTCCGACCTGCGGCCCTTTGCTGCATGTCGTACCCCCTCCCTCGCCCCTTTCATGTCTTCAGCTGTCCTGTAAAAAAATAAAGGCCTAAAAATGGCTAAAAAATTATCTTAAAAAAGAAAAAAAAAAGTGAACTGTTGTCACAACACATTACCGTGAGCTATTTAAGTTTGCTGGATACATGGTTAATTGTAAGTTGCTCTTACCAGCGTATCGCCGTGTGTGACATTTGGCTTTTCTCTCGGCCTTACAGGGCCATCATCGGGAGGTTTGGTGTCTGACCATCAGCCCCAGCGGTGACCACATTGTGTCATCATCCCACGACAAATCCCTGCGACTGTGGGAGAGGACCAGGGAGCCCATCATCCTGGATGAGGAACGGGAGATGGTGAGGCGGAGGGCGGCGTGGACACAGACAGATTTGACAGTTATTCAGACACACAAACAGCTTCTTCTTCTTCTTGTTCTTCTAAATGACCCTCTTTTCATATTTACAGGAACGGGAAGCAGAATTTGAGGAGAGCATGGCCAAAGGAGATGTGCCTGTGGTGAGCACTCAGTTTTCAACTTCCTGGCATCATCAACATTTATACTTTTTCACCAGACATTACCTATACTTGAATATTAGCTTTACAGTTATTACCTACCATAACCAAGGCTGTATCAGTCAAAACTTGAAACTTAATTTCAAAGCGTAAGGAGCATTTATGAAGAACATTTGTTCACAAAAAACAACCCCAGCTCCTTGCATTTTGGGTCCATGTCCTGTCATTGGTTCAGAGTGCATTCTCAGTCCTAAAATACCACAGTTCACTTGGAAGATGTTTGACACTTTTAGGCAGCTCGTAAACCTCTCAAATAACAGTTTGAATGGAAACGTCCGGGCAAATTGGCTGAATTGAAGAACACTATCATTAATTATATCACCACCCAGTCTTGAATTGCCCTGCCAGTCTAAATGAAAAGAAAACTCAGTTCTGTTTTTGTGTAAGATGGATGTAAGAGATGCGTTGCCTTGTTTTATCTTCAGGTACCCGGAGAGACGGAAGGAGAGGCAGCACCAGCCAGCAAGAAGACCGTTGAGACCGTCAAAGCTGTGAGTTGACTTCCCCTCGCGTTGGCTTTCATTGCTGCCATTAGTTAGATAGTTTGTTAGTTTGTTTGATGTCATTCACATTAAAATACTTTTGTGTTGGCTAAAGCTAGTTGCATTCATCTTTTGATTCTGCGTGGCAAACCCCGCCTATAGGGTGCTCGGGGAAAAACAGGATTAGTTTAAATTCAGTATGAATGAATAAAAGTATGAATAAGCAAGTTTTTGTTCTTTTTATGATGTTCTTGCTGTCATGTGATTTCTTTCTGCAGGCAGAGCGAATCATGGAGGCTCTGGAACTTTACAAAGAGGAAAACAGGAAGATGGAAGTGTATAAATACGCTTGTCAGACAGCAGGCAACGAGGTACTGACATGATGCAGTAATCCTGTGTTTTATTCCCTCTGCTGTTGCCCCTTCTTAGGAGAATGGGGCCATAAAACATCCTGTTGTTGTGTTGTTTTTGGATGCAATGCAAAACGTTCTTTTAGCTTCATTTTTATGATGTCGGCATTATGATTTGTCAAATAAAGTTTGACAAACGGCTGATGTCGTTTTTCAGGTTCCTCCGCCGAAGCCCAACCCTATCCTCGTGGCTTTTGGAAACGTTTCAGTAAGTAGAACAGTGGTGAAGGAAAAAATGTCTAGCCAACTTCGCTTCCAGTAACTGAACATTATCAATAATAAACCTAAATGTGTTGTATTTAGGTTGTTTTCAGCTGTAGGTAACTAAGTCTGTCTTTCAGCCGTCCCGCTACGTTTTAGACGTCGTGAAGAAGGTCAGATCGAGGTAAGCCGTAAGCTCAGGGTGACGAGACCAAACAAACACCATGTTTCACTCTGACTTTAGCCATAAATAAAGCTGGTCTTTCATCTGCAGTGCTGCGTGCATATAAAGCCAAGTTTTTGTGCTCCCCAGTGAGCTGGAGGTTTCTCTGCTGGTGTTACCATTCCCTTACATCCCCGAGCTGCTGACGCTGTTCAACAGTTACATCAAGCAGGGCCTGGAGGTGGAGCTGGTCTGCCGCTGCCTTTTCTTCCTTCTCAAGTAAGTGCTCTACCTGTGTGTGTGTGTTTGTGTGTGTGTGTGTGTGTGTGTGTGTGTGTGTGTGTGTGTGTGTGTGTGTGTGTGTGTGTGTGTGTGTGTGTGTGTGTGTGTGTGTGTGTGTGTGTGTGTGTGTGTGTGTGTGTGCAAAAAAAAAAAAAACAAGAGAAAAGAGGTTTTGTATTTGTTTTTAAATGAAATTCAGAGTCAAGGGTTCAGAGATCAGCTTTTCAGACAAAACAAGAACAGGATGAGCTGAGCAAATCTTCTGTTGGCCAAAATGTGCAAAATATGTGAATTAAAAACTAATAAATACGTGGCCGGGTTGGATCAGTGGGTAGAGAGGCCGCACATGTACTGAGAGGTTTATGCCTCGACGCAGAGGTCCAGCGTTCAAATCCGACCTGTCCCTCCTCTCTCTCCCCTTTCTCACCTAGTCAAATTAAAGGCAGAAAAGCCCCAAAAATTAATAAATACTTGAAAGTTTACTATGTATCTATTTTTCATGCACTTTCAAATACCGCTCATTCAAATATCGTGCCGCCAAAAAGCTAGTTCCATGCACAGCCAACAGTGTGTGTGGAATGGGTTTGTCACAGAACAATGAAGTACCTATTTTCAAAACGTACTTCATTGTTGAAAAACTAAAAAAAAAAGGAAGAAAAGAAAATCTCACAGTACGGATTGTTTTTGCAAACTGAAAAATAAAACAAATCTGTGAAATTAAATTCTTTAATGGATAAATTAAATCATTTTGGTGAAGGTGTAAGTTTTAAATGGCTTTTTTTATTTATTTATTTTTACATTAAAGCTATAGTGTGTAGTTTCTGTCGCCCCCATGAGGAATTCTAAGTAATGACAAGAAAACTGTCGGAGCGTCCGCATTACCCCCAATTTCCACCGGTAGCAAATCAGCACAGGGCACATAGTGCGGGACAGGAAGTCGAGCGCAGAAGCAAAATAAAACATCCGGTTAATTTTCAAAATAAAATACACCGTGCTCACGGCGGATCGTATTTCCCTGCACTACACCTTGAAAACACAGCAGACGTTCTGCATTCGGTGGAAATCCCCAGTTAGTTTTTTTTTTTCATATTAATGACACATGTACGTTTGTTTGTGTGGAAAGCCCGCTTTTATTAAGCAACGGTAGGAAGGCATTTGGAAATGTCAACAGATGAGCACATCAGCGCACACGGGGCAACAAGCGCACCTACATAATAAGCTTTTTTTAAATTTAAAATGTTCAATGTCTTATCGCGCTGATGTGACCGAGCCCGACCCGAACATCATTTCTAAATATCTGTCTGAATCTGGCCCGGCCCGTCGGTTCAGGTATCCATCCTCTAGTCCACATGATACAAGCCTTCCGTAATTATCTTCACTCGAGTTTCAGCACTGGAAAGTCGCCAGACGCCACAATCTTCTGAACGTAGCCATACTGAGAAATCCAGAGAGTTGTGTGGAGCTGATCTTAATTAGCTTTGTAGCAACTCATTTGTCAATGGCTTGAATGAAACGGACGTTCATTAATATCAAAAAGTTACACACTAAAGCTTAACTAATTATAATGAGAAGAAGACTTTGTTGACAGCCATAAAAAAAGCATTCAGTATTAAGGGTAATTAGACAGAAATATTGTGGTAGGGCAGCTCTAATTGTAAACGTAGATCTGCACACGCTGCTGTCGATTGTTCTGGTGATACAGTATCGGGCTGACACTGTTGTCTGTTTCCTTTTTAAGGATCCATTTTGGTCAGATCTCCAGTAACCAGATGCTGCTGTCTGTCATAGACGAACTACGGACCAATACTGTCTCAAAAGTGCGCGAGATCAGAGTAAGTAACATCCAGAGAAGAGAATTCTGTCACCGAGAGAAGCTGTTTGTCGTTAGGACCGATGTAGAGATTATTTTCCTCATCACACCTTTCCTTTTCCATTTCCTCACCAACTCTTCTTTCTTTGTGTCTCAGGACGTGATGGGCTTTAACAGCGCGGCGCTCCAGTTCCTCCAGCGGGAAATCGAGAGCAAAGAGGACGTGATGTTCTTTGCTGACGCCACAGGCCAACTGGCGGAGAAGAAGAAGAAGAGGAGGAAGAGGGAGCGAGCCATCCTGACCATCGCTTGAATCATAATGGACATTTTTGTGTACAAACATCCGCTCCCAGCTGTATTGCGTGGGCTTACACTGTTGGTTTTTCTACGTTATGAAATCCTGATAGGAAGTTAACAATGTTATTCAGTGGCACGCTTCATTTCCCAAATAAACTGTCTGACTTTTTCTCACAGTAATTGAGGTTTTATAAGGGGCTTTCAAAACAAATAAATCCTCCACTGTAGAGAGAAATGGAGTGTGTCTACACAGCCGTTCCCTCTGCAGCTTTAGGTCTCTATAAAATATATCCATATATAGATACATTTCATGTTCAGGGCAGCACTAGTACTCCCTCCATGATCACCACACACAGACGACAGGTATGATTTAAGCTGGTTTCTGTCCTACAGGCCCACAGGGAGCGATTCAGGCCCCGAGCCGAGCCAAACCAGGCGAAAGATGGTTTGGACATGGCTGGGGTTTTGAAACCTGTCAGACTACCTGAGCTCCAGACCACCTGGGTGTTACCACGCTGTCCCAAATAGCAAGTCGCTGAGAAAAAAAACCCTCCCTCGATCCCTGTTGGCCTCGCTGCAGCCGTCCACCACTGAAATCGGGGAGATGTAGCTTGACTTTACAGCCCTTGTAACTTAGGCTGAATTTATAGTCCCAAGGCCGGGTAGATGTGGTAAACATATTTCATAGCGAGGGAGAAATGTGAACAGCGTGTGTTTTCGAGGTGCCCAGGCCTCTAATCCTGTGACCTTTACAAAAGTTTCACACCCACATCTGACACTTAATTTTCCACAAGTGTGTTTATTTCCTGACCGTGGGGCGCTGTGGAATGAAATGAACCCTTTAAAACACCTCTCGCTCACTGTTCATGTTTTAATCTTACGGCGGACAAAAAACAAATTAACTCTGTATTTACAGGGTTGTTAAAAAAAAAAAAAAGGGGCCAGCAGCTCTTTACGGGGCTGGATTTGGTCTCGAGGCTGTAAATGTCACACCTACCAAAATTAAAAATTCTTCAGGAAAATCCCAGAAACACTCGCACAGCACTTAAACCGTATTCGCACCCAGCAGCAGTTTAGATTAGTCATCACAAACTGATTTAAAGGGGAACAATGCAACGTTGAAGTGAAGGCCTTGAATCTACGAGTGTCTACCAAACATGTAAATAATTGTAACATTTCTTTGAACTTAAAGGGAGGTTACAGCACAAGATATAGTTCAGTATTTTTAAATGGCCAATGCCAAATCTGAATATAAAAAACAACAACACAGCAATATTTTCTGGGTGTGTCGTGCTTTTTAACAGAACCTCATGCAGCATTTCTCTCACTTCACTCATCTGTCCAGACAACTTTTTCACAGTATCCAGTGTAAATAGCAAGCGAGTCATTGCATATCTTGACTTTGAACATTTCCAGCCTCTTGCTCTCTAACTTCTGGCCACAAAGTTAGTATACAGCAAGAGTTTGTGTCAGGCTTCAGCTGTGAGAGAGAGATTGTGCAGTAAAACAACATCAAGTAACTTAAAGCCTTATATATAGCATCTTCATTTATGAAAAACTACTTTAAACTTAAACTAGAGACCATCTTGCAATGGGATCACACCAGCCTCGACACCAAATCGGGCCAGGGGCGTAAACTTCTTACCCCCCTACTTCCGGCGCCCTTTCTCGGACCCCACCTTAACTTTGAACTCTGCCTTTATTTTAATCTCAACTACACACTCGTAAAATTCCGTGACTGCATCTTGCACAGTTATGACAATATCGGGGTGACAAAATCTGTCTGCAGACAGACAGACAAACACCTGTACTTAAAACCTCTTCTGTGGTAGTTCCTGCTGCAGTAGGTGAAAGGTGAAAACAATACCAGTGTCACACAAAGTGGTAAATATCCCAAAGACAGGTTATTCCAAGGGTTTTGGTATCAAGTAATTGTTTTCATAAACTTCAGCTTTGCATGTAAATGAGGCCTATGATCTTATGTCTGTCAGCTGTGTGGTGGATCCAGGGTGCTGACCTGCCCTTCCCTGCTGCAGGCAGAATGAATAGGCACAGGAATCTTTCATGTCATGGACATGGATCAAGAATTTACTGGGTTTGGTTGTTTATGTGTAGCTTTTTCCTTCCTTTGCCTTGTTATATAGGTTACATCTAGGTTATTTAAAAAAAAAAGCCTTAAATTCCCTTAAATTATGATGCCTTCTTACAAACAAAAATATATATATTAAATGCTACATTTTTCAGCCTATTTTGCAAGTACGCTGTTGTTCAGATGAGAAATCAGTCCAGTCACACATCTTCTGTCACAAGGCATCTGTTTGTTCTTATTTCAGTGGCGAGACGACCATAAATGAGAATAACCAGGTCAGGACATTGAACAGTCTGCCTCTGAGTCACTAGATGGCAGTCTTGCCTTTTCTTAAACTGGTTCCAGATTGTCCCGATTGGTATCTGGAATCATATCCTTGCTCCATGTTCGGAGCTTACACGCCTCCTGCTGCAGCGCTCAGCCCATAATGGTCGAGAGTCCGGTGCTGGCGGCTGGCCACAAGTCAGAGATCCTGAGGGCAGGGGTCGTCATCTCTGCACCGACTGCACATATATCCACACATGGCATTACTGGCTCTTTGAGTGCTGATCAGCTTTAGGCCACATTTTCCTACAGCCAGCATGTGTGTTTGTTAAGGAGCACACATTTTGCTTTGATTGTCTGGCATTGACGATAAAGTTTGGCTTTTTTTTGTAGGTGGTGCTCTCTCTTCATGTTTATCCTTTACTGCTTAAGATAATTATCTAGTTCTTATACTTTTCAATCCAAATAAAAAAAGAGTAAAACACATCACTTCCTGTGTGACAGATGATTTTTCCCTGGAAGGAGCTACCAGACAGGCATACGTGTTATTTTACAGCCCGTATTTGCATTACATTTTGACGGACAGGAGATAGTGTTACTTTGTGGTCCACACTGCTATAGTCTGTCATCATATGGTCTGCATGATATTATATACTGCAGGGTACGATCAACTCGTAGCTGCTGACTTGATTTGGTGGCCGGTGAATGTGATACGAGCTATAAATGCGTATGACCCGTACCCGTAGATAGATATTGTTGGCAGTGACAGGCCTCCTGTTACAGCAGCACTATTCCTCTGTTGAACAGTTTGCACTGCAACTCTTTAACAGTCTGACTGAAGTGGAGTGATATAACTACCTAGAGAACTTATGTGTCCATTATTTATTTATACTTTAAAAAAAGGAACATATGCAGTGAACTTGGCATAGACTTTTTTTTTTTTTTCAAGTTAAACTACATTTAAGGTATGCCATTTTACAACATAGAGTGTAGATGTATTTTAAAAAAAAAGTATATATACAATACAGGCCAAAAGTTTGGACACACCTTCTCATTCAATGTGTTTCTTTATTTTCATGACTTTTTACATTGTAGATTCTCACTGAAGGCATCAAAACTATGAATGAACACATATGGAATTATGTACTTAACAAAAAAGTGTGAAATAACTGAAAACATGTCTTATATTTTAGATTCTTCAAAATAGCCACCCTTTGCTTTTTTTCATAACTCTGCAAACCCTTGGTGTTCTCTCAATGAGCTTCATGAGGTAGTCACCTGAAATGGTTTTCACTTCACAGGTGTGCTTTGTCAGGGTTAATTAGTGGATTTTTTTCCCTTATTAATAAAAAAGCAAAGAGTGGCTACTTTGAAGAATCTAAAATATAAGACATGTTTTCAGTTATTTCACACTTTTTTGTTAGGTACATAATTCCATCTGTGTTCATTCATAGTTTTGATGCCTTCAGTGAGAATCTACAATGTAAATAGTCATGAAAATAAAAAGGAAATGCATTGAATGAGAAGGTGTGTCCAAACTTTTGGCCTGTACTGTATATATAGATACTTTTTTAATGTAAGTCTTTGGTAGAAATGGGAGTAGTTAGAGCCAAATAGTTGTCACTTCAATTAAATTCCTTGTTCACTTAAGATACCTTTCTGACCTCCTTAACTGAATGAAACCCTGTCAAAACTACAATGAATAAAATTATTAAAATTAAGTACATTTACTCAAGTACTGTATTTAAGTACAATCTTCAACCCCTTGGAAACATTCGCAAACCGGCAGCATAGTAGTAAAAAATAATCCCCACCTTTACCAGCTGCAACATTAAAATGATGAACACATTAATGCATCGATCATTTTAATTAAATAATATATGTTATTCTGAACTGGGACATTCTGCATGGTGAGTACTCTTTGTACTTTAAGTATATTTTGATGCCAATACTTATTTAAGTGAATTTTAGCATGCTGGACTTTTACTTGTAAAAGATTCTTTTTACGCTTTAGTATTGCTATGTTTACGTAAAGTACTTATTCCACCACTGAAAGCTACAGTAACACTAGGCTATAAATACTAGGCATTATTTCCTTATAATTTATGCAAAATTACATTTCTAGCTCTGCCTTGAAATCAGTTGCCATTTTTGCTTTCGCTGTTTGAGAACCTTGTGATGCGATTTCATCTTCATATTTTCACTTTATCTCAGGTAATACGTCTTCCTATATGGCAACAGCAAGATATTTTGTTCTAACCCTTCAAATATATTTAATCTACCAAGCCAACTGGCTCATCAAAATAGCTTCTAATGTCCAGGAATACTTCCCAGCAGCACATTTTGCCTCGTCTGTCTGCGATGACCTCAGCACCGTTGAAACGGCGTCCAGTCAGACAGCAGGACAGCTTCAACTGACAGGCAGGTCGTCCATCAGCCTGACAGGCCACCAGTCATCCCACCGACGGGCCTCGTGTTAAATCTGTGTCCAGCACTCATGAATGAGCCCATACCTGCGCTGAGATATGAGGTGGCAGGTCATTCGGATGAGATGCAGTTGTAATGTGGCTGCAGCAGCAGCAGCAGCAGCAGCAGCAGGGCGGGAGGGGTGGGCAGTGTTTGCTGGGCGTCCAGGCAGGCTGCTGAGTGATGAGGTGATGGTGCATGCAGAGGCGGCCAACAGACCTAACTGGCCACTAACTGAACTGCATAGCTGCACACATACAGCCATGAATGTTTCCTTTCTCTGCGTTTGCTCTGCTTTTTTTTCCCCCCACCCCTCAGCTGTCCTCAGGCCTTTCACACTTCATCCCTTGATGTTTGTTTGTGGTGATCGTTCTTCTCTTGCAGCTGATTTCCTTCATACGCAGGTAGTTTCATAAAGATGAAGGCAGATGCAGTAAACACATGGCTTGAAATGTGTGGACTTGAAGTTGCTCAATGTGCTTGACAAATATTTTTCATTTGATTGGTGATAAAGTCAAAATTCTGAGTCAAAGCCAAGATTTCACCAATGGTGTTTTTCTGAAAATGCATTGAGTGTAACTGTAAGACCTGAAAGTCTTGGTTGCTTAAGTGAAAAAAGTGCCTAAATCAAATCCCAGAAGTGCAATCAATCCAAAAGTAAATCTTCTTTTATCAATAAAAAAACTATTTTATTTATTTCTGTATAACTGTTCCTTTCCATGTCAGGGTTTTAATAGTGACTGAAAAAGTCGTCACTGCGCGCGTTGAGGGGGTCGGCAGCTCACCTCCTCTCATCTGTGCGGAAGAGGGAAACATGTTTTAATACCCAGAGTCTGCAGAGATCAGGGGAGAGGAAACTATTTTTTTCCTCCCGCGCTGCACCAAGGTCAGCACTCTGTGGGCTGTTATGAAGCCACACACACACTAACACACACTCACATACGCGCGCACATGTGCAACACACGTATAGGCTCGTAATACTGCAGCACACACGCAGGCATTAAGTTAAGACTGAGGAAATGGACCTACATTTATAGAAAAGTGTAGAATATACCAAAATATTCACTTTAGGCATGAGAGCTCCAAAAAACTGCACACATTAGACATATTAGCTTATGCAAGACTACACACACACACACACACACACACACACACACACACACACACACACACACACACACACACACACACTCTTACAACCACCAATACCCCTTTTAAGAGCTCTCCCCAGAAATCCACATAGCTGATGTAATTAGTGATTTTAGAGCTCTGCACTTCATATTACAAGTCATAAACAGACATTCAATACTGGGCTTTGAGAGAGCTGTTTATTCTGGAGTTTTATAGTCCACGCAGGACCCTTCTGTGTTTATTCTCCGAGAACAATAATGCCACTATGCTCCCAGGCTGGAATGCTATTCATTTGTCCAATTAAACACAGAAAATAAATACAAAAATTGAGCAGACTTTTTCTGCCCCAATTTTGCTCCAAAAACACAACGGCACTCTGCTGGAATTACAGGGTGATGTTGGCTGAACGATGAAATGACGGATGTTTGCTGAAGGCTTAATCTGTGTTATTATGTTGTGTTTTTTTTGAACAATTGGACGTTAAGGGCAATAAACGTTTGTGCATTAAGAGCAAAGTCCAATGAGGGTCTAAGGAGAGCTCATTAATAAGGATAAAGGGAGTAAATTTGCTGAAACTGAAGTCAGCCTTGCGTAATGTGATTGTTAGTTCAGGGACTTTTTAAATCAAATGTGGCACAATCTGCTGAAAAATAACAACACATTGAAGGGAGCAGATCCATTTTATGTAATGTGCAGTTACCGTGTGCTCACTGTTAAAGCCGTGATTTATGAGCAGGACGCTGACCCACAATCCTCCCGACAGACATGCAATTTCCTGTGTGAGAAAACACTAACTTAATCCATACAGCAAAGAAAGCCATGGACAGAAACTATTTGTTCATGAATAATAGTCAAACCACTAGCAGAAGAAACAGTTAGACTGTCACTGCTCGAGAGCTTCAACTCATATTTTCCTAAGAAAAACCTCAGACTATTTACTTTTACGGTATTTCCTGTGAAAATCCATAAACACCGACAGCACAATTGGCCTGCAAAGTTTACCTACTTCATGTAATTCCCCAAATCTGGGAGGCACACATCATAAATATTCTGCACACACATCAAAATGCACGGCCATTTTTACGTCAGAGTCAAATGCTTCATCCAAGCTCTGACATTATCGTAAATCTTTCAGTAAATTATTTAAAAAAATACTCAGTGCAGTGCGGTTTAACGTGTATGAGTCAAGATGGAAGCATGCTAGTTTGGATTATTAGTATTTAATGATGTTGCTTATTATGGAAACAAGTATGGGCAACAGTGTTGTCTTTATTAGGACAAACTAGCAATTAAATTATTATTTTTCTTCAACTCTCACAGCCCACAACTGGTTTATCTGTCATTTTTTAGCATTAAATGCAAATCATCAAAGTCACATCCAAAGACTAAAAGAGGTACTGCAAATCTTGTTCCCCTAAAATATTAGGTTGTAAGTTATAAGGGAAACTTTAGGCATTGATTTAATAAATAATAAAAAAGTCACAAAACAACTTCAAATGTTGAGTGTCAAATGGATACAAATCATTGGCCTATATGTGCCAGAGTAGGTTAAAATAAGAGACATAACCAACCGGCATGAGGATACCGAATAGGTTTACAGGTTAACAAAACACATATATTTGTTGTACTGCACATCCGCCCTCCTCTTTCACCCTGTGTGTGAGCTTGTTTAGCTACAGAGTGAGACATTCCACTTCTGTACCATCTTTGTTGGGACATGCAGTACCTAGGTAAGCACTGCTAGCAGTCAGTTGCAGGATGGAATGCGACGCTAGCAGCTAGCGAGCATTATAACGTGTGTTACAAAGTGACGCACGTTTGTCTCTGAAGTAAAGGCTGGACTACAACAGAGCTGTTTGGAGCAGTTGGTGAACAGTGTTTTCTGTGGAAGACGGTAAGTCCCTTTGGGGTGGACTTTGGGCTTATCACTTAGTAAACCTATAACGTGCACAAAAAGATATATAACACAATAAAGGAAAGGGAAAAAGCCAAAAAGCATAATATGAGCACTTTAAAGGACAAGTTATGGTAGGCAGAACAAATGATCACCATGAATAGTTAGTTGTCTTTGTATGCAAAAAAGACTGAATTTTTAATACACCTGTTTTCAAAAACCCACCTGTCTACAAAAATCCAATCACTGCTTCACTCTTTGTTTCTCTGCAGACCGTGTGTTGTAGTTCCTTAGTAGTTCAACACAAACCCAAACACACAGCCAATTACTGCTTTCAGTGGGGAGGTCCACTCACTCTGTTGACCCCGACAGCCTCCAGGGCATTAAGACTGACATGATCAGTGGTCCATCCCTGCAGCCGGTGTTTGGTCTAGCATTGGATCAAGGTGTCTCAAACTACTGTGGACCCAGCGAGAGGAAACAAGGAATAATCAGACAAAATGAGAAAAAAATGTGAAGAATGCCTGTGAAGTCTGGTTGGTGGTAAAGCCCTCCATCTGGATGAGGTACGACGCTTAAAGGTGAGAAGGTCAACGACTGTTTAAGCCTTTAGCAAGGATATGGTTATTAGTCTGGAGCAGGAAGACAGCTTGTGATGGGACGGTTGCCGTGATGATGGAGTTATAAAATGTGGAAGTTCAACTCTCTCCTCTTAGTGACTACAGCCAAGTTGAACTGCTAAGGTTCAGATTCGACACAAACTGAGGCAAAGATGCAATGCATTAATAAAAAATAAAAAAAATGCCTCAACTGGACATTAGCAAGATGATTGAAATTAGAGGATGGATACCCGAAAATGTGGCCCGATCCGCACTCTAATTGAAATCACACATAGACATAATGGTGAGACGTTTGGGCCCAGAGGGACTTACAGCACAAGGAAGGAGAACCCCATTGTGGCTCCTTCATGGTGATAAAATATAACCCCTGTGTAAAGGACTGAGTGTTGTAGAAAATGTACTCAAATGCATGCATTTTATTTGGGTGCTACAGCATAGATATATTTCCTGTGTTCTCCTTTGAGAAAAACAAAAATCAGAAACCAAAAAGGAGAAATTTATATTTTATATTTTTTGGTTTCATGACGGCACCGCCTAGTTTTGCATTAGTTTGACGAAACAGCGTTAGGCATCCGCCAACATACGTAGAAGGAGACTAGATACCATTGCTGAATATCGCGATAACGATATTACTTGCGATAAATGAACAGATCTTAAAATGTACTCAGTTCTGCCTTTCTACTGCTTTTAGTACACTGCTAAATTACAACAAACTTTTTGTTAAATGTAAAAAAAGTAAGTTCATTATTTCCAACATTATTTTATTGAACAAAACAAAAACATTTAACACAAAAGGCACAATTAAAATAAAAGAATGAGTTACATTCTAAAGTGCATTTTTCTACTGATACTCTCTTTCAAATAACTAAAAAAAGGGTTGATGTGTTTATTCCGCAAGTTGATATCGCAATGACGATGGTGCAGCACTAATGGAGACTTTATGTTAATGCAGCCAATCAAATCCTGAATAAAGCAGTGAGTCAGCGTCCTGTTACAGGCAGAGCAGACTGTCACACTGAGCCACACAGCAGCCTGCTACACAATACAAGATACTCTGAACAACATTACCATCATACTAAAGTCTTCTTCTTATCTGACTTACACACAGCCTGTTGAACGAGCGTCCAAACAAACATTCACCAGTGGAGGTGCACTGCTAATGTAATAGTCGGTTTGCAGGTTAGATAGCTATTAGCCGCTCAGCTGCAGCACATTAAACAACAAATGTCACTTTTATTTAGTCAGGTTAGATGCTGCTGTGATCTTTATATTACTCTTTAATACCACAGCTAACAACATGCTGTTTCCATGTAGGCTACAGCGTAGGTTTGAGACAAAGAAGAGGATTTCTGATCAAGACCTTTTTTCCTTTCTTTTAATATAAAAAAATGTGCTTTCTTTGTGTTGGCATTCTAAACTCTGGTCGATTCAGGAAATCCTCTGAGCTAGAACCGACAATCAAATTATATTTATCGTTTTTGAGTAAAATTCTCATCACACACTCGACGGCCATTTTAATTCCGGAGCTCGCCTCCCTACGTGCACGTTCCACCAGAACAAGTTCCTTCCCGAGGCAATTTTGCAGAGGCACCGAGCGCGAGTGCGTTTTTCTCCTATCCCGAAATGCTGTGTGGACTAGCCAGACCTTCCTCCGCAGCGCTGTGGAGATAGGTCTGGCCAAGTGAGGCTTAAACCTACATTGTGTAATTTTTTAAGTTGATTCTTAGCAAAAAAACCTTTGTTCTATCACACATATGTGCTCATTCATGTGTAATTACTTCCACCAACTAATCAAAGTATTCTCGTACGCGTAGAATCTGCCATTCAGAATCATTCAGAATACATAGGAGCGAGCCGCTCGAATGACGGGCACCATGTTGCACCTCCATCTTTAAAATACATTAGCCAAAGAGGGACATACCTCCGCCTTTCGCGCTTTTACACTCAGTGGCACCGTGACGAATGCCAGAGAGGGGAGAGAAGATTACTCACGACTGCCGGCAGATTTGTTGAAAATGGAGGATTGCGCCTATTCTCTATGTAACGGAGTCGCCAAGGAAGTTAAAAAGAGAATTAAAATGACAACATGACAGGCAAAGCAACAAGACCAAAGTTGATATTAGTGTGGTTTTTCCAAGATGGAAAGAGCTCATAAGGAGCAAGGATTTTAAAAGGGACGCCAAAGTTGCCTGCTCTCTTCTCGAATGGTCCGACAGGCAAACACAAAAACAGCAAGGCAGGCAGAAACAGGTAAACGGAAGCGTCACTACAGCAAAACGCAGGGACTGTGGCTGGTGTACTGTATGTGCTGGGGAGCTGATTAGGGGATTGAGAACAGGTGTGCAGGTGGATGTTGGAGGAGGATGAGGGCCGGAAACACTTCAGCTGTGTTCGAAACCGTTCCCTCACTCACTCACTCACTATTCCCTATATTTTAGTTTTTAAGTTTAATTTTATTTCTGTGTCATGCCAAACATTTTGGCCCATCTCACATGGGATTACAAGACACCACAAACTTATGCTACGTTTACACGTGGCCGGCTATTTTCATAAAAGGACATTTCAACCTCTCGGTTTTCAGAAAAGTGTTCGTTTATATGTATCCGTGTATATATGCCGTCAACGCAGTCAAGAGCACGCCAGACCTGTAGGTGGCAGTGTAACGAGAAGCTCAAGCCCACGTTAGCCAATCAGAATCCGACAATAGCAACAACAGAAACCAATCACGTCCTCTTTCTCTCTCTTGGCTGCCTAAACCTCCGTTTGTCTCAGTTTACATGCAAACGTGCAAACAAAGTTTTCCAAAATCTCCACTTTGGCCGGAGTTTTTCGAAATAATCGTTTTCTGTGATAAAAACAGGGTTTTCGTGTAAATGAGAGGCCAAACCGCAGGAAAATATCTGTGTCTTCCCTTCGTGTAAACGGGGCCTTATTTAGCAAACGTCTTCCGGTCGCATTTACAAATCTTTTGGAGAAATACATGAATACAAATATATACATACACACATATATACATACATATATACTGTATATACACACACACACACACACACACAAACAAACAGTATATACAGACAACAAATCCTCATCTACAGATCATCTCGATAAAGAGCTTTTTTCCTCTTCTCCCAGGCTTTCTCAAGATAACTGGCAAATTTATGTTTCACATGTGAACAGCCGTCTCAGTTTTTGAACGTCATCCATATTTACCAAATCAATCTCTGCTTTTATCTTACTAAACAAAAAATCATGCTGTTCACAATAAATATATAGTGTTTATTAAATAGTGAACTACATAGGGAACAACCAAACGAGATTTTGGACACTGAAAATATCGCCCTGCATCATGTAAACAAACCCAAACAAAAATACTTCTAATACATCTCTGAAACAAACCGAGCACTCAGGAGGATAGTAAACTGTTGTATATATGTTGCATGCTACATTTCCACTGTTTAGAAACAAAAGTCCTCTCCATTTCATCTTTTAAGTTTTCGCGGGTACTTCTGCTTCTTCTTCTCCTCCGGGAAAACACGAATGCGTTGCATTGTGGTATACAGGAGTAAAATGTAAGGTACATCGCATCTAAACTCAAATTAGCAGTGCATTGGTATTTTATAGTGGACTATATAGTGAATGAAAGTAACTGTGTAGAATTCGAACACCCCTAAAAAATGGCAAACCCACTATATAGTGCACTATTTCCGTGATAGGGAACGGTTTCGAACACAGCTTGAGGACTACAAGGCAGGGAAATAGCATGAGTACATTATGCTGGTGAAAAAGGCTAAACAGGAATGACTTTAAATCTATAAAAAAAAGAACTCCAGGGGGATATATTAGGGACAAAAAACTAAAGCTTCTGTGGTTAAATAACATTAAAGTCCATTTAAATAGGCAAGTGGTAAGAGAGGAAGAAAATAATTCCCTACATGATAAACACTCAATAGTTTATAGTGAGTCAATAGAGTTATGAGTTCACTTCATTATATTTGACGTATCCCTGACAGATGTAATAAACGTAAGGGTAATTTACACATGCATTGTGTGGGTGCACAAGCTGTTGACACTACATTCAAGGTTTTTGGGGGGGATCTGTGGTCTATATACTGTGCATAGAGTGCAGACATTTTACACCTAACCTCAAATAAAATGATGTCAAGTAACTATAGTGCACTAAAGTGAATAAATAATGTTCTCAGACACATTTTGTAATCTGTTGGTTTTTCATAAGACAAAGTATGTGAATTATTACCAGATTATTGGACTGTCTCAGTTTCAGAGTTTAGTATAAGTTTATTCCCACAATATAGCATACCTGTAATTTCATTGATTATTCGTTGATTGATTTCACACAATGGAGTTGACTCACTGGAACTATTCCAAGTCCCTAGTTTTCCTGTGCAGCTCCACCATTCACATCTATCTTGCAAGAGTTCTGCTTATAAAACTCCTTTGCGGTTGCCATAGTGTGAGCCAAAACAAAATCAGTCTATGACCTACATCAGGTCAACAGTCATGAATCCCAAATAATCACTAAACTAAAGCTGAATATGGAATTACAGCATAAAACCTGTAACAAAGCCAGATGAATGTGATATTAAAACATATTCCAGCGATTTTATTGGCTATGTTTTCGCTCACAGCCATGCATGCAGGTTGTCTGTGACTCCAGAGTGAACCGTGTTAAAATCTGTCACAATATCCAGAATAGAGAAAGTCAAGAGTCTGAGATCTTTAAAAAAGGGCAGAGTGACTCCTAAAGTGAGTATGATTCTGTGTCTAACGTTTCAGAATGGCCTTTTGGGCTGAGGAACAGACAAATGACCTGAGTAATGTAGTTATTCCCCTTTAAAATGTTTTTGTGGGGAAAAAACGAGGGATGAAAAATAGCTGAGAGGGTAACATAGAGCCTGTCAACTCCCTCACCCCCACTACTAGCATCACCACCACCACCCGGAGACCACCCAGAAAGAATAGTGAGCTGTCAATCATTTCATTTAGGGTATAAACATTGCAGTATTTTGTTTCTTAGTGAAGTATTGCTCCATATTTCTCGCTAACTCATATAAAGAAGACTCATATATTGCTGTGGTGTACACATATTTTTTGTTATATGTCTGTGAGTGCAGGGGTTAATTTCTTTTTTGGTTGTCAACGTTTGTATCTAAATATTTCTTCATGGGAAAAGTAATGCTTGTTTTCAACTTAAACTCATTCAGACAACATGAATCCCACAACTTTTTAGACAGATTTTCTTCTTTCTCCATTTTGATATCATACGACCTGGCATTTGAAGCCTGAAAAACCAATATGTCTATATCACGAGTTACAAGCAAATATTGATCTTAAACTCACAAACATGGCGTGCGTCTTCAGAGTGCTGCAGATTTATAGGCGATCTCATGGAAATACAGAGACAGTTCAGAATGAAGTGAGACCGATAAACATGATGAAGACAACCCTGCAGTGCCGCCCAATCATCACCGTAATAAAAACACAAACATTAGGGTCAGGTGAGGGCGCAAGCGGAGTGTGTCTCCAGAGTGTGTGTTGACTCTCAGGGACGAGTTGTCTGTCAGCGCAGAGGCTTGAACTCCAAGCTCGCTGTAATCCCTCTGTCAATAACTGGACCTCCTGCCAGTAACACACACACACACACACACACACACACACACACACACACACACACACACACACACACACACACACACACACACACACACACACACACACACACACACACACACACACACACACACACACACACACACACCACTGACCAACCAATTTACCGACCAACATCAGTCCAAACATAACCTGCTGCCTCAGTCCAGACCACCACACAGCCTTCTGGCATCTGGCTAATCTAGGGAGATTTAAGAGAAGTTGATGTAAATGGCGTTGCTTTCATGTAATGACAGACAAAGTGATATACGATTACATATTGAAAAAAACGCTGAGGACCACTCATGATTGAGTTGTGATGATAGGAGCTATTGTCAACATGGCAGCAGATGATGAAACCCCGACATGATGCACCGGCTCTGAACACTTATTTGAGCAAATTCAACACGGAATGGACCAATTATGCTTTCATTCATTATGTTAATGTCATTGTAGGTGACAGAGAGGGTTTCCAGAAAACCCCGATAGTCCGATAAGTCACAGCAGTGGAAACACGGCCTATTGTTGCTTCTCGTGCTGAATACAAAACATCCAAACTCATCCAGTTTATAAAGGATCACACCAGTGGTTTTGTACTTGTTCGCCCATTAACTCCAAATCCCATACACTTTACATCATCTGCCATTTATCCACAATACATTCAAGTTTCTGCAAGTTGATTTGCATACTGTACCGACATGAACTAAAACCAGTGACTGTTTGGAAGGCAGAAAAAACAAATGTATCAGTCTGCAAAACGTTCGGCCGTAAATGTCTGCATGGTTTGTAGCAAATGGGTTAAAACATTCAAAACCACTGGTATGGTAATTCAAAGAGACGTTAGCAGGCCGTGCTGGCAGTTACCTGTGACCTTACAGCTCAACGTCTAATGGTTAGAAATTGTGTTACTATATGTATATAAAATTCTTGGACTTCTGCAATTTGATACTGAGAAATGCACAAGAGAGCGGAAAACAGAGCTAAAACCTGCCAAGGGCATAATAATACAGAGGTGCACTCAGCAGGGTACATAACAAAACACAGAGGGTCACAGTAATAGATTGCCTGTGGAACACTGTAACTCTGCTACTTGGACACAAGTATGTGGACATGTGAACGTTTATTGTATATGTGATTGTTGAATTCCAAAGTCATGAGTATTAATCTGCTGCTGTAACAGTCTCCACTCTTCTGGTTTAATGCTTGAGACAAGATTTTAGAACCTGGTTTCAGGGACTTGCTCCCATCTAGCCACAAGAGCATCACTGTTGGGGGATAAGGTCTGGCTCTCAGTTAGGGTTCCAATTCATCCCAAAAAGTGGCCAGTCAAAACTGTGAACAACATTTCTTTAACACTTAAAAGTAGCATCGATGCTACACTAGTCATGAGTGTTTTGTGTGTGTGTGTGTGTGTGTGTGTGTGTGTGTGTGTGTGTGTGTGTGTGTGTGTGTGTGTGTGTGTGTGAAGACAGCATAAAAATGTATGATTGTCACATTGTCTACTAAAAAAAAGGCCAGGACAATATCCAATAAATGGCTTTAACTCACTGAGGAAAAGGTGTATTTGTACCAAATTTTACATGGAGCGCCAACACACCTAAATACACCTTTCCACATGAAAAAAGCCCTTGTTGACTATGAAATTATATACTGGGCATTGTATGGTCACACAAAGGTAATGCTTAATGGTGACTTTCCACTGCACCAAAAAAAAAGGGTTGGTCCCCTGAATCAACACTTGACACTAACTGAAAGAATAAGCTCAGAATTGGCAACAATTTTAAACTATGACGAGGCATTTCTTGGACCTTGTTTTGTTCAGCATTACTGTAGGATTTCCACCACATGTCCACATAATATTGGACATCTAGAGTCAGGGTGGTTACAACAACCCCTCTGCTGTTAAAATGTCTTAATGAATCAGGTTGTTTCACAGTCAATGTAAAAATTCAGAATGCCAAATATCAAAAATATGTTCCTCATAAAACAAACGTTCTTGACTTGAGGGCTCTGCCACACAAACACACACACACACACACACACACACACACTCTCACACACACACACACACACATCTTTGTGGGGACCTGTCATTGACATAATGCATTTCCTAGCCCCTTACCCTAAACTTAACCATCACAACTAAATAACTAACCTTAACCCTCACCCTAACCATCTATCCCTAATCCTAAAACCAAGTCTTAACCCTCAAACAGCCCTTTAAAGTTGTGGGGTCCAGCATTTTGGCCCCACAAAGCTGTCGGGACCCCACAAGTATACTGGACCCCACGAATGTAGTAAAATAAGACACACACACACACACACACACACACACACACACACACACACACACACACATACACAACCCAGTGGCCTCTGACTAATCCTATCAGACTAATGCTATCAAAACACATGCTGCCACACAGTGCCACAAGCGTGCACACACACACACACACACACACACACACACACACACACACACACACACACACACACACACACACACACACACACACACTAATCTTTCTATCCTTATCTAATAACACCTCTGACTTGGTCAGTATTGGAGACTCCTGGGGGGGTCCAAGCTCACAAACGTCACACACACACACACACACACACACACACACACACACACACACACACACAACACACACACACATGAAAGCCCCCTAGAAAAAAGGGGAGAGGCACTGACTGCTTCATATTAGTGTTTAATTAAGTTAAAAGGCCTCTCTCCACCTCGCTAGCTCCACAGTCCAATAACTCAATTGAAGTTGTCTATTCTTTCATGGCTCTGAGCTGCAGCGTTCCTGCAGCCTGGGATCACGGGCCATAAAAAGCAGATTGTGGCATCACTGCTGCAGCCCTGACAGACGCCTCCGGCCATAGCTGATGTCTCACTCATGTGATTAACTCAATAAAACTATTACAGAGACCCCCCTCTATCCACAAACCTTTCTCTCGCTTTGTCTTTGGTGCCCCCTCTTTTTTGTTTTCTTTTCATACTACCTGCTCTCTTTCTCATCTCCGATCAGCCCTGACAGTGTCCAACCTTTTTTTCTTTCTGAAGTTCAGGTTTTACCCTCCGGACAAAAGTTGGGCCTCACTGCTGCCAAGACAAGCAGGTAGGGCTCTTTTATCCTAAATATTGAAGGAGGAAGCAGGCAGCCAGAAAATCTGATTTGTTTTTTCAGATCGAATCTTTAACATTGACTGTCCAAATTTTAATATACAGAACAATATACAGTGTAATATCTGGCAGTTGTTTAAACGCCGTAGCCATCTTCTGACAGTTAAATCGTACATATAATGACACCATGGGGTTGACATGAAAACCTTTTTCAAGATAGTCAAGATAATACCAATTAGCATGATACTGTTTTTATTTTACTCTCTGATCTATTCATCACTTAAAACAATATATGGCAGAAGCTGTTCTGTATTCTCCTGCTGGCTCTCGTTGTGTTTTGAAGTATAGGTAAGAGAAACAAGGTCACTGTCTTGTGCATACAGCAGAATACATAGTATGTAGATTGATGAATGTAATGTGGAAGCGCTAGTAATGCCTGGGAACTTTAAGCAACACAGAGAGAGTTGTATATAAGGCGAGGACAGTGTCGGCAATGTTTGCTAATGTTTTAAGTTTAAAGATTGTCCAAAAAGGGGTACACTTTACTTGAAGGTGTCTACATAAGAGTGACATGACACCGTCATGAACGTGTCATAAACATTATAAACAAGTCAAAAATGTTTATGACATAACGCTTCTGTCATTAAGTGTCATTCAGTTTTTGTCATGACAAGTTAGGGTTAGGGTTCATGTGTTCATTCGTGCCATGTCACAAGGTCTAACATACAAGTTGCCTAGCAAGACTACAGATTTGTAATTGACCTCTTCTTCCTCAGCAGATGGAGTTTGCTCGGTCTGGTCATGTACAGTATATGTGGGAAGATTTTAACGCCTATGTCACACCAAAAACGCTACTTTTTTGGTCAAACTACAGAGAAGTAGTTTATCGATGCTATTGGCTGCCTCTGTCAGTTACGTGCCGCTCATTTTCTTTTTTGAGAGTCTGCTACTCTGTGGTCGGAGTAGGGCTGGGCAATATATCAATATTATATCGATAAATGAGGCTAGATATTGTCTTAAATTTCGGATATCGTAATAGTGCAATATGACAACCAATAAGTCTTGTCTACATTACAGTAAAGTGATGTAATTTTCTGAACTTCCCAGACTGTTATAGCTGTTCTATTGTTTGCCTTTACCCACTTAGTCATTATATCTACGTTACTGATGATTATTTATCAGAAATCTCATTGTGTAAATATTTTGTGAAAGCACCAATAGTCAACGCTACAATATCGCCGTAATATTGATATCAATGTATTTGGTCCGAATCGTGAGATTTGATTTTCTCCCTATCGCCCAGCTCTAGTTCAGAGTGAGAGACACTATTTGAATCATATAACTTCTTCAAGTTGAAAGTGTTTGCTAATCTTGCATCCTTTCATTCCGTTCCCCCCATGTTTTTCCACCTCCTCTTATATATCCTGTATTTTTCACCACCTCTCTGTACCATAACTCCCTCCCTCTTCCTCCCAGCTCATCAGCTCTTTCCTCCCCATCCTCCTCCACAATGACAGATCTCTGCTTAGCACCTTCATAAATTGCAGATAACCTTTTTTAGCGCCGAATAAACACGGCCGGGCCTCATCTCTAGAGGCTGCCGCTGTGGTTCCGATCGGATGTCGGGGAGGGATAGAAAAACATATGAAACCTCTTTGAGAAATCCTCTCCCTTCCACACTTGTTTTATCAGCCGCAGGAGAAGAGAGGAGAAGGCTTTTCAGCTGCTGTAGAGATAAGATAAGCTGCATGTGTGAGAGATCATTAGATAGGAAGGCTAGGGAATTTTGGTTCCACTTTCTCAATTTACCTCAATTCTTCCCTTTCTCTGTCATTGTATACCTCTTTATCTGTCAACATCTCTCAGCCTCGCTATCTCACTCCCAGCCACTTTGAGTCCTGTGTTCATTTTAAGACACCTACAGCGGTTTTAATGTCGCTCAAGCAACATTTTATCTGGCTAGCATGCCGCAGTACGGGCGATAAATCTTCCCCCTGTGCTCACAGCGACTCCCACGGTTCGATTACACCACCTTGGCAGCACATTTATTTCATATCCCCAAATTACCGTGTCAAAAAAAATTATCTATGAAGCTATATAAATCCTTCATTCATCACACTACTGTTAAAGTCCAGTGAAAGTCCACGTTGATTCAAGCCCTCTGTATTTCATCCCCAGCCTTAGCTGAAAAAAAGTCGATACAACTGCTGTGTTGAGGGTTATGTTTAGCTTCAGATAAATCAAAGCCTTAGAAATGAAGCGATTTGAGATCAGGCTGCTCCTGAATTCTGGCAGCATGGGGTGTTGAGAGGGTTAAGGACCACTATCCACTAGTGGTTGAGGTGGTGGGGGTCTCTCCCAGGCGGAGTGCCATCGACTGCCGGGGGGGGGGGGGGAGCTGCCTTATTCCCTGCTTGAATAGAATATAAATGTACACCCGGGGAGATTAACCACCCATACCGCATGAGAGCGTCGTGTGTCCGGATTTTAAAAATAAAGTGCGTGTGACACCACCGCTGCTTTCACTTCCTCTCGCTGCACACTTGTGGCACATTTTTGGTAGGTTGAGTAAGAGTATCTTGTTCAGTGCCCCCAGAGATTCAGGCAATGGATACATCTACTAGTTACACAAATGGGACAGGAGGGAGGGATAGGAAAGAGACAGTGAGAGGCAGAAGGTGAGAGACGGGGATGTCCAGTCCTAACGAGACGCAGTAACTCATGTCAGTGAAAGACAGTTATGACCTTTTAAGCCATGGTGGGGTTAAGTGTTTTCATTCCCAAACCAGCTGACACTCGACCTAAGGAGTGCGTAGACAGCTTGATGTGTCTGCAGCACAATTTACGGCCATGATCATTGTCTTTGTTATTTTTGCCCTCTGAAGTGCTCGTTACCGCGTTCCGGCCTCCCACCTCATCTCCAAACTGTGCATTTCCATGCCTCGCTAGTCTGTAGTTCGATAGTCTCGGATTTTCCTTGACGTATTCTGGTGTCAGGCTAAAAGTTTAGGTGGCAGGATAAGAGAGGATGGGGAGGAGATGCGGGAGTGAGAACTGGAGTGACCCCTTGGCTGACATTCAGGATTTTAATTAGCACAGGGGTGACCCATGACACTTGAACCCTCATCTGCAGGAGTGGGTTTCGCTTTGACGCAGTGAACCGAGGAGTTGTTTTTGATTTGACTGATAACACGCTCATGTGTTGCCTGTGAAGCTCTTTTTCTCAGTTCCCTCATCCATCTCTACGGCACGAAATAGAGTCAGTCGCATGCCCTGGCTGAGCTTCAGCCATTTGCTTGAGCGCCACTTTTTCCATGAGCTGTCAACGTGGCTCGACGCTCAGTCAGTACATCCAACTTTCCACCACGCTCTCCTACAAAATATTGATCTCATCACCAAGTAAATAAACTTGGTGATGGATGGTGGAGGTCATTTTTTTCTGTTGCTTGGACCCTCTACTTTGTGTGAATCCATCTTTCTTTGAAGGCATTATGTAGTGTCTGTCTGACAGGCTTGGGCAAAACACGACTTCAAGCCTTTCAAATATGTAGGAAAACATGAGATTCAGATGAATTTGTGCTTATGTGGTGAGCAGTGTTTCCATTAAATGGTGTGAGTGGTTGAGATCAGGGATGTAGTAGAGAGTAACTCTGTTTACTGAACTGTTTTATTCGTGTTGAATTTAGTCATAAATCTTATACATTATGAGTACTAATAATAAATATAAAGTTTATTAAGATGAGTGGAAAATGTAGATGAAAAAGATACACAGAAATGTTGTTTATATTTGTGTCTCTTATAGTACTTTACTCGCCAATATGCAGTATAAAACTGGCTTTGTAACTGACAAACTCAATCATTCCTGTTTAGCAAACTGCAGATTCTAACTCTCAAATGTCATTTTATCTTAAAGCAACACCAAAGATTCTTTTGTACCTTAAAATAATGTTTCCAAAATCGTTTCAGTGGTTCATCAACTCATAACAGGGTGAACAGCACTTCTGCATTCGCTTTGCGGCCCTCTATCGGCTATAACCGCACTATGCAAGTTTGCCAGATCGGGTAGCGGATCTGTAGCTCGAATGAGAACGGTAATGGACAATTCTGCTTCCAAACTGTAGGGGGACCGAAGAGGAAAAGTGTTTTGGGGTTTCTTTAAGTCGCAACGATCGCAAAGTAAACAGTAGTAATAGGTTGTTCACGTTACAAAGTTATTTACCAGGAAATGTGTTTGCACATATTTGATTGGCCTCCCTAGCGTCTTGTTGGATGACGTCACGTTGCGGTCCGGCACCTCTCCTTTATTCAACAGCTGTCCTCATTCAAATCAACGAGAAGGCTGCAGGTTTTTTTTTTATGTTTTTCTTTTATTCAATATATATTTTGCTACTTTCCACTTTTACATTTAGACAAGCGTTCTCAAAGAACAGAAAGCTAAATGTCTAATTATTGATATTAGTTATATATTATTGCAAACACAACATATATTTAATGTCTACATTTACCAGTTTTAAGTAAGAATGACAAAAATGTCTTGGTATCGAGCAGAAAAGAATGTCAGTGATGTCCAACCATCCCCACAGGCGTGTTTGGCTACAGTATGAGTTTGAATAAGGAAATTATATTTGTCTTTACTATTTAGTTTCTGGTGTGGTATGCCCTGTCATAATATAACATCACTTTATTGTGTTAGTTGACAAATTAGCAGCTTTCTAGCAAATGCTAATTCAAAATTGTAAAAAAGAAATATGATCAGTTCAAGGATGTGTGTGACATTTATTCCAGTTGTAGACAACTGGGATACATTGAATGGCTGACATCAATTGTGTGCTAATCTTGATTTGACCAACTAGCACTACTGTTCATTTGACAAATGTCAATCAATTCAATTTCATTTTGCCTCTCAAACTCTCATCTGCATATTCTTCTCTCCTCTTGTCACTCCATCACTCTCTTGACCACTTATTTCTCCTCTACATCTCTATCTCCTCTACTCACTCCACTCCTATCTCTCTCTTTCTACATATCTTTCTCTGAAACTCTCTCCATCTCAGCAGGAGAGCAGAGATGCTGAGTGCTGAGCTCATAAATTTCGCCCGGTGTGAAACAGAAGAAGGCTTCCCAGGACAGCTGGAGCCTTTTTAGTGCCGTCCACTGCCACCACCACCACCACCACCACGACAACCAATGCTGGGCTACATATTTATGTGTATGTATTTGGGAGGTCTAAGTGCATGGCAGCAGCGAAGAAGACAGAAGTGTGTACCAGCAGAAGAAAATGCCAGAAAGAAAGGATGGGATGATGAGGAGTGGAGCAGCGAAGGTTATTGTCAAGTGGTTGAGGTTGGGGTTTGAAACGAAATATCATAGAGTAATTTACTGACAAGATTAACATGCAGTTGATGGGAAGGTTTGCACGACAGGGTGCCAACAAATAAACACAATTCAGAGATGACACCTCCCCCGTGGGGTGGGCACAGCAAAGGGGCAGCGCCATTCCCCAAATTCCACACGGCTGATCTGGTGTCAGATGGTCCCAGCCATTCTGTCTTGGCCCCCCAAGGGACGGAAAGGTTATCCCGTTCTGCGAAAAACACGAATGTGGAGGCACGATAAGGTTCTCTATGACAGCTGTGGCCTAATTTCAAATCCACACCAGCCGTTACACGGCGCTGGCAGATCACAGTCAGTTATCTGATAGCAGTGTGAAAATGAGACAATTCGTTTTAAGATACATACAAATCGATTTGCGTGCAGTTGTGGTGCCTAATTACATCTATCAGGCTTTACAATGATGGTGATTTTGTATCAAATGGCTAAGCAGCTGCAAAATTAGACACAAGTGCACGTTTTATAAAATCTTAGATAAAAAAGTCTCAAATTCTTTCTCCATTGGTGTAAATCAAAAATATGTTTCGTCATCATGCAAAGGTTTGTGATCCGAGACATCATTTTACATTGCAGTTCTGTGGTGGGATAGATTGTGGTGTATAGAGTTAAGATAGATAAAAACAGCTCTGAACAATCGCATGCCTTTATTCCACTCCTCCTCTGATACCCCTTTTCCACCAAGAAGAACCAGGTGCTGGTTCAGAGCTAGAGCTAGTGCTGGTTCGGAGTTGGTTCGACTGACGAGCCTCCAAAGAACCGGTTTGCTTTTCCACAGGCTAAAGAGCCAGCACAGAGCCAGGTCTTACGTCACTGTATACGTCTCATCTTTCCCAGCAACGTTAAACACACCATCAACAATGGCGGACGTTGCTTTGCGGACCTACATCGGCATCCAAACTCAGCGGATCCAACGTGTTCGCGCGGCTCGCCTTTATAGTGCAAGAAAGCAGCTTGTTTCCTCCTCTGACCACTGCTGTTGTTGTTGTTTAATCGCGTCCATCGGGTTTATCTGCTAATTCAAAAATGCCGGTCACAAGTTTCTGTTCGTCTTGTTGGTCACGGTAACCCCGCCCCCAGCCACTGACGTAAGTGCTTCTTACTTCTAGACCAGCAATGATTTGGTGCTACTTAGAACCACTTTTACTGGTTCGGAGCCGGTGCTTTGGTGGTCGAAAAACAAAGAACTGATTTGAAACTAGGCACGAGCTCTGCCTTGGTGGAAAAGGGGTATGTTAGTACCTACTTATGGGATCCATGTGTAAACAGTTGACCCAGAAGTTCTAGAAAATAAAAAAAGGAGCAAAAGGGGTATTATTCAGGGAACTGCTAGGTGTTTTGATCCTCCTGATAAAAATGTAACACTGACCACCAAAAGAGCCAGTATCAGAATTACAACATCCAGGACATCCTGACAGACCCAGTCTTGCTGGTGCCAATTACAAGTTCAAATCTCAGACATACTTTATGCATTGTGTTTTCCCAACTAAAAATTACTGGTTCCATAAACAAATTGTATCAACTTATTTCCTCTCTTTTTATGGCCGTGTCTTCGTTTCTTTCACAAGATAAAAAGCATAGATTCACAGTTTTCAAGTTTGTCTTGAACACTATACAAGTTATTGCCGGCTGTAATTGTTCATACTGGCTCTGAACAGATCCCTTACTGCAAGCATTTCTATGTAAGTGATAGTTGACAAAATCTATGGTCTTTCTGTGCAGAAATACTTTCTAAAGTTCAGATAATATGAGGCTTCAGCAGTCTGAGGTATATAAATCAAGTGTCCCTCCACTGCAGCCCAGCAAGGAAATGCAGTCAAAGTGGGAATTTTGTATTAAAATGAGTGAATCTTTTAAAGATCCAAAATTGATTTGGTCTATCACAGACTGCCCAAGCCTAATGCACAAAAGAACTGTGGATTGTATCCCCCAACACATTGAAATTGCTTCATAACCACATCTCTTCAGGACAGGAGGAATGATGACAGCCACCATTAACTCCATAAGTATTGTTTGAAGATCCCACTTGAAACAATGTAAACTTATCCCTAAAATGCAACCTCCAATGCACAAAAAGGAATGCATCTTATTCATGAAATGTGGATACTGTTAGACACAAATTAATAACACAAACTAAAGTACCATTTTCTTTCACATTTGACTAAATGTAATGAAGTGCCTAAATTGCGTGCCTGATTTTAAGTCTGTGCAACACACAACTACAGTACTGTGTTTAGTTGCTTAAAGATAATTCTAATCTAAACTAAAGTTTGACAAGAATAATCCTGACTTAAGGTCTATTTACTAACTTCTCAGAGAGCTTTCAACTGCATTTCACGAAAATATCCAAAACTTATTAGTAAAATATCTGGAAAACAATGGTTGGAGTTTGAGCAAATTTCACTGATGACCATGACATACAATGAAAAGCCTCTGGAAAAATACAGCAAGTAGACCTTGAGTCAAAATCATTCAAACTACTATTTCCAAGGTCAATAATGAACTATCTAACTATAGTCTTCTAATACAGTCCAGTAATCTAGCCTAATAATTATGTCACTGCTCACATTACCGTCCACTAAATGTAAGCTGCATTTCAAAGTTCTTATTTCATTGCTTTATCAAATGTGGCATATAAGATATTTAAAGCGTGGCCTCCAAAAGCAACCGAAGGCACTAACTTGAGAAACAAGAGGAAGCAGAACTTGATGCAGACCAAGCTATGATCCCTCCCCAGAGAAACAAAGTGTCCCGCTTCATTAGCTTGTCCAGTCCTGTGCCAAGCTAAATCTTTACTCGTCTCGTGTGTTACCATCCCAGCATGCTCTAGTCTTACAAGGTGGCTGGGATGGAAATAACTTGCAACAACAGATGGCGTTAACACTAGACACATGCTAAGAGCGGTATAACAAATGGTTAAGAACCAACTAAGCTAATGTTGAAATCTCTTCCTGCATTTTCTTCATCATGAATGAACTGGCATGCAGGTGTGCGATTCAGTCATTAAGCTCACAAGTCCTCAAGACACTCAAACACCCACTTAGCATTTCTGTACATGTGAACAGGAGTAAGACAGACAGAGAGAGAGTGAGAGTAGACAAAGAGGGAGAAATGCAAAGAGACAACTATGGAGAACAGACAGAAGGGTTGATAGACAGAAACCGATGCCAGCCTGTCACCCCAGGGAGTCTACGACTTGAGATGTGGACAGCAGAGGGGGACATAGAGGGCAGAGTCAAGATAAAGTCCATGAGACTGTCACTTCATGTCAAATTTACTCTTGAAATTAAAGGTCATTTGTATTCAAACTAACTGCAGTATTGTCAGTGTTGACATTAACATTACTAAGAGTTAAATATTATACAAACGGTAATTTTGCTGCGGAAAAAAGAAAACAAGACACAATAGTGGACAAATAGAGGACAAAATCATCGAGATTTGGAGAGTTATAGCCAAAAGCTCTTAGTAAACAAGTGCGTTACAACACCTGGCTGACAAGATTACAAACGGAGCGCACTCCAAAATACAGACAACAAAAACGGTAACACTTTACTTGAAGGTATCTACATAAGAGTGACATGACACTGTCATGAACACATGACACTGTCATGACACATGAACCCTAACCCTAACTATAACCCTAACTTGTCATGACAAAAACTGAATGACACTTAATGACAGAAGAGCTATGTCATGAACGTTTATGACATCTTTATAATGTTTATGACACGTTCATGACAGTGTCATGTCACTCTTATGTTGACACCTTCAAGTAAAGTGTAACCACAAAAACACACTGTACCATGGTATAAACAACATTAAAGGGCGCCTATCGCTCTGTTCGCCATGCTACTTCAGACCTGGATGAACTCACATCCCGTGACTCACAGGACTCCCGAAGAAAATGCTGGCCTCTAGTCCGCGTGATGACGTCCGCCCAAAAGTTTTGACTGCACAGACTGTAGGCACGCAAGCAAGCCGACCGAATGCCTGGTTAATATGTCAATTTCCATTAAATTGGTTCATGAACATGGGAGCTAGCTCAGTACAAAAAAATTCTAAATGTAGAGCTATGTGGGGAGGAGATGGTGAGGAGGAGCTTACTCAGGAGGCCGGAGGCGTAGGTGAACCCTAGGCTAGAGTTTTTTATTTAATAAGTGAGAAAAGAATAAAATCATATTAAGTCAACAGAACCGAAGAATATCTCAATATATCCAATATTCCAGGCGGTTAATGGACTGTTGCTGTGGTCTGTGAGGGTTTCCTCCAGGTACTGTTAAGTGTTTAGGAGTTTAAGAAAATAGTTAGATGGATACACGTAGATTCATTCAAATCTGGGTCTCCAACTGTAGTAGTCTACAGTGGAATTTAAATTTGTCATTAAACGTATTGAAATTCAAGATGGTAGACAATGTGGACTGGTGTAATCTGGGATGGCTTGTTGGATCACCTGCCTTGCCCAATTCAAACAACCGTCTGTACTGTAGTTGTTTTGGTGTGAAGGAGGTTTCAGAACGCATGAGCTCTGACAGGGAAAGGATGGTTATATATGTACAGACACAGAAAAAAAAAGAAGTCTATAGAAGTGACAGGTCTGCGACAGCACATCCAATCATCAGATTTAAATTTATCCCGGAGGCTGAAGGCGTGGACGAGGCCTGAAGCTGTCAGAGTTGTCACCGTCCTCCTTCCCTTTTTTCGCTCTCTTCTTCGTTGCCCTTCCTCACTTTTTCCACTTGTCCAATCACTCATCGCCATCTGAGTGCCTCCTCCATCTCCTCTTCATCTCCTCACATAGCGCTTGTCTCTTCTTCTCACATGTGGCATTTGGTGGATACTTTTATCCCGAGTTCCTTGCAGTATCATGGCTGTGTACATTTTTAGCGTGGTTTTCCTCAGTAGGAAATGGTACCGGTGGGAACATGAGTGCAATGCAAGCATCCTACTAATCCCAAGCCAAACTCTAAACCTGTGGTTAGTGTCTCACCCTACTTTACCCCAGTGAGATTTACATTAGCAGAGACCTTATACCCTCAGCATGTCTCACCTGCTCTCTTCTATTCCTGCTTTTGTTATAATCGTTCCATGAATAAATAAAAACTCTGAAGAACATTCAGAAAAAAACAAAAATATTATTGTCTTTCAAAATAAAATCAATATGATTACAAGGATCAGGATTTCGTTCATTCTTTGATTATCTACTGCAGCACTTGCTGTTAGAATTTGAACCCTTTGAATAATAAATAAAAGAAATAAAGGAAAGGAAAGACATGCTTGTCAAATTAATTATGATCCTTGTCTTGGTCTTGAGGCTGGTTGTGTTGTAGGGCTTAACATTTAGTAATTTGCATTATTACAAATAGGGCTGGGCAATATATCGATATTATATCGATATCGTGATATAAGACTAGATATCATCTTAGATTTTGGATATCGTAGTATCGTGATATGAAATAAGTGTTGTCTTTTACTAGTTTTAAAGGCTGCATTACAGTAAAGTGATGTACTTTTCTGAACTTATCAGACTGTTCTAGCTGTTCTATTATTTGCCTTTTCCCCACTTAGACATTATATCCACATTACTGATGATTATTTATTATTTAATTGTGAAGATATTTTGTTAAAGCACCAATTGTCAACCCTAGAATATTGCTGCAATATCGATATTGAGGTATTTGGTCAAGAATATCGTGATATCTGATTTTCTCCATATCGCCCAGCCCTAATTACAAGTGTCAGTGTGATTTGGAATTAGGTTTTCTTTGGCCGGAAGTTCTGCTTCCACTTCAGCTTTCTATTGCCAGCCAATGTTTTGCTGCTGTGGGTGTCCGGTGACAGGTCGACGCTGACAGCTCGTCTTCATCAGGGCTTTTCGCTGTGAGCGGTCAGCACCAGTGGCACTTCCTGTGACAGGAACACACCGAGCGTGCTGGGAGATGTAAATGATCTGTCGCTCAACCTGTCTGCTCTGTGACCTGCGGCCAATAACCCCCAGCAGGCCGCCGCCGCCGCCGCCATCGCCACCGACCCCGTAACCTCAGCAATCGCTTACATGCAGCACGGGAACCAACACACTTTCATACAAGTTAAGTCAAACTTACATATTTTAACACACAGGCAGGTGCACTGATGTGTGTATGTAAGTTGAGATACACACACACACACACACACACACACACACACACACACACACACACACACACACACACACACACACACACACACACACACACACACACACACACACACACCTGCTAGTGCAGCAAACCACTAACAGCCAAGGATCACAGAGTCCTTTTGTCAAACAGGGAAATTAGCGCTGGCTCTCACTCGTTAGAGACCCATTGTAGCATTAGCACATTGTCATGGCCACTGAGCCTCTTCACTTTAGCACTGCGGCACTTCAGCTCAAACACTTTTCCCTCGAGAGGATACAGATTTGCATATAAACATCTTTGGCATCTCCGAAATAAAAGGGCTGTATGAATTTCTCCACACAGGATGTCAATGTTTCAGGAAGTAAGACCGCTAAAAGAAGATCGCATAATGGAGGATGAATTATCGTTACCTTTTTTGTTAAATAAGAAACCTGCTCTATGTCATCAACTGAATATTATTAAGGAGTGTTATCTATGGAAAATGCATCCAAAAAAAGGACATATGACAGTACCCCCTACCCTGTTTAATTGGCATCTCTTTTGGTGAAATGCAGTACATATGAGAGCTTTTCTAGCTAGTCCATAGAGCTTAACAGTGTGGTTCCGAAAATAAAAATCCCATTCATTTTCTCCATAAGGAGTTTGATTATTAGCCATAATGTCTAAACCATCCACGGTAGGCTTACCATAAGTTACAAGATTGTGAAACGATGGTTCATGCCGCTGTTTACTGCACCTGCCTACCACCTATGATCGTTTATGTCTTGTACCTTTGCATTTCTTTACACTTTCAAAAAGGTTTTCTGGCGCCCAATCAAATGTTTTATGGTCACGATTCATCTCGTAGCTGGTTGGCTTGGTCCCAGGCTTAAAACTCTTTATATAAGCATTTTCTGAAAGATCAATGGAGATATTGAATGGGGAAAATCAAAAAGGGGGCAGTCACTGTTATGCTCTATTTCACCAACCAGTGTGTTTTTTGTTACATATTTAAATATATTGCTCTTTACGTACTTTATTAACTGAATGTGTTCCTCCAAAATGTACTTCTATTACTGCTACTTGACCTGACATGACCAAACTAGTTTAGAGAGGCTAGCTTTAACAGTACGGGAAACTACACATGGGATGAAAACCAGAGTGTATCCAGCTTGTGCTGCCGTCTATCGGTTTCTTCATGGTCTGTCCACACTGTGTGAAGTACAACACATCATAATGCGCTGTAGTGTTCAACAGAACACCCAACTGTCTTACTGGGTGGGGTCAGAAGGGCAGTAGCAATAGAGGCCAGTGCAGAAATGATTTTCCGCTTTAGCCTGTAATATTAGGGTTTAAATACAAAATAAACACTTTAATCTTCCCAGTGTAATCCTTTGAGATTGCAAAAAAACAGGTTGAACTTTCTTATGTGAACTGCAAAACCCTAAAGAGCTTGTCAATTATCCTCGTTCTGACAAATGTCCTGCACGCTGAGCTCAACTGGGCTTCAATGACGTTTTAAGACCGAGCTAATTTAAAAACTGCACATATACACACTGAACGCAAAGATTTGAACATGTGTTTGCAATGTAAAAGGGTCAATAGCCTCTGGCTGAGAATATGAGTTAGCTAACTTTTGTGCTTGTGTGTATGTGCATGTGGGAAGGTCTTGAATATAATGTTCAGCATTCAAGGTTACAGGACTGGGCACAGGACTGGGCACCACCCCCACACACACACACACACACACACACACACACACTCACACGCGCACACACGCACAGAGGATGGTAATAGCGGTGCTGACAGACATGTGCGACCAGCTGAGCTGGAAGCCTCAGCGGTAGTTGAAAGCTCTGAAAAGGCCGTCCGGACACTTTTAAACATCAGCGACTTAAAGCAGCAGAGAGAGAGACATCTGTAAACAAGAGCCGGGAACAGACGAGGGATTACTGGAAATGTCGAGGACTAGCTGCCTATCTATCTCTCTGCCTGACAAATGACCTGTTTATTAACTGCACTGTATCATTACTTCCTTGAAGAAATCTCCTTTTCTGATTATAGTAAATGGATGAGGAAATGTAAAATATTATAATAAATGAACGTGAAATATGGGCTATGTTAATTATAAAACACATGGAAATATGTTGATTCTTAAAGATGTTATTAATAGATTACTAGAAATTTTATAGAACATTTTGTTGAATATAACACATTCCTTGTGTTTATTTTTCTATTTTCATTTAACATTGTTATTAAGCCATTTAACAAGTAACATGTTATTGGCTTTGTGATATTTATTTAGGGAATATGGTAAACATTTGTCTCCCACATTTACAAAAAAAAAGATTATGGTTCATTTAATTTGTTTTTTTTCTATTTTTGAAATGTACACTATCCCTGTTGCATCAAAAAATCTAAACATCATGACTTAAGCAGAAACTGTGCAACTAACAACTTTACTATTTTTATAAATTTATGAAGTAATGAATGGGATTTATATTATTAGAGATTTGGCTAATAGCCTAAATACAAATGTGTTTATTGTGATTTAAAACACATGATTTAAATGTACAATAAATCAATGTTGAACACAATTTAAAATAAAAAATGTATTAACTTTTATTTATTAAATTTATATAACTACAGATATTTAACAAATACATATTTGAAAGTCTATATCTGTCTCTTTAGCACAAACTGGTGTGTTTGGGGAACCTGCTGGCATCCAGGTTCAGCACGGTCATGCGCCAAATTCCACCTGACATCCAGTCATGGCTCTTCTGCCATTTTAATTGGTGCGCGCGCACACACACACACACACACACACACACACACACACACACAACACACACACACATCAAAGTCTTTACAAGCGGTGAACAACACTATAAATACCTACTGTGAACAGCATGAGACATGGCGGATGTATGATAATGTTCTCATTACAACAGGCTTTGTGTGTGTGTGTGTGTGTGTGTGTGTGTGTGTGTGTACATATGTCTACAAAAATGTGTGTGCTTATATGCGGCATGAGAATGTGTGTACAACCTGCCAGTGTTTTGTGTGTGCATGTGTGTATGTATGACTGCAGGATTTTGAGCATATCTGTAGAGCTGTTCATATGTGCATGTGTGTGTGTCTGTGTTAAGTTCTGTGTGTGTGTGTGTGTGTGTGTGTGTGTGCGTGTGTGTGTGTGTGTGTGTGCATGCGTGTACATGCGTTTGACAGTACGAGTGTGAAGCCGACACGTTTCACCACCTAGTGGAACCACGGTCTCGGCTCGTTTCTCTCCTCTGGAGAATCCTGTTTCTGGTCTTCAGTTCCTGTAACTCTGTAGCCTTGAAGACAATGGTAAACAACATTTATGATGTTTATCACACTACAAGTATTACTTGCATATCTCAAACTAAACTGAACTTATACTGCATCTACAAACACTGCTCAATTTAACCTTTAATATTTTTGCAAAGTGATGTTCATCTATCATTTCAGATTCTGAGACTATATACCGTATTTTTTATCGCACAAATAATAGAAATTATTGTCAAAATGCGGTGCAAGTTTGATCAAGTTTAGTTTATTTTTGATTGACCAGTCTGGTCTCAGGAAGTTACGTGAAATTAACTGTCCCTAAGTTTAACTGTACTTTTCATATGAGTATTGCTTGTTAGTTTAATCTAGTCTAATTTTAGTGGAGAACCAGCATCTAATGCTACATCTGTTGACTACTGGTGCACTTCTGTCACACAAACTCTTTATGTGGACTAATGACAGAAGTTGACAGAAAGACTGTTTAAGTCTGTTTGGAAGTTTTCCATATTTCACAAAAAAAAAAAAAATTCAATACATTCAAGGTGAAGTCATTTGTGCTCATCTGCTTCTGTGATTATAGACACTTGGAAACAGTTTGAAAAAGCGTGTACTGTAGTAATAAATCAGGACAAGCATTATTTTAATACCATTTCATACTGTAGGCATCTCCATCTGCACCAAACTCCACTGTTAGAATTATTTTTAGACGCAGCTTTTTACAATATATCAAAAGATTAATTTCAGCAATATTTCCATTTTGTACTGAAGCTCATACTGCCATTATTTACTTAAATGTCAAATATAATTTACCTTTACCATGATGATTGACTGATTGATGACTTCAAAGCCATGTTTTATACTTTAGTCTGCGAAAAAAATACTGGATCATTTAACATTTCACGTGTCAAACTCAAGGCCTCGCAGATTTTGTTCCGGCCTGCATATCAATTAAGGTTCACAATACAATTTGGCCCACCTAGTTTTTGTCACTTTTTCCCGATGTTTTTCTTAGTTTATTTGACCTTTTGGGTGCTTTTTTTCTATGATGGCTGACTTTTTTGGGACTTCTTGTGGACCAAACTCTAAGTGAGAAGACTATATGAAAACATAATAATAATAATAATAATAATAATAATAATAATAATAATAATAACACAATACAGTCAAAGATATTTTACTTTTTTGATTAAATAAAAGCATGTCAATAAACTCCACATCTGGCGCATTGATGTGATTCTCATTTTTAGTGAAATTGAGTTTGACACTCCTAATCTAACTGCTAAAGCCTGCAGATGATGGGTCTGTCAGATCATTGGAGGTTTTATATCCAATTCCCATCAGTGACTCACTGATCAACTCAGTTATGTTACATTTACCAGAGTTAGTTAGGTGGCTTGTAGCAGCACAAATCAGGAACAGGTTCCCATGAAATGCAATGGACAGATAAGAACTAAAGCAGGATTTCTATCACTATGGGACTGTTTTGTTGCCGTAGGGCAGAAGTCACCCATTTTACATCTATCGAGTTAACGTCCATGTTCCCACATTTCTCTCTAAAAGGGGTCATTCTTTGTACCAGTCCAACTACTACCGTTACCAACAATAATAATCCTAAAAAAGAAAACCAGAAAAAGCAGGGTAAACAGGGTCTGGGCCCGTCCTGCGGGTCTCCTGGCAGAGAGAGCTAGTTGTTCTGATCCGAGAGCAGCTGGAGAAACACAAGGTCACTTGGGATCAGGCTTTCCCTCCAAACAGCTGGCCAAACAAACCCAGCCTGGCCACACACACACACACACACACAAACACACAATCCTCATGGAAGTGTACAGAGGGTGTGAACACACTGTACTTATGCACAAAAATCATGTCACTGCTCACCAAAACTTTCCAGAAGGGTAGAAGATGATAAATGGGAATTCATCACTATTGCATCTCCCAAATGTTCACCTTTCAGGCGCAGAACAAAAAGCAACCACCATGCATTTCTGAGTTTTAGGTTCCAAAAGATTAATTATGGCAGAATATGTACTCCATATAAAAAAAAAATCAAAATCACATAATCACATTTATCGTTACATGACAACAGTGATTTGTTGTTACTATATGGATTTCCCTTAAAGATACTTGCAGATTAACTAATTGATTACTTTGCTTCTGAAAACATTTGGCTTTATCTGCCATTCTCTCTATCTCCTTATTGATCTGCGTACACAGCTCCCTCAAATCTAGTCCCTCTACAGCGTGACTAGTCTCAAAACTTGTGTGTGAATAAGATAAGAATCACATCCATCACTTCCAGAAAGTTACCAGTTACTGTTTAGCATAAGTAAACTTGCCAGTTCATATTAGCAACTGCATGCTAAAGCGTTATTAGCAATTATATATATATATTGACTGACCAACAGTCCAGTCTCTCGTTTAACACATTTATTAAATGACTGTAGTTTTTCTGCCAAAATCCAGTTTAAAAATAATAATTTGTTGTTGGAATATTTTTAATAGTTTAATAGTGCCCAAACAGGAGCAGTGGCAGCATTTGTTCAACGGCTACGGTGTAAGCATGTGCATATCTGTGTGTTTGTTAGGGTTTATACATCATGTTTCTGACCGGGATCATTAACGTGAAACGACATTGTTCACAGCTTATCAGAACATTTACGTCTCACCATGAGATGTCTGCGCCCAGACGGATCACCACGCCATCCCTGACAAAGATGAATTGAGCCTAAATGCCAGGAGAGAGGGAGGTCGAGGGAGGGGAGTGGGTAGGGGTGGTTGCCCCAAATACCCAAACTAAATTTAGGATGACACAGGTTGCAGGGGAAATGAGTTGGGGGGACAAAGGGTGGCGGGGAGAGGGTCATTGGACCATTTTGTTTACGTGTAAGCTCCCAGAGCTCTCGGCTTTATTTCTCTCGACTCTTTCTCTCCATTTGATCTCTTACTGGCAGCAACAACAAAGAAAAAGGCTTTTGCAGATGAATACTGTCGATGCATGATGTGAAATGTGTCTCCTTTTTACAGATTACAAGGGATAAACTGATGTTGCAGTTATACAAATGTCTCTCAGAGGCAGGCTAAACAGTCCAGTTGATAGTCTTCAGTGGCTGGGGTGTTTCTGCTATGAAGCCCACTAACGTGTAGCAGTGGTGGACTCTAAAGCCCAGTTCAGATCAAAGAGCCGCGACCAGACGAGTTGAAACTTGCAACTATTGCAATGTGCCGGTCTGCAACGTGCCAGTTTACACCGATGTGACTAGACGAGACGGTGCATCATCTCCATAGTAATGACAAAAGCTGTATAGTAACGAAGTAGAACTACTTCATTACTCTATTATTTTTTTCTCCTACTTCCACTTTTACTTGAGTACATATTTTCGATGAGTTTAATACTTTTACTCCGATACATTGTTTATGTGCTGCATAGTTACTCGTTACTGTTGTGAATGCCTCACGCTACGGAGACTGTGTAGGTTACAGTGTGTGTAGTTGTGGCTACGTTAGTTACGTACGATAATTAAGAAATCCCCGAGATCACGTCGTGTTTCTTTTCATCACGGTTGCCCGTTCAGAAGTCAGAGACGATGTCAGTTTGGACTCTTTCTATTTAGCTATTGTTGCAGCAGAGTAATCTATTCCTGAGTTGTTTCAGTCTGCAGTGAGTCCTGAATGTTAACTGTTTGACCCTGTGATGTGAAGCTGCTAGTTTATCTGTATTTTGCTAGCTTGCTAACTTTACACTACATCACACATTTTATTTCAGTATTTGCTAATAAGTGATTAATAACCCACTGTTATATCAGATAATAGTAGTTATAACAGCTGTGACATTAATATACCTTTTTGGGTAAACCTCCTTCATATCCAGCAATGTACAGCTTGTGACTGTGTATTAATTAATACAAAAAGTAAAAAATTGAACTCCAACAATATGATATTCAAAATTTGACTGCTTTCTTTAATAACTACATAACACAATACTTGTACTTTTACTTTTAGTACTTGAGTAGTACATTTTAAAATAAACTACTTGCAATACTTAAGTACAATAATGTTGAATACTTTAGTACTTCTACTTAAGTGTTGTGCTTAAAAAGCACTTCAACTTCTACTCATGTCACTTTTATTATAGAGCACTTGTACTTTTACTCAAGTATTGGTCTCTAGTACTTTATACACCTCTGGTAATGACTCTGTACTTCCGTATTAACGTCCAACTTTTCAGGGTTCTTTTGGTAGCTGGATATAATTGTTAGTGTCTTAACCCTCTTGTTGTCCTCGGGTCAAATTTGACCCATTTTCAAAAAGTTTCTATATCAGAAATTTTGGGTTTCTTTCAACCACATTGTCAAAAACATATAACATGGATGGTTCCATACAACGCTCCTCACAAGTAAAATAAATGATCAGTTCACTACTTTCATTGAATTTGGGTGTTTTATTCAATTTGAAAGCATTTGAAAATAAATTGATTAAAGAATGTTGAAAAAGGTGACAAAAATGTCAGAAAAAGCTTCAAAAACATGGGGAAAAAACCAACAAAAACATGGGGAAAAAAACAAAAACATTTATTTTTTTGAACGCAGAAAAAAATCTACAAAAACATCAGGAAAAGTGACAAAAGTGTCGAAAAGTCGACCAAAACGTTGAAAAAAAGGTTTGAATTTCTAATTTTGACCCAGAAAAACAAAACGTTGCATGGTTGATGGGAAGACAACACAAGGGTTAAAATATGAATGGGGATGGTGAGATACTTGCACAACTGGGGCACAGAATGGCCCAGATTGACCAAGTCACATCCATCTATAACAGCCAATAACACATGCCTGGGTCTGCACACTGAAGTTAAACTCAACTAGTTTGTGTAGTAGTAAGGGCCGTGAAGTGCTGATCAAACAATGTGCAGTCAGCAAACACATGAGCAACAACCTGTACCAAAAGGTTCAGTGGCATTTCCCCGTGCACAGGATCTGATGTAAGTACCGTTGTGCCTGGGGAGAGATTACACTAGGATCTGCTCCATCTATGGTGAACTGTCTGTGCTGACTGATGGAGCGTTTATGCTGTAAAAAGAGACCTCAAAGAGAGCAGCATGTCAGCATGGCAAGTCAATTTATAGCAATCCGTCCACCAGCTCTTCAGCCACAGATTCACTGTGTAACACTATCTGTTCAGTCTACACACACACACACACACACACACACACACACACACACACACACACACACACACACACACACACACACACACACACACACACACACACACACACACACACACACACACACAATTTACTCTCTATGGAGGATTTAAAAGCCACTGGACTCTATTTGACACAACGGGCACATTTCAAGTAACTGAAACCCAAATCTTATACGGTCCGCAATAAATAATTAGAAAATCTTACGATCCACTAATGTTGAAAGTGCTCTCAAGTAACAGAAGCACAAACATAAATCAGGTTACATTTTAAATATCAATACCCTGCTCACTATGAATTATTTTAAAGCACCCTAAATGTGTAATCTAGAGGTTTTCAACCCACAAATCCAACATGATGGCAGCTCATAATGTAATAAGTGAGCGATACAAGCTGATGGAGACCAATGGAGGCTGGTATATTGTTTCATTGTAATATTTGTTTATACCAATGACAACAATTGTTCTAATTATTAGTAATGGTCATCTGTTTTGACTTGAAAGTCCAGGTTGAAGCTCAACTTTTTAGACTGAGAGAAGCCTTAAAAATGCTCATCTGCCAATGAAGACTGTGTTACAGAACAAGCGAGTAAGTGGAACTTGAGTGGAGATTTTTTAGACAGCTGCTGTTTTCAAGGTGAAAAATGTCAAGCTCAAATATGTTCAATGTCTTTATGACAAATGCCATAAATGCATTAAATTCTCCAAAATATTCATAAAAATAGCAATTTAATGATGTGTACTTATGTATTCATGCTTACATATTCAATTACGGTTAAAGGTTTCAATTGACAACTGGAGTAATTATATGAGGAAGGAGAATTGAATCAAGTCTACGAAATATTATTTACTCTACAAGGAGGAAACACTGATACTTGCTTTTTGATCAAATATTGGCCCTTTATCAGTATAATTATGCATATATAGTGCCAATATTGAAGATAAATGTATTATCCAATTACATCTGATCATTGACAGTGCAGTGATAAGCAGGAAGCGACAAGGTCAAAGCGACAAGCGTTTGTGGGGTTTTGAAAATCGTTGTGAATGGCAGCTTTCTCCGTCTGCTGTTATTGCAGTGTATCCCCCTGCTGCTCCCCGGGGCACCGAGAGCTTTCACCAAGTTCAAATGATTTACATTTTCATTGACACTGACGTTTGTTTTCTGTCAGTCTGTGCGTTTAAATGCGAGCGACACCAAAGCATGCTTCCTGGGGCAAAGGTCAAAGAGTTTGAAACCCATTACAAGCTGAAGCTCTGGGCCTCGTTTTCTCAAAGACTCAAACACGAGATAGAGAGAGAGAGAGAGAGAGAGAGAGAGTAAGAGATTGAGAGAGAGAGAAAAAGAACATGTTGACGTGAAGTCATTTTTACATTCTGACAAGAAACAAAAAACAACGTTTTTACTATTTACCCTCCATAGACTGGATAACTTTCCATTTTGCTTCTCTGTCTCTAATGGAAGCTTTTACATTTCCTGTTCTGTGTCTTGTTGCTCTTCCTCAGGAACACAGGAAGTGATGTTTTTTTCAAAGCTGATATAAACAGAGGAAGAACTGTGTAATTAGCACGAGCACTGATAACCCAGGGGAGGTGTGTGTGACTGCCGAAACACCAGATGTCACCAGAAAAATTAATCTAATTGGGTTGCCACTTTTACGATTATTTCCTTTATTGGAAAAGAAATAATCTCTTAAAATACCATTGAATCAATCCTTAGTTCACCCCTGAATGCTATCTTGGTATAGATTCCTAAATGAGTTCCTTAATTTGAAAAGCTGAAAGCAGCCTTTTTCAAAAACACAACATAATTAATAATTGAAGGTGTGATAAAGCAATACAAATGCATGACTAAAGGTAACATACTTAAAAAAAAAAAAAAAAAAAAAAAAAAAAAAAGGTACAGTGTATGACTATAAGGATCAATTCAGTTCGTTATTAAGGGATTTAGAGGTTCCTCTTTAATGAATCGTTATCCATTAAAGCAAACCATTCAGCCTGGCCATACACCTTAACTCAAACTTTGGTTCGGCCATGAGAGCTCTTAAATGGGCCTGCAGAAGTTTATAATTGCAATTTTAATACACAGCTCCACTGTGACTGAGTGAGCTGGAAGTCAGATGATGTGAGTTGAGGAGCAGCAGAGTGCAAGCTGTGGAAAGGAGGTGGTCTGCTGGACTCTGACAGAGCGTCACTGCTGGACTCCAGATGTGCTGTTGAGGGAAAGTTTCAGCTCTGGAGCTTCAATCTGAGGGTGACACAGACCCTGACAGGAACTCGGCTCACCCCCCCCAAACACACACACACACACACACACACACACGAACACACACACACACACGTATGTATGTGCACACATATATGTTTAAAGAGTAACATATATAAATTGACAACTTGCATGCATTTAGCTTTGTGTATTTGCTGCACTACCAAACCACTACTGCATTACTTCCATCACTGCAAATTTACATTGTTCTGTCAAGCAATACTTCACTATCTGTCCGTAAGAAACAACTGTATTGGTCAGCTTTGTTTAAGGCTTGGTGATGATGCATTAAGGCAGTGGTTCTCAAACTTTTTTCAATAATATACACCCTTGGAAATATTTTCATCAAATATTTTTGGGCCAAGTACCCCACCAAACAGTTATTCGTTAATATAGTAAAATTATTTCAGGAATTATGCATAAAAGAATCTCACATACCCCCTGCAGTTCTCCAAAGTGACCCTAGGGGCACTAGGACTCCCATTAGAGAAACACTGCATTAAGGGTTTTAAACGCATTCTGATGAACAACATTCGTACAAAAATTCATGGACACAAAATGTATGATATCCTACGAAATTAGGAGACCGCCGGCTGGTCATGTGACGCCGGCTGGCTAGGAGCTCCATGACACCGAGCGGCAGTTGCTAGTTGTTTAAGCCGCTACAGAGCTCTGTGACCTGGGCTACAGACCTCCATTGTATCAGCGGTAGTTGGTGGTTCAGTTACCCAAAAATAGGTCACTTTGAGCCGGGTACAAAGCACCACGAGCTGCCGATCATTTTGGCGGACATCACGATTAAATTTTTTTCCACAAACTGCAGAATTACACTGCTTAAATTTTCTTAGCTTTTTGAACGAATGGTTCATGAGAACAGGCTGAGGTATTAAATGTGGTTTATTAGAACAGCACTCATGCAGCATGTGAGACAAGTTCAATAAATTGCATTGCAATGACTAGACATGGATGCAACAAGAGCAGTTACAGTAGAGGGAGTGAGTATGTGTGGATGCAGGAGGAAAATTTAACCAAAAATGGAATATCACTGATTCAGGATGTGGCTTTCTGAATGTCAAGGTAATGCATACATTTTTATGCACTTTGCATGAAAATGTAACCTTATCTATTGTATGTTAAGTTAAACACAGTTCTTTATTTTGACGAGAGGGGAACCCTCTGTTCAGCAGCAACATCTACAGTTTGTATACAGACTATATCAGAAAGTAGTTTGAGGAAAAGCTGTTCATGGTGAGGTCACCATGTTGACCTCACCATGAACGTATGAATGAATGAATGAAACTGTTGCAGTTACATTTGGTAAATGCAATGTTTCTATGGTGCTAGCAACACAGACAGAATTCTATTCACCTCTACTGTACTGGAGGCAAAAATCTCAGCGATATATACCTTTAATCCAAATGAAACCAAAACTATCAGTAAGTGAGAAAATACGTTTTTGCTATTTGGGTGAGCCAAGTCTTTAGATTGTTACTTATCAGGGCATTTATATCCAGTGCCAGCTTAAATATGAGTGTATCTGAGTCGTTTAAACTCCTTGAATATTGTTGATTTGTATATAATGTAGGTTGCATGAAAACATTCTAGTTGCAATACAGGCCAGGACATTTTCTCTGAACACAGAAGTGATGAAAGCCATTACCAGAATTTAATTTGGGAAAATATTGTGAATTTCACTAAAGGTGGACGCAAACATTGTAGCCCCGCTGTATGATTAATGCTAAGATGACCGATGACCTTTTTTTTACACAAAATGTTTCCCAGCTAAACTTCTCTCTTTCCTCGGCTGTCTCTCACGCTCTCCTCTCCCGGTTTCTCCCTCTGGAAGTCAGAGTTCTCAGCGATCAACCACAAAAGCCTGGGGTTATATTTACTGCATGTAGACACGTGAAGGTCAGATGCGTAAAAGTGCTCCTGATGGCTTTGCCAAATGGCAGCTCTCGCCTTCCCCGCCAGACTTCTGCGAGGAGCAAATGTCATTTCCACCATCCGGCAGCTTGTATACGCCTCCAGAGAAACAGCCATGATGAGAATTCAGAGCAACTTTGGTAGGTGGCAAAGAAAGGTCTCTGCTGACATCTCAGGAGTGATAATAAAACAAGTAAGGCGACAGGATCGAACGGCATTGCGCTAGTAGACAGTGATTCGACGCAGGCGAAAGAACAGAGAAGAAGAGGGAGATGCATTCTGAAGCTGGGAGTCAGACTGTAAAGGGACGTCTGAGGCCCTCGAGTCGTGTCCAGTGAATAATTCACGTTGAAAAGTTTTTTCCTCCTTAATTTTCAGTCTGGCAGCTCTTTTCCCCTTCACATAATTTAGGGCTTGTTCCCTGGGAGCAGTGGGCACTGGGTATGAATCACCCGCCGTCCACCGAAGCCTTGCTCAAGAGCATAAATGTCCAACTATCAGCGACGTCTCGCTGTGTGTGTAAACACCTACATAACCTCTGTGTTCTCATGGAAACACTGTTAACTCGATAGCTACTTAGAATCCACATGACCTCAAAATGTACGGAAAGTTTCCAGAGAAAATGAATTTGTTCGGTTGTTGGCGAGACTTTTGATTACGATTCTGATATGTATGTCTGTTTCTTTTTTTAATCATAAAATAAGATAGATTTTATTATCCCGAAGGAAATTTGTCTTGGACAAACAAACAATATCTGCTGTTTAAAGAACTCGACACAACATAGTGCATACATACATACACACATGCATAAAGTACACAGACACAGCCTGTTGCATCACTCTGCATGGACATGCTCATGTTGCATGCAGAGACTGCCACTAGCCAACTAAATTGCAGGCTGCCAGTTGTACAACACATCATAATAGTCGTCATAATATGTGCAGTAAGGGTAAGCCGCCTTATCAACATGAAATCCAGAAAAATAAAGTAATTTCATCATTATTATCTCATATGGTAACGAACAGGTGCAGAAAATAATGGTTGCCATAGCAGAGTGATGACCATGGCTCTCTTTAGCGCCACCTGCCTCCAGACTTGTAAACGTTATGAGATTCCACAGTTCATACTCACCTGCTGCAAGAGGTGTGTGGTCCATCTGACCTCAGAGGCCCAGGGGTCAAAGGTGAGCAACATAAAGCGTGGCTATCGGAGAGGTAATATGTCTGACTTTGACCTGTCGGTTAACGACTCTACAGGACAAACGGACCTGACCTGCTGCATGCAGGGAGAGCCTGAAGGAGCGGTGTTTATGTGGAAGAGGCTTCAGACATTTTTTTAACTCCCAAAACACTAGGACAGGGGTCTTTTTTAGGCCAATATAAAGTTGAGTTGCATATTAAACTGGGCCTACAATAACTTCTAGGGCGGCCTAGAGCCTTGACACATACCGTTTTATGGTGCATACAATACTAAGCTATTAAAATAATAATTGTTGACATATTCATATATGTATACATCATTTTTTGATGTTAAAGTGTGGTGATGCACAGTGAATCCTTAAGCTTAACTTTATCCGTGGATGGCTACCTTATATTAATAGTAATTTTTAGAGCTGCAAAGATTAATCGATAAATCGATTAGTTGTCAACTATTAAATTAATCGGCAACTATTTTGATAATTGGTTAATCAATCGGCTTGTCATATTTTAAATTGAAAAAAAAAAAAAACATTTCTCAGAATGCGCTTTTCTCTTTGAGTTGTGGACAAAAGAAGACAATTGAGGATATCATATCTTGGGCTTTGGAAAACACTGATGGACATTTTTCACCATTTTAAAGAGCAAACAACTAATCCAAATGGAGAAAATAATCACCAGATGAATCGACTATGAAAAGAATCGTTAGTTGCAGCCCTAGTAATTTTTTCAATACTGTGAGCACCACAAACTCAATTTCTTTTACCTCCAGTGTATTGGAAGAGCAGCAGAAATCTGAGACAGATATCTCAAAACCTCTGATCTGCCTGGCCTGATCAGAGGTAAGTAAGAAAACGTGTTTTAAAAGATGGCGATGGCTTCTATAGGGAAAGACAACCCCGATGTGGCTGCAGTTCCTTCCTTCACACACATCCCAGGTTCCTGAGGACCTCTGTAAGAATAGAAGAGCGCGAGTGTTTTCTTGGGGTTTTTTTACGAGGAAATCACATCCTTTTAAAGGACGGGCCACAGTGAGCAGAGAGGCTCATCACATCGTTTTCCATCTCTGACACCGGCCAGGGATTCTTTTTTTCACACGGGTGAATGAAGATGATGGAATGGTGAAGCTCCATGGTTTAGTTATGGACTGCAAGTACTGCAGGCATCTGGTACAAGCTCATCTACTGCATGTTCACATGCACATACACACACACACACACACACACACGCAGCTGATGGCTTTAACATCTGAAGTCCAGCTTTGGTTTTTTACAGTCTCGGCTTGGCCGGCTGAATTCCTGAAATAGATATCGCAGAGCTCAGAAGTGGGTGCAACTACCATGTCAAAGACAATCTTTCAGCTTCTCCATTTTGCTTCAATTATTAAATCAGATTTTTATTACTGCTGGCTACAAATGTTAGCGAGGCCATACGATGCTGTATCACAGCAGTAAATATTTCCTTTGTAACTGATCATTGTCCTGTCTGTGAGATTCAACTTTCCTCTGATCTCTGACTTGCTTCTCGTTGACTTGTAAATCTATTATTGGGATGTATTTATAGCAGAAGTGGAGGACGTAAGACTCTCACATCAACAACAAGCTGAGGGGCTCAGCTCGCTGCACGATAAAGCCGGTCTGTTTTTATCGGCCTCCCGGCGTGACACTAAGTGGTGTCACTCACCAACGCTCTGTCCGTTTAACAATGTCACAGCATCGGCCACGGCATCACACGATAGTTGTTTATTACAGCTGCTGGGGTGACGCCGTGTCACCTCTTGTTTGTGTTTTTCGGCAGTGATGACCACGCAGCACCCTGTCTGCTCAATACCCTCTCCTGAAAGCATCACAGCTCACAGACTGCAGCGGCTGTCACCTGCCGCAAGATTCAGATTCACATATTACTGACTATAACCTTTTCTTGAATATACTAAGACAGATTCAGAACTGCTATGTTGGCGTGCGGGGCTTATTTTTCATGCAAAAGTTACCCTTGGAAATTGTGCATGTGTAACAATCCCAGGGGGATGTAAAAAAAAAAAAATTCCGTGATGTTTGTGATCCTTGCAGTGGATTCATGTCACATTACTTTCATTTAATCTTATCCTAATTTTTCTTATATATTGTCACCTTTATACTTTCACTTTACCTTAATATACTTTTGCTTACTGTTTTACACATGTTTACATCTATGAATATATATGTATATATATTTTACTTTTCATTGCGAATACACATTTACTATATCCTGGTTTCCATTACAGTTTATACATTTTGCAATTATTGTCTACCACAAATATATTTTATGTTATATTTTATCCCTATATTTTTTTTACTTCTGCACTATTCTATGTCTTAGATTCTCATGTTTTACTTGTGTGATTATAAACATTTAAATGAGCATTGTTAGAGGTACCCTGAGAGCTTCTCAGACTTCTTCTCTGTAATTGGATTATCCAAATTGTGTCAAATATGAAAACAAATAAATAACTTAAACTTAACATGAAACTTAAGTAAGCAAGGTACATTAACATTATTTGTTTTATCCCAATAAAGACTGATAAATGCATGTGTGTAAAGAGGGAGGAGCATTTCACTGATTAGTTGCGAGTAGGGCTGGGTACCGAATTCAATACATTTTAGGCACCGACCGAATTGCCTCTGAAGTATCGGGTATTGAAAAATTTATTTTTTCAATACCCGAATTGAACTTTAGCCTACTTTAGCATGTAAAAATTAGCTTACTAAGAACCTGTGCACCACAATCCCAAACTGGCAGTTTGATTTTCTGTGTATTGAATTGTTTACCTAAAGTAAACATCTTTGACTTTTATGAACATCATGTCTTTTTTTTAAATATTAGTTTTTCTAAAATTATACTTAAAAAAAAATCCCAATATATCGCCTTACACAAAGTATCGCAATATATTGAATTGTGACCCATGTATCGTGATACGTATTGTATCGCCAAATTCTTGACAATACACAGCCCTAATGAGATATGACTTAAGGCTGGAAAATTCTCCGGGCTGCACGGAAGCAAATATGAACAGGTGTCATGAGACGTTCTCATGGGTGTTTCTCTTATAGATGTGCGCATGTTGAGTAGTTGAGACGTTATTATTCTTTCCCTTGTCAAACCCACCACCCAACAGTTGGATCAACCGATCAGCAAAATACCATGTAATCCTCTGTGACTTTCGATTACCAATAATATCCTTCTCTGCATAGCCCCGCAGAGATGTTCATGCACGTGCATCTTCAGAGACCCATAATTACAGTCACACATGTATCTGGTTGTATGAATGTGTGGAAAACAAAGTGCAGAAGCTTAGTTAATCTGTTTCTCTGTATCCACTGGCTCAGCGGGCGGGATAAAAGCTTCACAATAGACTCACAAAAGAGCCACTGTATCATCTGCCAGCACAGCACAGCTGAACCCACCACTCTTTATGGAACGGCCTTAACAGGGCTGACTCATACAAAATACACTCTGCACCCACCAAAAAACACACACGTAAACGTGATGTGTAAGCAAACGTATAATCAAAAAGTATTGATCGAATTAACTAATCAAGGTGTGAAGGCAAACATGCTTAAAAATATACACACATGCTCGAGCAAACTTCAAAAACTGACTAAACAACTCACACACACACACACAGATATATGGACTTTCAATTAAAGCAAGAGGTTGTGCATGAAAACAGACACATACACCATGCAACATTGATTACCCCCGCTGCATTAAAGCCAGACATTAAGCCATGAGCTCCACAGCATCCAGAAGCGACACCTTAGCCTGGGATTTAATTTTGTGTGGCGGCGGGCGTTAGAAAAACACATGATGTAGCCAGTTGTTTTGGAGGGCAAATGGAGCAGCCATCATAAAGGCCGGTTTTATTAGCTGTTGCTTGATTTGTTCCTGCAGGCTGCAGAGCGAGCAGCTAAATCAATGCGTCCAGCTGTTCTCCGAGCTTGCGGGGGCTCTCTGGACGCGCAGCAGGTGTATGGCCCCCTCGGCCCAGTCACACACACCCGCTCACATAACAAATAATAACGGCCTCCACACACGGCCAATCCATCACTGTTATGGCCCGGCCCGGGAGACCGCCGCTCACATTCACGCACGCTGAAGTGTGTGTTAATGTGTAACACAGAGCACACGCACATGCATATACAGAGTTGTGGAAACACATTGACAAGAATTCCTGCACATAATAGTACATATTATGTATAGTCACACATGTTGGTGTTTCTTTACTTGTGAGAACCCTTGTTTTTTTTTTATGGATTACCTAGCTTATAACTATTCTACATTTACCATGACTACAACTATGCCTAACCTCAACCTTTACCAAAATGTCCTCACGTTCTAGAAATGTCCTCATAGGTTGAAAACTCAAACTAGTCCTCACGAAGATAAAAGAGCACACACACACGCAGCAAAAACACACGCTGACTTGAACTATAACACACCAACAGGCAGGCACAGTAACACTTTTCCACATGTGCAAACACATAGACATATGAATTGGCACACGTGTTTGTGCTTAACACACACACACACACACACACACACACACACACACACACACACACACACAGGCTTCTGCATAGAAACACTTGTACTCTGATGGAGACACAAATGACGGGCACACGTGCACTTATACACTCATCTACGTGCAGTCGTGCAGTCAGACAAAAACACAGTGAAACATTCAGGCTGAGATACACTGACACACACACACACACACACACACACACACACACACACACACACACGCTGATACACACACAAACACGGCATTATATGCACACAAGTATGACTGACATGCAGTACACAGGAGTGACACACATACTTCCATAGTAGTAGACGAGACACAAACACTACACACTTTACATGTAGACACACACATACACAGGGGGGTGATCCATCATAGTTATGACCCAGCTCCACTCAGAAGCCACTCTTTTTTTTTGAAGGCAACTCAGTGAAGGGCTCTGGTCGATGAAGAAAAATGTTCCATGTGTTTCTGCTGCGGCCACTGCATTCTACACAATATGTTGAGTTTAAAGGGTCAGTTCATCCAAGTTACAAGAAATATGTTTACCTGTAGTGGTATCATAGGGACTATTTATTTTGTCAAAATACTTTCAATGTGTTTTTTAAATGTCACTTTGCACATTTACAATGATGTGAGCACCACCAATGAAAGTCCACTCGCCGTCATTGTATTGGGGTGGAGGCAGAAATCTTTGCTAGATACTACAAGAGGTAAGCCTCATTTGCGGCTCACAAATACAACAGCTGGGTTGCGGTGAGGTCTAAAATCAATCAGTCTTCCCAACAGTGAGGCTCCACATCTGGTGTAATTCAAAACTAAAAGGTGGGGAGGAGAGGTGATTCTGCAGGTGATGGCAGCAAACTTCACTAAATAGTGAAACCAAAAAGGAGAGGCAGGAGAAGAGGAAAAGGAAAAGAATGAAAAGTGAGGAAAGCAGAGAAAAGGGAAGACAGGGAGCAGAAAAGAACTTAGAAGAGCAGGACAGAAGAAAGCAGTGAAGATGAGAGGGGAGAAAAATAGTGTAAAAGAAATCAAAGAAAAGGAGAGGAAATAAAAGGAAACCATGACATAGTAAAAGAGGAGAGGTAAGGAAAGGACACGTGGAGTAGAGAGGAGAGGAGAACGGAAAGAGAGGGAAAGAACGGAAAGGAACGAGGATGAGAGGGAAAAAAAAGTTGTGTAAAGGAAAGAAAAAGATAAAGGAGTAAAGCGAAAGAAACCAGGAGAAAAGAGGCAAGGTATGGAAAGCAGAGGAAAGGAAAGGAGATGAGTAGAGAGGAGAGGAGAAAGGAAGATAAGAGGTGAGAAAAGCAGAGCATAGGAAATGAAACAACAGGAAAGGAAAAGATAAAGGAAAAGAAAGAATGGGGAAAAAAAGAAAAGGAGGGAAGAGGAGAGGAGAGAGTAGAAAAGTGACCCTGTGATTTTAGTTTATTTTTATTCATTTTCAGATATCACTTTATTTTTATTTTATTTTCACACTATGAAATCGTAGACACACTGAGCCTCCGTCCCACCCAACCAGAAGCTCTCTAGGGTAAACGGCAGTCGTCACTATTTCAAGTCCAATGACATTTTATAACAGTAAAGGAATGTGTGTGTGTGTGTGTGTGTGTGTGTGTGTGAGACCTAGCTGCAGAAAAGCAACTGCTGGCTCGAAACAGCTGGTTACTGCAGTTGCCCTTTTCCACACATGAAAGGGCAACAGTCAGTGTGTGTGTGTGTGTGTGTGTGTGTGTGTGTGTGTGACATGAAAGACAAACGCAGCAACAGGCATCACTAAGAAATATCCAGTGCCTCGTAAATCAGTGCTACACTGATGCATGAACAATTTGTGTGTGGGAAAGTGTGATTTACACAAGCCTGTTTCTAAGCTGCTGTTATTCATTCCATGTATGGATATTTCATGCATGGGAAAAGCAAAATCAATTCTTGAGAACAGGTCTATTTGTGTTCATTTTGGCATTTTTCGATGGATTCCTTCTGTTTAGCATCTAATAAACTGTATTTACAGTGCCTCATATGCAGTTATTGTCATTAATAAATGGGTATGGGTATTAATAGTCTATATCCACAACGTTCCTCTTCCGGGATTGCTCCGTTGCCGCCAGAAATTCCAGCATATTTCACTCTTTTCAGCCGGATGTCCTTTTCCTTCCGCTTTCTTGTTTTGGAATTTTAAACTCCGGTTGATTTATGAGGACTATGTTTAACTGCTCCTCAGATCTCAGCAGGGGAAATCCAGACAGCTAGCTAGACTATCTCACGACTAAAACAAAATACACACGTTCCACCAAAACAAGTTCCTTCCCGAGGCTATTTTGCAGCGGCACCATGACTCTACCCGGTGCTTATATACCCAAGATGACTGTGATTGGTTTAAAGAAATGCCAATAAACCAGAGCATGTTTTTCTCCCATCCCGGAATGCTGTGTGGACTAGCCAGACCCTCCTCTGCAGCGCTGTGGAGGAAGGTCTGGCAAAGCAAGACTGGGGTATTAATGATTGGATGAAAGTGTTATATTTTCACTATTAGATATGTCCTGTGATCGACAGTTTTTTTATTTTAAATTCAGAAGACAAATTTCCATTACAGGAGATGTAGTGGACAATTAAGTTGTATGTTGTGTGCTATTTGTTGACAAACTATATGACTGCCAGGACCTCAAAGTATAATATACACAGGTAATATTAACTAATAAACATTCAATATATAAGTGAAGTGGAGAAAAATGCAAGAAATAATAAGAAGATCTTAATGTATACTTTTTTATACCAATTTATTAGGGACAAGCCCAATCCAAACTTGTTTGGTGAAGTTCACCTAGCAACTGCTCCTGATTAGTTAAAACATATTGTTCATCTTGTGTGTTTCTTTATAATTACAAATTTTGAAAAATATAGTGTATAATGTTAAGTGCAAAACAATAATTTAAACATGAACACAATTTATATTATATTGGAGTTCAGCTGTTTTCCCCACTTATTTAAAAATTATTGCACTCTTAAACAACAGCTGATTCTTATTCTAAATGGCAAAAGTTAGACCTAATGTGTTTTTTATTGTAGCAAGTAAGGTAATACACATCTGAAGGCCGGTTTCCCCCTGCCTGCGTGGCGTGAGCATGTCAGCTGCGTGGCATGTCCGTTTTTATTTCGGCTCCCATGTTAACAGGTTAGAGCAGGGGTTTTCAAATTGGGTGAATGTGAGCCTGCCATTAGAGTAGGTAAGGACAGCCGAGCCCCCCCTTCCCCAAAATCCCGTCCGCCTGCCCTAACCCACACACGCCTCTGCAGCAAATGCCATCTTTTGTGTGATCCAGGCAATTATGAGTTTCATTAACAACTGATAAAATGTAAATATTTTTTTATATTGTATGAAGACATTTTATTTCCACAACTTTTTTAAAAGTGCATTAATATACGATTCTTTAATTCTTTAATTTCCAACTTCATGCAGGCCTAATTGAGGCTACTTTTAAAATCACTGAACATCAGTAGGCCTATCCACAAGTCAACAAAACATGCTTAACATGTGTAATCGGCGCCAAAGCTACCGTCGACGACACCCGACGGCTGAAATCAGCGCGGTGTGTCTGGGCCTTAAGCGTACATTTGAAGGAGATGCACATCGTCTCGAACAAAATCAGCACAATGGACAGCTCTCTGATCAATGAACGACAACGCTGTTTGTTCACGGAACACATAACATGTAACAGTCAACTGCATTGAAGGCATGTTATCAGATCAAACAGATTCACATATTTTCATCACATTTTTTTACGATTTCAGCCACATAAAACATCAGATTTAAACAACAAACAAAATGCGCCATTCACGTCATTCGCACTACAAGAGCGGCATCAACCCTATACACTGACATGTATTAATGTACACAACCACTACACTGGACTGACTGCAAGAACCAAGACTATTGGTGTATAATATATGTGCATTCTTAAGCATCTGATGTTATGTTAACAAAATAACTGGGATAGTTTACCTTCCAAACAGGAACATACAAACCAACAGGGAAACATTTCTCAAGTGTCATCCTGATGACTGATGGTCAAAAACATCAACCACACACATCTCACCCCCAATTTCCACCAAGTGCGGATCCGCAGCCCTCCGGAGCAGATACACAGAGCTTCTATTTTTGACGGATGCCGGAGAGCTCCGCAGCAATTCAGCACAGGGTAGATTGTGCGGGACAGGAAGTCGAGCACAGAAACAAAATAAAACATCCGGTTCATTTTCAAAATAAAATACACCGTGCTCACGGCGGATCATATTTCCCTGCACTACACCTTGGAAACGTCATAATGGGCGGAGACAGGTTTTGTGGTTCTGTTCATAGAAACTACATCCTGTTATATTGCGCGATCATACGTGAATTCGTATGAATTGGGGGGTGGGTCCTCGTGACTTCAGCTGTCAGTGATGGCCGCAGCCGTTCCGCAACAAATCCGGACCTGGTGGGTATTGAAGGACGGCAGAGCACGGAGCCGGCACGCAGCGGAGCCGCTCCGCAGCTGTTCCGCTGTGGAAATTGTGGTTCACAATTATCAGCTATCCTTTATGAAACTGAAATTCATAATCCTGTTCCTGATTTCTTGCATTAATGCTGCTTATTGCTGTGTTACATTAACGCCTCTGTGAAAAGACTTTAGGTGATCGGATCGAAATGAGTTCTGGTTAAAGCGCAGAGGTCGGTGAATACTCAAATTACCGACAAAGTCTGTATTGACACTGCTGCCTGACCTCGTTCAGTTGATGATGTATATGTACATAGAAAATAAAAGCTCCATTTCAGTGCTCAGGAAATTGTGGTGTCATTACTGACCTTACAGCACAACTTTATTAACACTGGCACCACCAAGTTGGAGAAAAACAATTGAATTTGTCTCTAAGGTGCTCCAACATAGTACATCTCAGAATCGTGTTAATGCCAATTTTTTCATCTCTATGGATATCCTTGGTGAGCCTGTCAACCAGCTCTGCACTCCAATAGATGTGGGACGTCACACGACTCAACTCATTTCTTTAAATAACTATTTCCCAGAGTATTTAGCTATTAAACGTGCAGCATGTTGTACCTCTGAGCATTAACACATTTCATACGTGACATTTCATTTCCTTAGCATAACAATTGGGTGCTGGGTCAACCTCTATGGTGGCTCGCTTTACAGGGTGATATATTATCTGGTGTGAACCAGGTCAGCAGCTATAATGGCAAAGCAGCAGCCAGGCAGAAGAGGAGGAAATCCCAAAGAAAAGTACGAAACATGATGAGCTTTCAATCAGCACAGGGCCATAAATACATGGGGTGAGGTGGTGTGAGTAAAGGAGGGCATCACATATGATTCTTATGATTCACCAAACCTCTACCAGAAATTCTACTTTTTAGTAAATGCAAACTTGTATTGTGTAGTTCTTGTATCCTGGAATGTTAGATTGAGTTCAGTTTTACTTCAACCAAAGTGAAGTTAAATTCTCACACATGTTGTATTCTACTCTGTTCTACTGTTAGAAAGTACCAGAGCTGTACACTTGGAGTCCCCAGAAATGAGGACTTGAACCTTGCCTTTGACTTGACTGCTCTGAGACTTGACTTCCTGTTTGGAGTGTCGATGACTTAAGTCTCAAGTTTTTACCTTGTAACAATAATAAATAATTACAACACACCAGGCAGGCATTAAATACAACTTGCATATTTCATTATCAGGACTATGTGCATTTAAAAAATAAAACTTGTGTCTTTTCCTGTCTATAAAAAAACTTTATATCTACACATGTAATAATGTCTCCCAATTAATGCATGACAAAACTACTGCTGCATTATGGACGAAAAAATAATCCAGCAGAGCAACTTATTTTATTTGGCAACTAAAGTCATTCTAGTCTTTTACATTTCTGAAAGCAGTTAGTTATCTGCACAAATTATACTGCAACTGGTGAGAAAAAAAAGTTGTAATTAAAAAACTACACAAAAACAAAGCCAGCATTTAAACTGACTTGTTAACAAACGAGTTTACACTTATCTGAGAGAAATATATTCAACAATCATAAAAAAATAGATATAATCACGAGTACTAATACATGCAAGACATCATGGGAAACCCGATGGCCATTCGAGGAATGTAACTAAGTACATTTACCCAAGTACTTAAATCCAATTTTGAGGTACTTTGAGATTTAGATTATTAATACAAAATAAAATCAACTAATCAATTATGATATATTATTATAGGCTAAGCTACCCAGCTGAATATAAACTAATACAATTAACATCAAATGTACCTGCTGCAACATTAAAGTGAACACATAAATGCATCACTAATTATAAAACAATAACACAATACATATGATAAAATTGTGTTCTTCTCCTTACAGTTTTGCTGATAGAACGTCACATCGCTTTACTTCCTTTGTCTCAGAAGCTATCATCACCCGGCTGCTTCTAGCTGCTAGACAAAATACCCCATAAGGCCCAATCATAACAGAGAGCTATTTGGTCCCAACCTGTGCAGTAAAAGAGCGACAGAGGGTTGTATTTTTTCTCCAAACACAATTCCCACCTCGTTTTTTTCCGCCTCTGCGACTCCTCAACACCACAGAACCTCCGGCTGATTTGGAGGCTCTGACCATTAATCACCCAGCCAGGAGCGGAGGTGAGCAAGCAGGAGAGCAGGTGACCCTCCCCCACCACCCTTGTGACCCCGTCATCCCCCAAACGCCAACCACCCTTCCCCAATAAATTCACAGCAGGGCTTTGACAGAGTCTGTTTGTTGTCCTTCTTCTCACTTCCTGCCTGATGTCGTCACTGCAGACAAGACGTGTCATTAATAAAAGACAACAAGGGGATCCAGTGGGACTGACAGGACATTTTTTTTGTCAGTCTTCAAAGTTTGGAAAGTTTATTTTATTTTAGCATTTAACAAGTTTGTACATGTTGCAGGAGCTAAAATATTTGCAGGGTGATTGTGTGTGTGTGTGCAGAGCAGAACAGAGCAGAAGAGAGAACATTTTCTTGTCTCTAAGGGTATTTTCACACCTTTAGTTCATTTACTCTGGTCTGAAATCATTCTATAAGTTTGTAATCATGGAGCGTTTTTCCCTTCATTAAATTGGCAGTGCAAGATCTACGATACTATGTCATGTTTACATCAATGTAATGTGATGTATTGGCTTTAGCTCTGTCTGCCTATAGTTTGGTTTAGTCTGGTTTGTTTGTTCATGTTAAGTGTCATATATATTTAAACATAGATTGTAGTCCACCACAGTGCTATATTGAAGCCCTGCCTACGCTCTGTCATGATTCAGTAAGAAGTGCTATCTTTGTCTCAACTGACGCTACTTGGATTCAGTTACCCATAATACACAGCAGGGTCAGCTTGTCCCTTCATCAATAGCCTCTGAAAATGTGCTAGCAACAATAGCTGACCAATATATGTTTTGCAATAACATAATGGGCTGTTGCGCCTCCCATATGTGACACTAATATGAAGCCTCTCCAACACACAATGGATATTTCTTCTACTGTATAAAAAGAAATTAAATGATAAATTGTTTTGTTTTTTTACATTCCACACTATTTTGTTTTTTAACAACAAAACACCAATGCACACCAATATAATGGCATTGACAAAAAAAAAGAGAGCCACTGAATGTTTTTAATTATTCACTGCGACCCCTTAATACAGCTGTGTACGCCTATGAATTGTGAGAAGTTCAAACAAAGACTTTGAAGTGACGTTGTGAGTTTCCCTTGTAGAAGACAGTCATCCACTGTTTACCAGAAAGAAGAAGAAAAAAAGACTAAAAGCTGAAAATGTTAGATATGTGTTTTGGTTTATTTCCTGTCCCTTCATTATCTCACAACTCACAACAGCTGCTGTGGCTCAAACCAGATAGAAGAACCTTTGAAGCATTGCATGTTACATCTCATGCAGTGTAATGTTCACTTATTTCATAAAGGCTTAGTTATAGAGGGCATGGTCATCTATATTGTAAAGCATACTCAACAAAGGAACAAGGCTATTGTCGCTGTATGTCAAGACAGCAAGATGCTTCAGGTTTCAGTAGTTGCCCTTAGGATATGGTCCGGACTAAAGCTCTCCTACTTAATACAATACAGTTGTTCACAAATAGCAAGGTGCTTGACCTTGTTATGGACCAATCCCTAAGGACACATTTACGTATAAAGACCCCTGAATACAGCCCCAAGACTTCAAAACAGACTGAGAAGATCCACTAGCCTTTAAAAGCAGAGTCGAGATTTTAAGTGGAGAGATTAACAAATCCAAGGCAAAGCTGAAGAAGAAGTACGATGAAGATTATTTTACTTTTTCTCTCTGTTATAGGCAGAAGTAGTCAGCTAATGCTGGACAGAAGCAAGACAGCCTAGAGTCACTGACATCGCAGTGCAGTGTGGCACTTCATCCATTGCTCTGGCGATTGAAATCTGTCCCGTCATGTACACTGGCTACAATGAGACTCTACTGATCCTGAACAACATGTTAGACCCGTTCTGTGGAGCAGCCCTTGATGATTCCGTGACCCCACCTGTTGCTCGCTTTAACTTCCCTCTGAATATGACCCATGCCTGTGGAAGCGTATTCAGGACCACCAGTGCTGCTGGGACCGGTATATTCTCAGACTTCTCCAACATCCATACGGTCAGCATCGGCGGTGTTGTTCGGTCGCTCGATCTTACAGCGGGCATGGTCACTTACAACGCTGAACTGAAGTACTACTACTCCTGCGCCTATCCTTTAGAATATCTGATCAACAACACCCAGATCAATGTGTCGGCCTCCTCCGTTGCCATCAAGGACAACAATGGGAGTTTCATCTGCACCTTGAGTATGAAGTTGTTCAGTGACGTCAACTACACACAACCATTGGTCATTCCACAGCTAGGGGGTTGAACTGAGGACCAATGTGTATGTCGAGGTTGAAGCCACCAATTTGACAGGGCAGTATAATGTCCTGGTTAACCGGTGCTATGCCTCCATCTCCCCAGTGCCTTCTAACTCCAGTTTCTTTAACCTGTTCAAAGGATCAGTTCACAACCATGATCGAGAACGGAGACAGCCAGAGCTCCCGCTTCTACTTTCCGCTTCATCGAGCAGCAGAACCAAACAGTGTCCACCTACTACCTCCACTGCATCACCCGGCTGTGTGAAATAAGCACTTGCAGCACCTTCAAGATATGCAACAAAAGAAGGAAGAGGAAAACCCCGGATGCATCTGCAAAAGGTATAACCCAGACGTACACCATCTCTTCTTCAGAGATCATCAATAAAACCTACAGCAACGAGTCCAAAGAGAAGCCTCTTGTTGCCGGCCAAGAAACCAACTCTGCCGTCGGCTGTTGGCGTCCTTGCCTTTGTTTGCCTTATTGCCATTTGTGTCGCAGCTGTGTTTCGCAAAAAGCTCAGGAACTAAGAAGGTATCCAAGCGCTGAAATGCAGATACTGGCTTCAGGCTTTCGGGCCAAACACTGAGGTGTACTGTATCTGCATGCTCATTTTACTTTTCTGGTGGAGGACAGCTCTGAATCTGTGTATCAGTCCTGGAAAGATAGTTGGTAGAATGGTGCATCTTAAGAGGATTCAGTAGATTTTGTTGGTGCTAAAAATTACTTATTTCCCGAATGCAAAGTAGAGCTATAAGTGTTACTGCATGTCAGTACTTTATAAGTTTTTTGGGGGGGAAATAATAGAGGAAAAGAATGGTAACTTGAGAGAAAAACATCAAAAGACATGACAGAAATACCAGCCTTTATATGTGGAATTTTAGGTGTGTTGGGTGTTTTGAAAGAGAATACAAAGTACCTTTTAAAGTAGTATGTCTCTAATTTATAAAATTCCTCATATTTTCTTTGAGAAAATAAAGCTAGTAAAATGGAAAATGCTACATTGCCTGAATCCAGAATCAGTTTTTTATTCGTTTGCTACAGGTAACTTCAGCTTTTAAACTAATCCATTAATCAAGTCAACAAAGCACCTTTGTCCCCACTACCTATTATTTTCCTGCAAGCACACTCAAGTAATTTATTCACAAATGAAAAACTGAAGCATGGGGCGTTGCATTGTCATGAAGTAAGAAAGTGACTGTGAACCAACTATTTTCCTTGTCTGTTAACCATTACTGATTAGTCTTCATTTCTCTGCAATCATTAACTGCTGTTATGAAATAAGCTGGTAAAATAAAAAAAGAAATGGATCAATGGTCTGTGTTCTTCATTAATGTACAGAATTGCATGCACACAACTGTTGATATAGGAGTTGTCACAGATCCTGTTTAAAAATAAAATAAAAATGAAAATAAAATACAAAAATATAAAATAACGGCCACCCAAATATGCATACTCGAAGTGTATTGATGTATTGATTGTTCAATTTAAACTAGGGATGGGCATGATTACTCGACAATCGATAATTGATTATTAAGAATTTCGTCGATCACGTTAATTTGTCATCGATTAAACTAATGTTGGTTGCGTTGCATAGTGCGAGTCTTGAAGCAATGAAATTAATTTCACAGTGTGGCAGCAATTAAACATTTGACCACCCGGGGGCAATTTTACTCCATACTCAGGTACCTGGCTGCGAGTTTCCGTTTTGATTTCAAAAGCAATCATTAAGAGAGTACACAGCGAAGTGTGGCGTGGGACCATTTAGATTTTTTTTTTTTTTTAAACGACTTAGTTCACTACAAACACGGAGATGCCGTGTATAACTACAACATGGCCACGACTCAAATGATGTAGCCTACCACTAAACAAAGTGCACCCGATCCTGGTTAACGTCGGTGGCGGCTGCGGTGCATCCTGCTCTCAGTCTCAACCTAGCATAAACTCGGCGTTAGCACGGAGGAGCTGCGATGCACAACGAGCAGAGAAAATTACCCAAGGGACCTGCAAGTTCATTGAGATGGATATTGGAACGAGCATATCACATTTCGTCATGACGTACCATCACCAGACTGGTAGAAACTCACTATGAAGACCGGATTAAGGTTCCCCGGGCTGGCCAAGTTAGCGCGGAGGTACCTGTGCATCCCGGCAACGCGGGTGTTTTCGGCGGCTGGACTAACGGTGCAGATCCACTTGTCCGTGCGACGCTTCTGTCGTGTCGCGCCCCGCTCTATTCCTATGGGTGACGTCAAGCGACTTCAACGCTCCTGCAAAGCATTCCGGGAAGGCAGCGCTACATTTGAAAAAATGCTGCGCGTCAAAAAGCTTGCCGATGCCCAGCTTTATGCAAATGAATCGCGTTGAACGCGACGCAACTATCCAGTAGAAGTAGACGAAAATCTTTCAAACTGACCTTTGTTGATCTGAAATGAAGACATATTCAGCAACTGCATGGCCTATTTCTCGCTTAAAATGTTTTCAGAAACACATTTCGGTGAACTATTTTTGTAAAATACGAGATCGTATTCTCAACGAGCCGCCATGACACTCTGTTGAAATTCTCGAGTAGCCACACCCACGTCACGCGTTCGTCCAATCAGCTGCTGGTTAGGGGCGTGGAGCATCAACCATGGCTATATGACGTCGCGACACCACCCGACAGTCGTGTCGCAAAAGTGGATCTGTACCGTTACGGTCACCAGGTAGCGGTCGCGTCTGACCCCACATCATGTCAACATGCTTATCTTTCTCAACAAAAATCAGTTGACTGGTGCAGAAGTTGTATGTGAGTTATCCTACTGGTTATTTTGTTATGAGGCTTTGTCCGTGCCTTGGATAGTTTTGAGTTACATTTTGACAAAACCTGTCAGATATAAGTATTATTATGTTTTTGGTTAAGTTATTATTTAAAAGGATTCTTTTTATTTATTATTTTGGAACAAGGGTCTCTGTTTAAGAACGCCGGCTCGCAGCTGCAGGTTCTACTGCTTCAGAGCACCGCAGCGCATATATCTATAATCTATATCTATAGCCTTCAGTTTAACTGCCACAAGTTGTTCTTCTTGTAATTAAGATCTCATTGAGGAAAAACACGTATTTTTGTATTTTCATTGCATTTTCATTGCATTTTCATTGCATTTTCATTGCATTTTCATTGCATTTTCAATTTATAAAAAGTTAAATAAATAATGAATTTTAATATAAAAATATTACTGATTAATCGATAGTCGATCATTAATTCTCCTGACGATCGACTAAGAAAATTTTATCGAATGCCCATCCCTAGTTTAAACTGCTGCCACATAAGTCAAGATCTGTATGTCCATCCATCCATCCATCCCTTTATTCCACTAATGATTTTTAGGCTTATGCTGGGCTGGAACCTAGCAAGGTGCGTTCTTTGTAGGACACCAGCATATTACATGACTAACCACATATGGCCAGATCAAAAAATTCAAACTCATATTCACAATTCATAGATTGGACTGTGGGTAGAAACCACTGCACCTGGAGTAAATCCATCCACACACAGGAAGACCGTGACATCTATATATTTAAACTATAAGCTATAATAAACAGTGTATGTTTTTATACGTTTATAAAATTACAAGTAGCGGTGTATATGACAGCATTAAAGCTTCTCCTGGACGCCAGTGAGGATTCCCTCCTTTGTCCTCCTGTGTGAAAGTCTCAAGAGTTTTCCCGGCTGGCCTCAGGCCCCTAAAGGCCAGTGTTTATGTCAGAGGAGGAAGCTGCCTGCCTATCTGCATACACAGGGCAGTATATCTCTGACCTCACCGCGCCATTACTGCCCCATCTGTCTGTGATGTGATCTGGAGGTGAAGGTTGATGAATGGAAAGAAGTTGCCGAGCCCCCTCATGAGGGTTATTTCACCAGGAATTCCTTTGAGCTTGTTTTAGTCTTTTTGTAGTACAACATAGACAGGTAGTTTCCTGCTTCAGGTAATTGTCAAATGCAGAAAAGTGTACTAAAACGGATGCCAGTGGTTTAGTGTTTTTTTAAAAGTCCAATTTTACATAGTCCCGAATTGCCAGACCTTCCTCCACAACGCTGCGGAGGAGGGTCTGGCTAGTCCACACAGCATTCAGGGATCGGAGAAAAACTGGTCTGGTTTATTGGCATTTCTTTAAACCAATCGCAATAGTCATGGGCGGCGCTAAGCTCCGCACTGTGCCGCTGCAAAATAGGCTCGGGAAGGAACTTGTTTTGGTGCAACGTGTACGTTCAAAAGTTGTCTTAGTTGTGTAACAAAAAAGTCAGATTGGACAGATAGTCTAGCTAGCTGTCTCAATTTATCCTGCAGAGGTCTGAGGAGCAGTTAACCATAGTCCTCAGAAATCCACCGCAGTTTAGAATTCCAACACAAAGAAAGCGGAAGGTAATGGACATCCGGTGAAAAGACATGCATCTGGCGGAATTTCCTGCGGCAACGGAGCAATCCTGGAAGTGGAACGTAAATGATACATGACATTATACAGTAATTACAAGCAGGGACTATTTGAAAATGTCTTCAATGGGGATGTGTTCAAAGTAGATTAGACATCTGAATGGTCACCGTCTGCTGTCAAAAAGCAACACATTAGGTACGCTGCGTTATCATATCCACGTAATAGATTATAAGCAAAGAGAAATCATGGAGGGGATAATGGGAATTCTATAATTTATTTAATTGGAAAGGTTGGTACCGTTACAGATGGCGCTCAGGTACAATAACTACGGTGGCTCTGAATGGCAAAACCACATTTATCAAATCAAATTAATAAAAGAAAAAACAAAAGGACAATAAAGAAAACATGTTGGACAAGCAAAAACGGAATGCCAAAATAATTAAAATTTACACATTACAGATAATGTAATTATCTGACAGTAACCTTGTATAAATGTAATCAAAAATAAGAACAAGAAGGGGCGGCCACTAGCTCATTCAGTGGGAGCGTTCGCCCCCATGTTGGCTGAGTCCTGTGGCGGTGCGGGTTCGGGTCTGGCCTGCTGCCCTTTGCTGCGTGTCATCCCCCATCTCTCTCCCCCTTATATGTCTATTTACTGTCACTACTTAATGAAGGGAAAAGCCCCCAAAAAATATCTTAAATTAAAAAAAATAAGAACAAGAATAAGAATAGTTCCCTACCCTTTTAGGTTTGTAAAGTGAAATGTTGTTTTCTGTTTTGATATACTGTAGTTTCTTATACATGTCATTGTGTTTTTTAATTTGTTAATTTGTTTTCTAAAATATATATCTTTTGCTTTGCTATTACAATGTTATTGTGTCTGTTACTTCAAGGCCACCACAGAAAGCCCCTGCTCATAACTATGCAACGTTAATACAACACTTAAAGAAAAGAAAAAAAAAACACGATGGATTACTGTTATCAGGCAATCTCCAGCTCTTAGGCCGGTTACACACTGCAGGTGTGGTGTGAGTGTGGCCTTTCTGTTGCGTGTCCGCTGCGTGGTCTTTACACACCAGAAACGTGTCTGACGCGGCGCTGCTGCTGCTAGCCTTGTCTGGACACATGGATGTTTCCCATTGATAACATTAAATACCATGTTAAACATAATTATATACTGATTTGATTACAGCAAAGACAACGTCGGCAGTATTGACGGCAAAATAGCTAACAGAATATTTCTGTATTGACAGGTGCAATATTAGAAAATCGATTTATAAAAAAATTACATTCATATATCTGCATTTATATCAAAACCTAGAGGCTTTCAAACATCAACATGTCATTTGTTAATATGTATTCGTGTCTAAATGACATATAAACATATTTTCCTATTCTATTTTGCCTGGAAACGCTTCCAACACGCTCGCGTCTCGCGTGAAAAATAGGCATCGGGCCGCACCTGAGACGCGCGTCTCACGCCGGCAGTGTGTAAGCTCTAACCTGTTAACATGGGAGTCGAAATATAAAAGGACACACCACGCGGCTGACACGCTCGCGCAACGCGTCCAGTGTGTAACCGGCCTTATAGCCGTGATCTTCATCATGTACTGACATAAGTGAAAACTAGTAGCTGCCTGCATGCTAAGAAATTAAACTACAAATGTATGGTATGTTTTGGAAAACAGAAATAAAGTATGAATAATGAGATTTCCAGTTAATAGGCTAAATCATGCAAACCCACTGGTTAAATATTCCCATCATTGATTTCTCGGATACTCAATCAGCTGTCTGGTGTTGCAAATCCCATCCATGTTATTCTTGAAGCAGGTTAAAACATAATCCCAAGAATTATTTGCAAATACTGTACTTCACAGTAAAACCCAGGTCTGTAGAGAATAAGTCATCCTGTGCCACACACTTTAAAAGAGTTGTAACTGAGGCTAGTCACTACTGTATGTCTACAGCAGGAAAAGATAAACAGGATAAAGTGAGATGGAAAATACAGACTTTGAGAAGAAACATTGGCATTGTTGAACAGCCCTTACTGTAAGCCTACCCACACATATGGGTCACTTTTACACACACCACATGGAGCAAGTTATGCACGGGTTTCATACTAAACCCAAACCCTGATCAGATTCATTATTTGCTGAAGAGACGGGCGAATCTGGAATTGAACTGTTTCCCAGAATCATGCAGGATTTGATCTATGGCAGTTTAGCATCCAGCGAGGTTTGGCAAGGATATGATAAGAGCCTAGAAAGAAAGAGGGAGATGGACAGAAAGGCAGTCGGAAGGAGGCCCATTTTTTAAATGCTCTCCTGTGTGTGAGCATTAAATATTCTATGAGATTTATTCTCTAAGGCTTTCATCGGGGGAGTTCAGTTTACTGGGAAGTCTAATTGTCTGCCCGAATGTCCCTGACTCCAGCTGGCATATGCATGTTGCAGATTGAATTTTATCTATGCACAGACTGGAACTTTAGTCTAATCTGCAGAGCTGTTCTGGTAAAATGAGCCTTAAGTTTATTTAAAGGGAAACATGAAAGAAGCACTACCACTGGAGAAAAAAACTGAATCTAGCCATACTAAGGTGTCTAGGTTTGCTAGTTAACCTGGCTGACTTTCAAGTTTAAAAAATAATAGCTTTTAGCTTTCTAGCCTGTGCACTGTGCAAGACTATGAATGCCTAAATGAATAGTGATGGGCATTACCATATTATAGTAATGCTTACAGTAACATTAACGTTTTTCAGTAACAAGGAGGGCATCTGAGGGCAAGGGATTACAACTTCAAATACATTACAGTTATTAATGCTACTAATGTGTTACTGTGGCATTGTGTGAGCTTTTTTACGGTCTTGCAAGGAAATGAAGCTCAGCGCAAATTCTTTCAGGAAGACTTCTAATCACTGCAATCACCACTATCTCTCCCTGAGTCTTTTCAGCTGTTAAGAGGTGTTCACTCTTCAGTAAACCAATCGGAATTAGCCACAAATTCATGATCCAATCACAGCATGACATCCTGCTTTAAATGGCTCTCTCCTTGCTATCAACTGGCTTCTCAGGCAAACGTGCAACCCTCCTCCTCCCCTTCCACCTCCGGGCGTCATCATCCACTGCTACCAGTCCCTTTCCGGCGGACGGGTCCTTCGTTCGGCCTCCAGGTTCCCTCTTTGCCATCACCAGTGTCTAGTCTCCATCGGGGGGGAATATATCTGTTTCTCTACCCCTTTAAATATTTTAATGATGGAGTCTAATCCCCAAAGACTTTGTACATTTCACGTACATTTCATATTATGCTTATCTACAATAAACGAAGTCTCTCCTGATTGAATTGGACAGGAAGATGACCATGACTTTCCTTCACCAAAAGGAGAGGAATTCACACATACAAACATTTTGTACAGCAGACATTTTGACTTGGTGTCACTAACAACATTAACAATGGCTCTACTCCCAGTAAACCACAACTGAAACTGAAGCAGCTAAATGTTTACACTTTTTCCTGTAAATGGTCTGTAAATGTGATTGTGAAATTGTGTGATTGTTTGAATATACAGTACATATGCATCATTCTAAGGGTTTAAAGCTATAGTGCGTAGTTTCTGTCGCCCCCATGAGGAATTCTAAGTAATGACAACAACACTGTCGGCGCGTCCACATGATACAAGCCTTCCATGATCGCGCACGCGGCCCCACCCCTCCTCCACGCAGTTTCTAGAATGCAAGGAGGACGCGGAGGATTAAGGAACATGATGGACTCTTCAGAAGAGGTAATTATCTACACTTGAGTTTCTGGGACAGTCACCGGATGACACAATCTTCTGGACACAGCCATACTGAGAAATCCAGAGAGAGTTGTCTGGAGCTGAGAGTCTTAATTAGCTTTGTATCAACTCATTTGGCAACGGCTTGAATGTAACGGACATTCATTAAAATCAAAAAGTTACGCACTAAAGCTTTAAGTCAACTGTGTGTACGGTAGATAGTTTAAGTCACAGTGAATTTGAGAGGGAATAAACAATATAAGATATAAAATAAAATGCTATAATAAAAGCCTGTAATGAAATCAGAAACCACCTGGTTTTCCTAACATTTAAGTGCAGATGCTTTACATCAGCGATAAGTATCCTGTGATGGCCTAACCGCCTCGCTGTGCTGATATAACAGCGAGCAGCCTTGAGCAGCGGTAGTGACATGATGGCGAAGCATGCTAAACATATTATGGGAGTTTACGACTAAGCAGCAGGAGGCAGGCAGGCTGGAAGACAAGAGGAAACCGGAGGAGGAAGACGTGTTGTCCATAAACAGAGGGGTGTGTGCATGTGAGAGAGTTTGTGCATGTATGAAAATGTCAGTTCTTTCAGGCATTTGTTGGTTGATTTACACATTAGGATCTGTCTCTCATAACCAATGATAAGAAGAGAAGGAAGAAGAGGAAATCAATTTTTGTTATGTTAAGCAGATGTTATCCTCCATGGTGCTTGAGCTTTCTCCGTTTCTTGATTATTAACCTTCCTCATTGGGTGCAGATTGGTAAGAGTGGGAAAAGCATATATGCAGGCGTACAGTTTCAGCTCCATAAATCTGGTCCTCCCTGCAGAGAGAGATGAAACTGCCTCCTATAGAGCTGGTATGGGCAGACAGAGGGAGGCTCATATCTCATATCAGCAGCACATGGACTCCTGCAGCTCAAGTTCAAGAGATGGACAACCTTAAAACTCTATCTCTTTATGTTCATTTGTTTCTGTCTCTCGGTTAGTTTCCAAATGTACTCCCTGTACCTCTGGCTTTTGGTCCAAGGAAGCGTACTATATTGATACGCATTTTAAGTAACAGTATTGCCAAATGTGTGATTGAACTGTGGGTTAAAGGTTTTGCTCAATGGCACCTCAGTGGTGATAATGAGCAAGTAGCAATGTTATTATTGAGGTGTGTATGTATTTGGAATGATGTTAGTGCTACTTGCACTGAGACGGACAGAATTTGTGGCTGAGATGGCAAAGAGTCACAAAATCTTGCTGGAAAAGGGGCAAAAATTAGCGTGTCAACCCGGGTGTTTCCATCACTGCTGATCGACCTGGAACTGATAAATACCCATGACTACTGCAGAGTCATTTTTCCCGGGAATGAATGCCGATTGTAACCTTATTGACAAATGCCAGGTGTTAGTTGATATTTTTTCCAGTGGGAAAGGGGCTTAAAGCTATAGTGCATAGTTTCTGTAATTTAAGTAATGACAACAAAACGTCCACGTGATACAAGCCTTCCATGATTGCGCACCACCCCCATCCGTCCCCCACGCAGTTACTACTAGCCAAGGAGGACACGGAGGATTAAAAAACATGATGGACTCTTCAGAAGAGGTCATTATCTTCAATCGATTTTCTGAGCACAAAAGTCGCCAGACGACAACATTTTCTGAAAATAGCCATACTGAGAAATACAGTAGAGAGAGAGTTGTGTGGAGCTGATAGCCTTAATTAGCATTGTATCAACTCATTTGGCAATGGCTTGAATGTAACAGACGTTCAATAATATAAAAAAGTTATGCACTAAAGCTTTAAGTAACCATCCTCATGTTAGCATTTAGCTCAAAGCACCACTGTGCCTTATTCTTCTTATTCTTGTTTAAATATGGATCTTTGGTCAGGAATAAAATAATGAATTGACTGAATTGAATATGTGTGTGTGTGTGTGTGTGTGTGTGTGTGTGTGTGTGTGTGTGTGTGTGTGTATATGTATCGTATATCTATCTCTCATATATATCATATATATATATACATATATATATATATATATATTAATATATATATACATATATCATACATATATATATATCATAATATATCACATATATATATATATATATATATATATATATATATATATATATATATATAATATATATATATATATATATATATATATATATATATATATATATATATAACATATATATATGCATGAAACCCACATGGCACTGATTGAGCCAAGCTGTCTGTTGGTCTGTGAACATGCCAAGTCATCAAGTGTCTCAGTTAGACTGTGGACTCAAATAAACGTGACCTTCCAAACTGTAGAGATATTTATGGTTCAGCTAACAGCTTAGATCTGGGATCATGTGTTTTGGATTTCAATCCGAAAGAGGTTTTTCATAATTTTTTGATCATTAAAAGAAAATGGGAAACATTTCCACATTAAATGCTGCTGACCCCAACCTTGATCGTGGACCAAACAGAGAGCGTTGAAGGGATTTTAGGCCTGGGGTCTGAAATTTCACCCACTGGTCTTTTGTGTTGGTTTTGTGTGTGTGTGTGTGTGTGTGTGTGTGTGTGTGTGTGTGTGTGTGTGTGTGTGTGTGTGTATCAAGTCCCAGCTGAGCTTACACTGTACAATTTGCATTTTGAGTTCTGACAGATCATTAAAAATCGAAAATTACAATGTAGTTATCTGAAGTACAAGATGATTCTGATCACCAGAGGTACAGTGTATCGTTACAAAAGAAGTGGTGGTTTGTTTCATACCCCAGTTCAGGAATTAAGGTTCGGTTCGAGTGCGGTACAGAAAAAAACCCTAACTGCATAAGGTTTCTTTTCATTTATTTTGAACAGATGGTAGTGCAACTGACAAATACAGATAAGATGGAGTAGTCGCGTTTTCCCCTCGCTCCCACCCTCTTCATCTTTAACCATCTTTACAGTCCAGCCAAAGCGCTACAACTAGCCACTTATATTTAACTATATTCGGCAAAACTTCGCCACAATGAGAGAATGTCCAGCAAGTCGAAGAAAGATGACCAGAAGAGGGGTGATTCGTTGTTGCGCGCCGTGCTAACCACGCTAACAGCTATGTAAGCCAAACACAAGGCCTCGCTCTCTTTCCAAACTTGAGGCGAGGCTAAATAACTTCCAGACTACTATATTGGATCACCAACAGCGTCTTTCGCATTGGAGACATTTGCCAACACCACAAGCCAGGACATGAAAACCGTGGAGGCCATGCTAGCTACGGTGTCGGCAGTGAACGCTAGGCTACAAGCTAAACTTGTCGATCTGGAAAACAGAAGCCGATGAATCAACATAAGAATAGTCGGCCTCCCCGAGAACATTGAAGGTGCTCAGCCGACAGTTTTTTTTTCTCAACTTCTAGTTGAGGTTCTTGACTAACATACACTAGATTCAGAGCTGGAATGAGCCCATCACACGCTAGCTCTGAAACCAGGGCCCGGCCCGGCGCTAAGCCTAGGGCTGTCGTGTTGCGGTTCCACAGATTTCAGATCCAGGAGTTGGTTGTGCGCGAGGCTTGAAGGCTGCGGGGCAAGCTGCAATACAAGGATTACCCGATCCACATCTTTGAAGATTACTCTACCAAAGTAGTCGAGCAACGCTCCACATACTGAGATGTGTTGAAAGAGATCTACAATCTGGGCCTCAGGCCCGCTCTGCACTTCCCGGCCAAGCTCTCCATTAGGACCGGAGAAGGGCTGAGACGCCGGCTCACTTCCCCTAAGGCTGCTCAGGATTTCATCTCTTCTCAGCACCGACGCAGTTCGGGACCCATGGAGGATTGAGCTCGCCTGGCGATGTAGCGGCTAAGTTAAAGCTGCCCGAATAGCTGGTTTTTGCTAGCCTCACGCCCTCATGAGGGGCTAATGTAGCTTGATGGCTCTCGGCAGATGACCACTGCTAGTGCAGGCTAAGCCCCCGCTTCGCTGTGTGCCGATCTGGTAAGACTGCACCAAGATTCATAGCTACAAGCTGCTAATGTTACCTCAAGCTTTTCTTTGCTAATGTTACCTCAAGCTTTTCTTATGGCTGTGTGTGTGTTTATGTTCTGTACTTTAAAGACTCTACTAGCCTTGTCTGGCATGGCTGGACTTCAGCTGGCACATTTAAATTGACTCTCTGCCTGGCCCAGACGGGGCCACCGTGGACCTCACATGGTCGAGACTGTGATGTAGCAACATATTTCAGCTATGTTTCTGTTTGACTAGAGTTTAACTATGCTTCTCCTGTTCAAAGCTGTAGCAGCAGCGCAATAATCCTTTTCTGTGTATCTGTATTCTCATTTCTGCGACGAGGTGGAAACCTCGAGTACTGTACCTTATGCACATAATGCTGCCAAGCTGTTGGCCTGTTTGTACCGATATTGTTCTGGTATTGGACTGATATGTTGTTTTGGGAGTTGGGGACACTGGAAACCAATGTGGATGTGTAGATGGCACATCACTGTGCAATGGACACTCAAGGTACAGTTGGTTGTCGGGGATTTCAGGTCAGGGGACTCAGATTTGATCGATGGTTACGTGATGTTCTATTCTGCCTGTTCAACATGTATGTGTGTGTGTGTGTGGTTGTGTCGTTTGTGTCACTCACTTTTTTTTTTTTCTTTTTTTTCCCCCCCTTTCTCTTTTAGATTTATCTCGTGGAATGTGAGGGGAGTAGGTGGCCCCACTAAGAGCGACAGGATTTTGGCCCACTTGCAACAGCTTAAAGGTATTTTTTCTCCAGGAGACCCACCTCCGCAACAGAGAGGTTACACGGCTAAAAAGGGACTGGGCTGGCCACGTTTTTTCACTCAAGATTTAATAATAGGGCCAGGGGCACTGCCATCATGATTCGCAAAAACGTTATGTTTGAACCAGGAAAAACGGTGTCGGACCCTGATGGCCGCTTTGCTGTAGTTGCCGGCAAATTGCTAAACACACCCGTCATTTTGGCCAGCTATTTTGCAGAGGCACCGTCCGGCGCTTAGCCCCGCCCATGACGATTGCGACTGGTTGAAAGAAATGCCAATAAACCAGAGCACGTTTTTCTCCCATCCCGGAATGCTTTGTGGACTAGCCAGACCCTCCTCCGCAGCGCTGTGGAGGAAGGTCTGGCAAAGCAAGACTAGGAATAAACACAAAATCCATCAGATGGACCAATGATGAGAAGATCTCTAACTAATATAAACAAGCACAACAATTACCTGTCTGTTAAATTTTCTCAACGCCGCCTGGTAGGGCTGGGACGATATGCTTTTGTCCCGATTCGATTCTTTCAGGATACATGGGTGCCGATTCGATTTGTATTGTGATTTTCATTTACTGCGATTCCAGAAGTATTGGTAAGGAGCTAGCTTTATCTCTAACATATGTCATATACATTTATAATGTTATCCTTAGCCATCTACAGTATGACCTATAGCATTACACCTATTACAACTAGAGCAGTGCATCATACCTCATGTCCTCATAGCAACACACTGCACAATCTCCACTGCAGTTGTTTCTTGCCTGTGTAGGTAAATAAACACTGTTATATGAAACTGTCTTGAAAATGTATTAAACCGTTGACATGAACCACCAGTGATTTGGGTCTGTTTGGGGATTTTAATTCATTTGTTTTTGAAGATCGATTTATGGGGATCTAAAATTCTTTCCCACCTCCAGAAGGAAAATAAGCAGGAAGTCTGTGAGAAATGTTAAGGTGACCAAAATCAAAACATCCAACATGAAGCGAAAGGACAGACAATTCAGTTTGACCCCAATTTACTGTAACTTCCTGTACTGCATTTACCCTAAACACACCTACTCCTGTCAGCGCACACCTTTGAGCAGCTGATATCTGTATGTTGAAGAGAGCCGATGTGTCAGAGCTGAAGGTGAAGAAGTGTGAGCAGAGAGAGACGTGGTGAGTGAGGACTCCATGTTTATTCCTCCATGGGGAGAGGGCTGTCATTGCTGAATTCCTGTGAATGAAGTATGGCGGCCAATTCCTGCGAGCCGGATAATTCACCGTTATAGGTCCGATGTGTCCAATGTGGATGTGACACTTCCACAATAGTGTCGAGAATTCACACAAGGCCTGGTCGGCCATGCAGACTCCTGTGTAGACACTAATACTGGCAGTTTTAAGAGGGACAATCAGCAGCAGACATGGCAGGCAGGCTGCGAAGGTGACGAGTTATTTAGATGCCTAATCGGAGCTGTGACAAAAGCAGAGAAGGGGAAGGATGAATTGTCTCACTAGGGAGCTTTCAGTAACAAATTAAACCGAGTCAACATAAAACAGCACCTGAGTTGATATCAGTCTGCATAAAACAAATGGAGAAGTTGAAGATACACAGTACAAGAACACGAGGGTTAGGTTTGGTTAATTAGATACAATTTTATAACAAAATCACATTTCTTGAATCTTCTGGGTAACAGGTATGTGAGCAATGTGTTAATGAATGTCTTTTCAGTAATAATAATGTGAAAATGCACAATAAGTAAACATGTTTTTCAAAAATGTTTCGAATTGTTTGATTTCTGATCTAGACACGTCACTAATGACCAACTATATGCCGATATCAAACCTTCCATTTTAAGTAAAATCATTGAAAAAACTTTTTTTTCAACAACTCAACCTTTTCTTGTCACTAAACAACAGTTTTGATACCTTCCAGTCAGGTTTTCGACCACACCACAGCACTGAGACAGCTCTTGTTAAAGTCTTTAATGACATCCACTTGAACACAGATAGTGGCAAAATTTCAGTCTTAGTATTACTTGATCTTAGTACGGTCGACCATGACATATTACTAGACCGATTGGAAAACTGGGTTGGCCTTTCTGGCTCAGTACTAAACTGGTTTGAATCCTACTTAAAAAAAAGGGACTACTTTGTGTCTATAGGCAATTATGCATCTGAGCATACAAATATGACGTGCAGAGTTTCCCAAGGCTCCGTTCTGTGGCCTCTTCTGTTTAACATTTGCATGCTTCCACTGGCTCAGATTATGGAAAACAACAAACTAAGTTACCATAGTTATGCGGACGACACACAAATTTACATAACCTTATCGCCAGGGGACTATAGTCCAACACAAAAACTGACTAAGTGCATTGAACAAATTAACGACTTGATGTGCCAGAACTTTTTTAAATTAAATGAAGAAAAAACTGAGGTGGTGTTTTTTTGAGCAAAAGAGGAACGATTAAAAGTCAGCGCTCAGCTTCAAACGACAATGTTTAAGACAACCGACAAAGCCAGAAATCTTGGTGTAGTCATGGACTCAGACCTGAATTTCAAAAAGGACTTATGTCTCAGCAGGATTTGGAAAATGAATTAGACAGCTGCAGTTGATTCAGAACGCTGCTGCTCGAGTCCTCACTAAGACCAAGAAAGTGGATCATGTGATGGTTGGGGTTCGGCTGAATGGGAGTTTCTGTTTTGTTTTCTACTTGCTATTTCTGTTTTCCATTATGCTCTCCAGTCACTCTCTCTGTTGGCCCTACCTCTCTGTGTCTCTTGGGTTTCCCTCCTCCCCTCCTGTCTGCGCCAGCCAGCTGACTACGCACACCTGCTCTTCATCCAACCATCACTTCTCCCGCCATACACACCTGCCAGTCACCAGCTACAATCAAGCCCAGTACAGATCTACTCACCATTTTCGCTTGATCGTTGTTTCAGCCATCCTGGTAACACAAGCTCCAAGCTCTTAAGAAATATTGCATACTAGCATTTGCCTGTTCTCCTGTCCTATTTCCTTTCTCAGTGTTTTCTCCTGCAGTCATTACCTCCATCTTTCTGCCTCCAGTCAGCTGGCCTCACCATCCGGTCCCCTCCTCGCAGCTCCCTGCTCCACTCTACCTCTGCTCCCGTTTCCAGCCTCGCCTTCTCCCTGCTCCTCAAGCTCCTCGCCTTCTGCCTCCCCGTCCTTCCTGAGCTCCCTCGCCTTTCCCAGCCCAGTCCTGTGCCCTCATTCTGCTCCTTGGCGTCCAACTCCTCACAGCCCCTCTCCCTTACCTTTCCCTTTATTCCTAATAAACCTTTTGTTAAACCTGAGTTCTGCATTTGGGTCCGTTCTGTCACTCCCCGTAACAGGATCACATCACTCCAGTTCTGAAGTCTTTACACTGGCTTCCAGTGCCTCAAAGAATTGATTTCAAAATACTTTTGTTGGTTCATAAATCACTAAACGGTTTAGGGCCAAAATACATTTCTGATCTGCTACTACACTATGAGCCACCCAGACCTCTCAGGTCGTCTGGGACAGGTCTGCTTTCTGTCCCCAGAGTCAGAACTAAACAGGGGGAAGCAGCGTTTTTATGCTCCACATATCTGGAACAAGCTCCCAGAAAACTGTAGGTCCGCGGAAACTCTCAGTTCTTTTAAATCAAGGCTGAAGACCTTTCTTTTTGATGTTGCCTTTCTTTAAATAACTGTTCATTTCTTATACTGAAGTTGCATTGTTGAAACTGTATGACAATATATATAAGTATATAAAGAGAATTAAAAAGTTAGATCGGTGGGACCGGCCCGTTCTGGGAATGGCAAGGATTGCGGTTGGATTACATGTATAGAGCAAGGGCTTATACATTGTCCCATACAAGCAGCCTAAAATCTTGTATTTTATCTGCTTTTATTGTTTAATTGTTTTTAACTGCTCTTTAATGTTTTAATGTGTTATTTTGTTTCCAATACAATGTTATATAAATAAACGTAAAGTCTGAGCTAAAAATTAGGTGCTGAGGAGACTAGTGATTCTCTGCATATTCAGTTTGCATTTATTTCTGGTTGTCTGTCCTGAAAACACCCCTTAAAGACATTAAAATGTTTGACAGATGGACTGTTAAATGACTTTATGATGATTGAGTGATGACTATCAACTGAACCACAGAATTGTTGCGATGACTGCTTGTTCAGCTAAACTAAACTGTAAGTAAACTAAAAGTGGTTAAAATCCACATTTTGACCCACATTACCAGAGAAGGGCTGATTAATGTCTATATACAGGGTATATACAGAAATCCTGGAGGTGAATTCAATACCTTTTAATACCATTTTTAATACCTTCTCAATATTTTTTAAAACCAACACGCCATTGAGTTACAGGTTTATACGGCAACACGTTTCTAACCATTAAACAGAGTTTGAGATTTATAAAACTACACCCTCTTGGCCAATAGAACAATGCAGATAGGGAAAGTCAACAGAATAGATTGCATTTATTCCACCTATTGAATAAAATTAATAGATTAAATAAAATGATAAATTAAAGCAGATCAAAGAAACAAGCATTCACTGATGCCATTATAACCACTTAAAACTACGTGAACTTTCTTCTGTATGTACAGACACCCAAATGAGTACACATGGAAAATATTCCATGAGGCAAGTGAAATACAAGAAAACAGACATACATATAGACAAGCAAACAAGCATTCACCGTTTGAACTTGTGATGCCATTATAACCATTTGAAACTAAGTGAACCTGTGATCTCATGGTAAGTGCTTCAATTGAATTGCTTTTTCTTCCACACTAGGGGTGCATACCGCTCAAAACCAACATGAAAAACGTTGCTAGTAATGTTCACTCAGCGTTTTGTTTTGTTGTTAAACCGTGTGTAAAATGAGCGGCGACGTTAAATCACCGGTTTCATGTAACGGCACCGTCTATTTGCTGGATGGTTTTAAGATAACTGTCGGTAGCTAACATTAGCAGATAAGTAGTGGTCATAGTGACTGAAAGTGTGATGTGAGATGCTAAAAAGAATCTACGTACGCTGTTTTCAGGTAACGTTTTACTTTTTAACGTTCAACAGCCCCACCCCCGCTGCTGAAAACAATTCTAGAGGAAACACTGTCAACCATCACAGCATCTACATCGAGAGCTAGGAGTACATAATATATTTTTTCAGAACTTGTTCAAATAAATTATTTACGTAAAAGCAATGACACTTCGTGGTTCCGGTAATGGCGGCGGACTGATTAGTCGCGTTTTCAACTCTCCCGCTCCACGTTCCCGTTATTCGTTATCTACCTTCACCCATCTTTCTCAAAAGCCATTATTTAGTTGCCTTATTGCTTTTTCAACATGCCCAAGCCGTCAAAACAGAACAAGCCGGACCATTCTCGAGGTTTTACGGAAGAATGTGCTGATTCGTGCGAGGGTGGTGCTAGCAGTAGCCATGCTGCTAGCAATGAGAGCTCGTTACCTGATTTATCACATGGGGCTTTGTTGAAACACATTGCCGAAGTTGTTGCAGAAGAAGGTCGAAACACGCAAAAGATGCTGAATGACTCTTTTGTTAAGCTGGAGTCTGGGCTGGACGTGAAAGTGGATTGCATCATCAAACGCATCGATGAGGTTGCTGCAGCCACCTACTCCCTTGCGACGCGCCAGGCTGAAACAGAAACTCGTATCTCCGTCCTGGAAGATGACTTCGCTCCGCTTAAAGGGAAATTGGCCGCACTCGAGAAGCTTAACTTGGCACTTACGGAGAAGGTTACGGATCTGGAGGGGCGTTCCAGACGGGACAATATCAGAATCCTCAACCTCAAGGAGTCCGTCGAGGGAAGTGACCCCATACTTTTCTTTGAAACTTTCATCCCGAAACTGCTTGAGTTGTCAGTCCCGAATATCGCTATTGACCGCGTACACCGAGGGCTTGGTACTCCTTCGGATGGTCAGCCTCGCCCTGTTATCATCAAGATTCATCGCTCTAGAGACGTCGCTACAATTCTGACCGCTGCTAGACGCAAAGGCCAGCTTCGATATGAGGATCAACCTCTCCGTATCGCTCCTGACATTTCGCCTGCAGTTCGTGCCGCGAGGAGATCCTTCAATCCGATCTGTGCTGAGCTTATTAAGAAAGGCATCCGCTTCCAAATGATCTTCCCAGCAGTGTTGGTCTTCAAAGCAAACGGCACGCAGAAGACCTTCAGAGACCCGAAAGACGCCAAAGCCTTTATGGACGGTAATTTGTGAACTCTTTTGGCCTTTCGCTTTACCGGTAATATGATTCATGCAACGGTTATGTTTAATTAATGATGGGTGTGTGCCAAAAGGAATGGGAGAGTTTTCACATGTGGTAACCGTTATTATCGTGAAGTTTGTTGGTTAAGCTGGGATATTGAACAGGTGCATATCTTTTCTCTGCACTTTCGATCGATTAATAGATCCCAGTTTGTTTGTTTTTGTCTCACAGGAGTTATAGACATGGGTGCGGCCAATCTTATCCTTGTTCTGTTTTTGTTTTTGTTTTGTTCTAATGTTAGGTTTTCAAAGCCTGAACCAGAGAAGTTCCTATTTCCTCCCCATCTTTTTCCCCTGTGGAAAGTTTGCTTTTCTTGTTTACTGCATAGTTTACCTTGCTATTACTTTTTAAATGGTTGATGGTGCCAAGTTGAATATTCTTAGCCTAAATACAAGGGGCCTAAATAACCCAGTGAAACGAGTTGCTGTTTTGGACTTTTTGCGGAAACAAAGAATTAATATAGCCTTCCTCCAAGAGACTCATCTGTTTAGTGTTAATTTCGTCAGACGAGACGAGACTAAATATGTTCGTCAACGACCTTTTTTTCCATGACTAAGACGAGACGATGACGAGACTGCGCCAATGTCCAAAAACGCTGACTAAGACTAAATTAACATGCATTATTGTTGACGAAAAAAGACGAGACTAAAATGTTTTGCATAAAATAAAAACTAAGATAAAATCTCTCTTCACTTTCATCTACAATCGTCTCTACTTTTTCATCATGAGATAGAATATTCAGCTGTTACCGAGACCCGGTGCTACGGCACCGACAGGTGCCCTAACGACCGTTATCTACCGGACCGAATAGCAACGCAGATTTTGGTGCCACTTAAATGCCTGCGCTTCTCTCTGATGCTCCTAAACGGACGTTAGAGTCAACCGAAACATCGCTGCACGGGGCGCTGGTTAACACTACACTTGGCAGCAGGTAACGTTAGCATACCGTTAGCTAGCAGTTGGAGTAAACACGGTTGCAATCATTGACATATATAAAAGGGTTACAATGCTGACAGCTAAACGGTGTAAAAGTTTTTCTCTATTTCACTATGTAGGATTCCAACACGAGACGTACGACAGTCTGTAGCTGCCGTTGTCTGAAAAACAACATATGTTGCATTCACTTGAAATACGCCTCGCCAGTTTTGTGCTGCATTTATTTTATTGTAAAATATCCTTTTCCAATGCAGTGGTTGTTTTTGTCGTTTACTGGTGAAATAAGGAAGAGGCTCAATATTTATATAACTTTATATAATTTATTTATTTTTATAACTATTTGACTGAAATGGTTATCAGAAATAATTTATTTAAAAAAAAGACTAAAATGTTTTGACTAAAACGGCGAGACTTTTAGTCGACTAAAACTCGACTAAGATACCTTGAGTTCTCTTTTGACTAAAACTAGACTAAAATGACGAGACTTTTAGTCGACTAAAACTTGACTAACAAAAATGTTTGGCACGAGACTAAGACTAAGACTAAATTAAAAATAGGTGACAAAATTAACACTACATCTGTTAAAAAGGGATACAAATCGCATGTCTAATCGCTTTTTCCGTGTAGTTGCCTGCTCGTCAGCTTCAAATAAGTCAAAAGGGGTGGCTATCATTTGTCAGCGTAATTTGCGCTTTAAGTTGTTGGATACTTGGGCAGACCGCAAAGGCAGAATAACAGTTGCGAAAGTTCATATAGAAAATAGAAATGTTGCATTCGTCTCAATTTATGCCCCTAATACTTTTGAAAAAGAATTTTATGAACAGATCACTAAGGTACTGCTGGAGCTCTCTGACTTCAAACTCGTAATAGGTGCTGATTTTAATGCTGTTGTTGACTATTCAGTTGATAGATCGGGACATTCCGTAAATTTAGATCAAAAACGTGCTTCTGAGGCTTTATGTTCCTGGATTAATGATACTGGGGTGGTGGATCTCTGGCGTGTATTAAATCCTGGTGTTAAAGGCTTCACCCATTTCTCATCAAGACATAAATCTTTCTCTCGAATTGACTTTATTTTTTCTTCTAGAGATTTGTTTTATTATATTGATAATGTTAATTTATTACCAGTGGCTTTTTCTGACCATAATGCAGTGATTGCTTCTGTGGTGTTAAACTCAAATCCAGCTAGGGCCCCTAGATGGCGTTTTAACATCACGCTACTCCTAAGTTTTCGAGTCAACTATCAGACTTTGTAAGCATAAATAAAGGTTCTGTGGAGGACCCGAGGACAGTCTGGGATGCTGTTAAAGGTTTTATTAGGAATTTTACTGTATGTTATGCCTCCAACATAAGGAAAGCTCGCTCGTCCAGATTACATAATTTAGAGTCCAAATTATCAGCATTAGATAGCCTATTACAACAAAGTTATGATAAAGAGGTTAGGCTTCAATTTGACCTTGTGAAAAAGGAGATAAATGCTGTTAAGAAACAGCGGGCCGAATTTCTAATTCATAGGACGCGACAGTTGTACTATTTTAATGGGGCTAGACCCAGCCGTTTATTAGCCCTTAGATTGCGGTCCAATGAACATTTTGCGGATATCAGTACAATTAAGTCCAAAAATGGTGATATTCTTAGTGAACCCTCACAGGTTAATGCTACTTTCCGCAGCTTTTACGCTGATTTATATAGCTCTGAGATATCACACAATCAGGATACTTGTGACAATTTTTTAAACAAAATACTGCTTCCTAAGCTGCCTGAGGAAGACTCTCTGGAATTAAACACCCCCATTATCTTAGATGAGCTTAAGGAGGCAGCTCTTGACATGTGTAGCGGCAAGTCCACTGGGTTGGATGGAATTCCTCCAGAATTTTATACTACATTCTGGGACAGTTTGGGCCCACTACTCTTGAATATGATCCAAGCCGCTATTGAGAGAGGGTCCTTTTCCAGGGATGTGAATATTGCATTTATTACGCTTTTGCTTAAAAAAGACAAGGACCCCAATGATTGTTCAAATTATAGGCCTCTATCACTTCTAAATGCTGACTTGAAAAGTTATGCTAAATTGCTCGCGCGGAGGCTCCAGCCGGCCATGACTAAGCTTGTTAACTGTGACCAGACAGGCTTCATTAGAACTAGATTAGCATCTGATAGTGTTAGGAGGTTACTCCATATAATTCATGGGTCATCTTCGTTGACTCCTCCTACCGCGGTCCTTTCCCTAGATGCTATGAAAGCCTTTGATCGTCTGGAATGGCCATATTTGTGGTCAGTGTTGAAGCTCATGGCTCTGGGGTCCTCTTACATTCATATGATCAAGGTGCTGTATGCTAACCCCACAGCCATGGTTTTGACAGGTAAGACTTGTTCTTCACTGTTCAACATAGCCAGAGGTTCTCGACAGGGATGCCCCCTAAGCCCGCTTCTTTTTGCACTCTCGCTAGAGCCACTGGCCCAGACAATACGCATAGATAAAGGCATCACCCCTATCACAATGTGTGGGTCCAATCATCATATTTCATTATATGCAGATGACATCCTTCTTTTTTTAGGCAACCCACTGCAGTCCATTCCTAACATTTTAACTATTTTTGACAGTTTTGGCGAGATTTCCGGATATAGAATAAATTGGTCAAAGTCTGCACTTCTTCCACTAAATGACGCAATGAGAAACTCAGCATTTCCCTCCGGTATACCAGTGGTTAAACAATTTAAGTATTTGGGCATTGTGATTGGTGCTTCATTGCAGTATATAATTAAGACCAACTATGAGGGCATCCTGTCTAAAATTTCCTGTAACTTGGATAATTGGTCTTCACTTCCAAATTCTCTTAGATCGCGCATCTCGATTATCAAAATGAATGTACTCCCTCGAATTAACTTTGTGAGCTCTATGCTGCCCTTGCCTCCCCCTTCTCATTTTTGGGATAGGCTACAGAGCATAATTACTAAATTTGTATGGAATGGCAAACGTCCACGTCTTAAACTTTCCACGATGCAACGAGATAGGTTCGCTGGTGGACTTGCACTTCCGAATTTTAAGCTATATCACTGGGCTTTTACTTTACGTCCCCTGCTTATTTGGTATAGTGACAAAATGGATGTTTCGTGGCGTTCCTTGGAGGGAAATCTAGTTCTTCCTCTGAAGTCAGATGAAGTATTATTATTATTATTTGCCAATATTTCTCTAAAAAAGTGTACGCTCCGTTTCGGTCCTTCAGTGTCGCACGCTCTGAGACCCGGGGTACAAGAGGTTTGGTTTCTAAATTATATAACTTTTTTCTGGAAAAATTGCTTCATGGCGGGCAGATATTCCGGACCTTTCCCCCAGTTTTAATTGGGACAGTGTTTGGGCTATGGTAATACATGCCTCAAGGAATCCGGATCATCAACAAATCCATTTTAATTTTATTCATAGGACTTATATGACTCCACGTAAACTCTATAGTATGAAGCTTAAACCTGATCCTAATTGTACGCTGTGCCATACAAGGGAAATGGGTACTTTTTTTCACATGATTTGGGAATGCCCTGGGGTTGCTTACTTTTGGAATATGGTTAAAGAAAGTTTGTCCACTTTATTAAATGTTTCGGCCCCCTTGTCCCCCTCTGTTTTTATTCTAGATGATCTTTCTGATATCCAACTTAACAAAACTCAGAAAAGAGTGTTTTTAGCTGGTTTGACAGCCGCTAAGAAAATAGAAGCAACGAGATGGAAACCTCCACATTCTCTTAATAAGCAGTATTGGGTTCTCACTTTTATAGATGTGGCGTATCTCGAATTGTCCACTGCACGCATTCATGGCGCAAGAGAGGACACCATTAGACTCTGGGCCCAGACATTGGAAAAACTCAAGGGTTTACTGAGTTGAATTTATACCCCTTTTCTCTGGTTTTTTGGTCATTTTGTTTTATTTTTGTTGTTCTTGTTCATCTGGTTCATTCATGTTTTCCTCATTATTATTCATATGTCAACTGTCGTAGATTTCTCTCAGCTCTACTCCACTGGTTTAATTATTATCCCCCCTTTCCCCTTTTTTTTTTTTTTTATGGATAGTTTCTAACAATTCTAATAATCTGTAGTACTTAAATATATTTGTGTATATTTTGAAATATGTTCTGTAGGTTTGTTTATTATTTATTTATTTTATGTAATCTCTAATATTTTGTTATCCCACTGATATAGTGCCCTTTATAGCCTATTTATCATTGATTTATTCATTTTTATTTCGTACTGGCGTAATTGCTGATTGTCTTCATCGTTACATGTCATGTTTAAACGATGTTAAAACAATAAAAATTTGATAAAAAAAAAAAAAAGCAATGACACTTCCACACTGTTACGAGAATGCACAAAACCAGCTTGCACGCTGAGACCGCTACCTTAATCAATCTGAATAACCTATCCACTTCTCCTGTCCCTATACAATATTTTCTTACCATGCTGAGATGCCACCTGCCAACTGCTTGGGCTGGAGGAATGTTTGCACTATACTCTTCATCTGTGTGATGTACCACTCAGGATACAAACAACTTTTAAACAAAGCAGAGCTGCTGCTGGCTAACAGCGGTCTTTGGAATCGGCTTTGGCCGTGACTCTGGAAGACTTGGAGTTAAGCTTTTCTTTGAGAAAAGAAAGAAGGGCACTGAAGTAATTCTTAAAAAAGGAAGATGTATTCAGAGTTTTGCCAACCGGATACGGCAAAAGTTTGATCTATCAACTAGCTCCACTATCTTCTTCGTTGTTCTGCTTGGTTGTAGCGTGCAGAGGGAATTTGAAAGACAACTGTTTATCCCGCCCCTCGGATTGAGCCCTGCCAATAGTGTGAACCCAGACCCTACACCTTGATGTGGGTCTGGATTGTCAGGCTAAAATAAGCTATCACCCGATGCGGGATAGGATATAATATCACACGAACTTTACAAGATCAACTGAAATAGACATAATAAAACAAATGGAAAACTCATAGTTTGCAAAAAAAGTTTTCAAAAAATGAATACCTCGTAAAATGATGATTAATATCTTTTAATACCTTTTAATGGCCTTAATTTTTACTAATTTGATTTACTACCTTTTAATACTTTTTAAAACCCCGCGGACACCCTGTATATAGGTTATCATAAAGAACAAACATTAAAGAGGAGGAGAGACGGACTAACTTTCTTACATGATGACAGCCTGCTCGACACATGCAGCTTCCACTTCCTCCTTATTTACAGTCTGCTGACAGCCAACGTCTCAAAAGTCACTCGGCAGCCTGTGTGAGCCCAAAACATACACCTTTTAAATTAAAGACCTGTTATTGTTGTTATACGTGGTGCAAATCACTGTCTTTGGTTCTGCTGTATGTGGAAAAGATTATTTTAAACTTTTTAGACTTGTGTCTCAAAATGAAATCTTGAATTTAAAAAATGTTTGTTTACACTTTGTTTAACCGCAATTAATTGCTAACATTAGCTAAGGTCCCAAGGAGTGTGACGACTGATGGTTTAGGCAATTTTAGGTTTATTTAAGAAAAAAAAATGTTTTATTATAATAAAGAGGCATGGTTTACTTCATAGGCTGTGTACCTGTCATTACATTATATGAACCAAAAAGACAAATATCTAACCAAAAGATGTATCCTGGGATTCAAATTTGGAATTGGTACAGCTCTAGTAAGTAAACCTGAATAAAAGACTTTTAAACATCCCCTCTGTGTCTCATTGAAATTATCTACTACTGATCAAATTTCATATATGCAGTTATCGTGTCCTAAGGAAGCACCCGAGGCTTGTGTGAGTATCCTGCATGCTTGTGGTTGTTTTACATCCACAAAGACAGCTTCCCTCATCACACTCAGATATTCCATATCAGATAACGCACTCAGCAATCTCTGCTGGGTTTCCTGGGGTTTCCTTGACCCGGAGGCTGAGCGGAAGCTGAACTCCTCCATGCTCCAGCCTCCACCTGAAGGCCAACCCTGGGGTTTCAGCTGCCCTGCTCTGAGTGATTGTAAACCTGCTCAGGTTTTCACCTGCTGTGGCCATGAAACCCAAACTGGCAGTATAAAAAATAAAAGAAGAAAAAAGAAAGAAAGAAAGAAAGAAAGAAAGAAAAATTGCTCTTCCTTTGTTTCCCTCCCTGCTTGGAGAGCAGATTAGATGCTGGTTCTGTGTGATATACTCTACACACTCCAGAAATGCTTCCCTCTGCACTGTGCTCATGTGTGGGAGGCAGTTTGGAGCGGAAATGGAGGCGCAGTGCTGCGAAGGAAAAATGAGCATGTTTCAGGAAATCTTCCTCTGCCTCTCTGTACCTCTGGATATCTATCAGTGTTATTTTGTTTTACGAGGAGAGAGCAGGATAGAGCTGTACTATGAAAGTTATTTAAAAAGTCCCAGCTCGACACACACACACACACACACACACACACACACACACACAGACAGACAGACAGACAGACACACACACACACACACACACACACACACACACACACACACACACACCATCACCCCTTCAGCATGTAATCGTCACACCATGTCCAAGGCTGGAGAGAACTCACAGGCCAAATTGTCCATGTCATCGCCCGCTTCTGGCTGTGAAATACTGGATCTGACATCATCGCCCGTCATGGAGGGGCACGGAGGGACTGGAAGAGGGGTGGGGGTGGTAGTAGAGTTGGGGGATACAACAAGATGGGGGTGGGGGTGAAGTTGCTTGGAATGCTGTATCTGTGGAAGTCATTAGGTCTGATTCCCCAGGTAGATACCTAAAATGATTACCTGGTTCCTTTTACATGTTGCTTCCTCTCTCTTTTTCTTTTTCTGTCTTCCCACTACTACGCTCCCCTTCATCGCCCTCTACTTTCATTTGTCACTTACTGACTCTTTGGTTTTTTTAACACAGCATGAGGACACATCTGGGCTGCCGTCTTCGTCAAGTATCGGGGTGGGCAGCGAACAAAGTCATTTGCACTTCACCAGGTAGCCTCAACTTCTTGTTATTACGCATGTTTGTCCAAAATGGACATCATGAGCAATATGGGTTTCCATATTCTTTGCTCAGGGATTGAAACACCAACAAAAGTAAAGTTTCACTAAAAATAGAACTTTTAGACACTTTAGTTTTTTTTTTTAAATAATAAATTAAACTATCAAAGGTGACGGAACCAAAAAGCACATTTGCTTTGAATTCCCATTTCATTTTTATTTTGTCTTCATGTGCCAATTCTCCTCTATCTCCATTGTTTAGTATTCCTTCTGTTTTTGGGGAGTTTGTACATTGCTATTATCTACTACAACATGAGTGGAATATGCAAACCACATTTGAACAGTTAAGGAGGTTGATTGCACCTAAATTTTTCCTTGTTCTGTCTATGGCTTTATTGAAGTTGACTTTCTTTGCAGATCCAGACTCTACAGAAGTATGGAGAACACATGACCGAAATGTGCAGAGAGAATCTGACTTACAGACAGCCTGCTGGACTGAAATCAGATCTGATATTTCACAAATGTTGAAAGCGTTAACTAAAACTGGTGGCGGAACCAGAAGTTGATGACATCCAATCTGATTGTTAGGAGCTGCTGATTTCCCTACTTTAACTTGTCTTTGCTCAGGTCAACCTTTTACTCTACCCAACAAGATTTGGACCAATTTCAAATTTTTGACATTTTTGTCCACGGATTAAAAATTCAGAAAAGAAAGGGTCATAACCGACCTTGTTTGCAGTTTCAGAGGTGTCCTGGCAGCAGTTTTACACACATCTCTTTTACAATGCTGGCCTATGGTTAAAGTCCTTTCTGGGTTCGCAGAGGGATTTTTCGTGGCAATATTATAATAATATCCTTTATTTATAGAGCACATTTCAAACTGCTTCACAAAACAATAAAACAGGCCAGTCATAAAAACATGAGGTTTTATAAAACAACATAAACAAACTATTTGGTGTACTGTATGAAAACCTGTACAGTGTAGGTAAGAAAAGAGCAATTTCAAAAGAATAACAGTTCAAGGAGGTTCAAACTCAAATAAAATCAGGAAAGGCTCTCCGATAAAAGTATGTTTTAAGAAGGGACTTAAAGGATTTCACTGACTCAGCTGACCTGACATCCAATACCGCCAGTGGCCACTGGACAAAATCAACGGAGGGGCAGAGCGCTGTATGTGGGGGCCTGGTCCCACCACCGTGGCCTTGCTTTGGCGTTTCTGTGACAGTGGTTGTGGATGGGCAGCTGCGACCTCGGGAGACCCGCAGGAATCTCTGACCGGCACTCACTGGACCTTTTCAAGTGTTTGACAGGTGAAATACGACAAGCTAATCTCTCTGCCTCCCTCAGGGACACGGCCAGAGAGAAAAACATTAGTCCTGACCTTGGAGTTTCAGATGCAAATACATTCTAGAGGAGACAACCAGTCGACCCCCCGGTGACCCCCATAGTTTACAACGGACATGCACATACACACACGTACATGCTACATGCTCACACTGAGGCAATTTCTCACAAGCAAACAATCAATCATTTCTGTTGAGAAATAAAACACACTCATAAAACACCCCCCCCACACACACACACACACACACACACAGACAGGTAACAGCACACATGTTGACAGTCATTCATGCCTGTCCCACTGCTTCCCATTAATCCTGCAAAAGATAAAACAAATTAAAGCTGCAAGCAGCGTTGAACGGGCCCTCGCCCCTGCCAGCACGTCGGGGGTACCGGCGAGATGCCCGGGCGATTTACTTCAAATGTTGCCCACGGCCTCAGCGGAGCACGGGGAACAGCTTTGCCGTGTTTCCTCTGATTCACAATTAGTTGCCAAGATTCGCAACTCTTCCTGTTTTAACTGCCACCTTCACAAAGTTGGTCCTTTATAACTTGGACAACTTTTGATAACTTTTTGTCATGAGGGTCGACCGAGTTTACATTCAACATTTTGTGCAGATCAGATTAACGCTCTAGGAGGAGTTAGAAAAAAGAAGGTTCCGCATGCATCGCGATTTGGCTAATTAATCTAAAAAAATCAAAACAGCGCCATCTAATGGCCGATTGACTCCACAGCACATATGCTCATAGACCCATGAGGAACAACTGTGTCAAGTTTCGTGGCAATCGGAATAAATGTTGCCAAGATACGCAACTTCCTGTTTCGACAGCCCCCTACAGGAAGTTGGTCCTCTATATACACACAAAGCACACTGCTATCGTCATGAGTGACAACTGTATTTGGCTCGTTTTCTGTGAATGATGTGGCGAACGTTCAGGCGGAGTTAGCAAGCTAACGTTAGCTAACTAACACCGGCTGGTTGGCTTGCTGGTTCCGCCGTGCTTTTATGCTGCATCGCTTACAGAAAATGAGCTGAACAGCTAGTTAGCGGTCCGTCCAACGTTAGTGGTCCGCTGACCCACTGCCGCTGGGTCTAACGTTAGAGGTCCGCTATCCCACTGCCGCTGGGTCTAATGTTAGCGGTCCTCTGCCCCGGATTGAGGGGGAAAAAAATTATTTGTTTCAAATCGGTAACATAGACGTAAGTAACATGGCATTTTATTTTGTTTTATTTGAGTTTTAACTTGTCCAGTGGGGCAAGTAAATTTCTCTTCCACTTGCCCTACAAAAAATCCACTTGTCCCGGACAAGCAGACAAGCCTTAATGATCGAGCCCTGATGACCTGTATAAAGACTCTAAGGTAGCTTTAGGAGGCAACATCAGAGATCTAAAAATGCCATACCTGCCAAGCTGTCAAGTAAATGGACTACATTGCCCACATCAGTAAACTGGACATTTGATGTCAGTGGCTCAGAAAGTGTTTTTTTGTGGTTTGCTTAGAAAGACCAGAAGAAGAACTGGGTCCTTAGCATGAGCGGCTACAGAAAACTCAATGTTATCATTATCTAAGGGAGGAGATAATACAGTAACACGGTCTGCTTGACAGCCATTAGCAAAAGAAGACCATCTTTTATCACGTTGCACTTTTCTCCTTTGGTGCAAACAGTCAGCACCAATTAGAAATGGTATGCATCATATGCTTAAACGTATGCAGATAAACTGTGTTTGACAGTGCAGGGTGTGATTGTGTTACACTGGGTCTGCTGCTCTGACACAGAGGGGCCTTGTATGTGATTTCAGGTTGGGTCTGTTACAGGGAACAGGTGGTGGACACGTGCTGCAGCGAGCCTCCGATGCTCACATTCCTTATTATGAGTACATCTCTGTCATCAAAGGACTTTTTTTATAAATCAGGGAGTTTCCTTCTTTTTTGGTTACAGGAAAAACCTGGATGGAGAAGGAGCCAAAGGAAGTCCTGCTATCAAATTTCTACTTCTCATCTTCTTTGAAAAATGCAAATCTGTCAAGGCGAATATTGCAAACATGTCTGTTTTGTCTAGATAAAATGGAACAAGAGTGAAGGAAGTACAAAGAGAGATAATAAAATGAAAAGGAAGGGCATGAGGAAATGGTGAAGTTGAGAGAGAAAAAGAGCCAAAATAATCTCCAGTGAGAGAGAAAAAAAATGATGATGAACAAATCCCCACTCTCCTCTTGTTCAAACAAGAGAGAAAGGACTGTTATCTGAGAGGACAGAAAGAGAAAAATGACGGTAAAAGGTTAGGACCACACAAAACCTGCACACAACTCATGCTTGCTCTGAATCTCAAGGGAACCCTAAGCCATACAGTGCGGTAATTCAGACCATCTGCCTGGAGACTCTGCTAAAGAGGGGCCCTCCATTTTAGCATGGCTCTATAAAACAGGTTTCGTGGGTGGATTCGGTCCACACGGTGACACTCAACTGTGATATTTATACACCAGCTTCATACACAATGAAAGCTCCTAAACGTTTGTATTCTTAAAGTAGAGAAGATTTCATCAGTGTAAATCACAAACTGGAGCTTCAAGAGGGAAGACCACCTCATCTCCAGAGACTGAGGATGTTATCACACCTATACTTTGATTGCTTTGGTCCGAATCAGTGGAGTTTGTAAACTTGGAGCGGTTTCCCCTTGGTTCGGTTTTGTAAGAACGTTCACTCCGCTTATTGGTCGGATGTGTCTCGGGCGGGAGCAATAAAGTAAATACAGGAAGAAGGTCCTGTGTTCTGGACTTGTGAATATTTCTTGCATCTCCATGGTCAAACCAGCTCATTTCATTTAAATAATCAGACATTGTCACCGAGACTTTGCTCTGCTGTCTCCAACTTTAGCGGCGGCTTGTTTGACCACGGAAATGCGACGACGAGCTCAACTGCTGTCTATTTCTGTGAGAGAAACTCTGCAAGCTGCTACAGTTTGCATGTTCTGCCACATCGCAGATTGCAAAGCACAACTGACTACAGGAGCCATTTTGCTCAGTTGCGGAGTACGCAAACGCACGGCACGTTTGTGTACTAGGGTCGGATCACGTTCTCACAACAAACGAATCGCTCCAGAGTTCGACTGAAAGCATACCGAGACCATCAAGCAGGTATCATTACGCTTGTTTGGTCCGCTTTTAGTGCGCATCTGAGTGCGATTGCTGCGTTCTAATCTGCCCAAACGGACCGCACCGAGGGGGAAAACAACAGTGGACAAGTATTCAGAAACTGGTCCCACTGACGTTACAAGCTGTTTCACTATCTTCAGTCTCATCTGCAGTTTTAGAGGGCACTGGTAAATTATGTCCTGCTTGAGGGCAGCTATGAGCCATGTATTTTGTCTAGGGCTGTCAATTGATTAAAAAAAATGAACTAATTAATCGCACAATTTGCTGTAGTTAATCGCGATTAATCGCGTTTTTAAATTCAGACTGAAGCTTGTAGTAATGGATATTTAAATGCTAAATCACTTAACTTTGCAAATATGAAGAGAAAACAAACAAGGAAAGGTTCTGCTAAGTTCAGAATGTTTAATATCTTTCAGAACAACAGCAGCAACAATTTGGCTTATTTAGTCCTGCTGAAGGCTGCTGAAACGGCTAGAAACTGTCCGACTTGAGAGCAGATTTTTGTAACCACCCCCAATATTAGCCACATACCTAATATACCATATTCTGAATAATATACAAATGTGTGTATATATATATATATATATATATATATATAGAGAGAGAGAGAGAGAGAGAGAGAGAGAGAGAGAGAATATAAATTACAATCTAGGCAGTACTTAATATCATAAATATTATAATATACATAGTGTTTAATCTGAATGACTAAGCAAAGCACATATATCTAAACACAGAAATGCACATCAATATCAATGTTACACATTAAACCAGTAACCCAAAACCACAAAGGTGTATGTTGGCCTAAAGTGAAAACAGTGAGTGTAGTTTTAGATAGCGACGCTGTGCACAGCAATCCATTACCAATGTAAAGCGATTGACTACATTTCCCTTCCAGCACCGCAACCAGGAAGTAGCTTGTGTGACAGTGAGACGCACCAATTTCAAACATTTACTGGAATATAGTCACGGATACTATCGAGTCGACAGCGTTAAACATCAGACTGCAAATAAGGTTTTATCAGCGTGACCAACGTAACAGTTATCAAGCAAACAAATCGCGCACGTACATATCGGCAGCACAGCAGTCAAGACAAATCAAACTTAAACCGCAGCTCAATGTAGCGAAACAGCAGCTTACCGGTGGAGCATCTCTCCTGACGAGACAACATGTCAGAACTAGTACTCGGTCCCGTTTATAGCCCGTGCTCATTCATTTCTGGATTCTAACACATCATCTTTTTTCTCTTTTGGGATCTTACTGGTCCATGTTTAAACTCTTGACTGGCCCGTAGGCCTACTTCCATCAGGTAAATCCCTCCTAGAGTAGCGCCGCCTGCTCTTATGGAGACGTATTACGTTTCTCAGCCGCCACATGAAGTAAAGAAACATAGCTGCGTTAATTTCGTTAATTTTTTTTAACGAGTTAAATATTAAAAAATTAACGCAAAAATTTACGCGTTAATTTTGACAGCCCTAATTTTGTCATTTAATGTGAAGGACTTGTTGAGGACCTGGTCTTATAACGTGGTTCAGATTCATATGTCACAAACTATTAAGACTAAAGGTATGATTGAGTGGGTGATGCTGTTTTTGGTGATAGCCTAATAAATGAATGCCTTTTTATGTCATGTTGTTGCAGGTGAGTCCTCTCCTCAAACATGGGATGAATCTTATTTGAATTGTAGTTATTGTGTCTCCTGGAATTTTGCAATATCCTATTGATTTTGTTGGTGTTGTATGTGAGGTAGCTGCCCCCCCCCCCCTCCACACCCTTTAGAGATATTCATTATTCAAACTTTATTTGGATCCCCAATGGTTTCCACAAAGTAATCGCTGGTCCACACAAAAGGGATCTTCTTAAGATGATTGTTATGTTGTTCCTTTGATACTTTCATTTATTGTGATGTATTTTGATTCTCCTATGATGATATTTGCCTCTTTTCTTTATCTCTTGAGGTCTATAAGCTCTGTCCAATGAAAACCAAACTTCTCTAAAGTTGCTAAGTTTGAATTGTCAAAATCAACAAAAGTGTTAAGTGTTGCTTTTTTGGTTGAGTAATTCTCACACTTCTAACGCCAAATAAAAATATAATTAGTGGCGGTGCGCCACACAATCAACACCGTCCGCTACATATTGCGTTTCGTTATTTATTTTTTCTCACACTATTTAAAACAAGCAGCGTGTTCGTTCAGCTGCATTTCCTTTCCCTGCTCTCCTCCATCTCTCGGTCACTCGCGTCTCTCTCACATAGGCCCCACACACACACACACACACACACACACACGCACACACACACACACAGACACACACACACACACACAGCCCCTCCCCTCCGTGCACACAGCGTTTCCATGAAAACGAGAGAAGACGGCTGGAAAAATTCACAAGTTCACGAAAGGGTGGTATCTCGTGAACACCTTTACACAATCACACATTAAAAAGTCCTATAAAAATAATTTATATTCTGAATACAATGTTGTCAGTGTGTTAATGTTGGAGCCCCGACCCGACTCTTAGCAAACAAGCGATTGCGCCCGCTTTAGAAAGTTAACTAGTCGCAAGCTTGCGGTAAAATGCAGTTGGGTTGTCGAGGTCAAAACACGATATGTAGCAGCTGTAAATAAAATAAACTTATAATTAGGGCTGGACCCGAATATTCGAATATTCGTTCGGTGGGTTGGTATTCGATTTTAAAATTTGACAATCGAATATTCGTTTTATTTTTTTTTATTTTGGTTTATTTATTTTCTGCATTTATCTCTCGTTCACACTCCAGTCCAGTTGGTGGCGGTAATGCACATTTAAGTTGGTTTGCCAACCGCCAATAAACTACAAAGAAGAAGAAGAAGAGACTGTAGGTACACGATGACGCCCACTTCGAGCATTTAGCAAGCTGGGCAGAGAAGCTAGCGGCGATAAAAAGTGCAGAAATGGAAAACTGTTTCCCGTTTTTCCGTTGTGATTCGGCCAGAAACTTCAACATTGTGAGGCGAAGAGATCGTTTTGGAATATAAAGCTTGGATATTACATTTCCTTGGACTCTTGGGGATTTATGAAAATCAAGTTTTGGTCAAAATACCACTTTGTTGCTGACAGGACAACGACAACAGGTATGCATGCACTGCAAGAGTTTTTTTATTTTCTTTTACTTTGTAACAGTTGTGTACATGGCTGTATATTTTGAAGATTTAATGCTTTAAAGTTATAAAAACGCTCATGAGTGGAAGTTTTATCGAGGTTACAGCGACGCCCCAGTCACAAAGTGTCCCGTTGACGGGAGGGTGATCCTTGAGAGGTTAAAAGTTTATTAATTCTGAACGTGTCTGGCCTGTCTATCTATATTGCACCAAATACGACACTGCACTCCCTTGTCAAGTCGTTTGGATGAAAGGTTCTCAAAATAATCAACATGCAAACAGACAGACAGACACATAGAGATTCCTGCCTTTATTAGAGATAATAATATGTTCAGCCCCCTCTCTCCGAAGCTTCGAATATTCAATGCTCATTACTACCGAAGCTTCGAAGCTCAAAAAATGGTATTCGGACCAGCCCTACTTATAATAAATAATGTTATGTCACTTTTTTACTCTTACACTGAATGTTTGCTACTTCAATCAAGATGAGTATTGAAAAGTATTTTCCGCGACTGAAAAAGTAATGTGTTGAGGATGAGGATCAGCCTGAACCGGAGGTATCAGTCTGAAACAGAGCTCAACAGTCCCACCAGTGGAATCAGTTAGGTTATTAATTGTTTACAATATTTTCAGGCTTCAACCAGTGCTGCTCAAGCAGAAAGACAGGGTCACTGGGAGAGAAAGAGATAGATTTGTTAGGCAGAAAGAGTAGGAGAGGAGGACAGCATCCAACAGTGTGTCCTCCTCAGTTTTTGATACTTGATTGTTACGAAAATAAGTATTTTACCCCCCGCCCCCTTCAGAGAGTGACTGACTGAGAGTGTACAGGATATCCTGTTTGACCTTATGTACTCATCGGCATAAAACAATTGCATTTCATAAAATATATTGGACATAGTGCCTCAAGTGTAAATATTATATGATTTCTGACTTATTTACCCCTGTAAGTTTCAACAACATCAACCAGTTATATCTCCATCTCTATTTCTAATTGTGCACGTGCCCTGGCATAAATACAGACAGACAGACAGACAGACAGACAGACAGACAGACAGACAGACAGACAGACAGCACACACACACAGCTTTACTCCTGTGTGACTTTGAGGCAAAAAGTGAAAACATGCTAGTGGCATGAAAACAGATTCCACCCTCTTTCTTTTGGCAAAATATATTGATGTAATTCTCTCTAATCTAATAATCTAATCAACAGCAAGGGCTCCAGTATATTCACTGTACTGTAGCTGTACAGGGGGGTATAGAGACACACACAGTCACGCTCACTTGATCAGTGCACCTCATATAGAATGTCCCTCGCCGCAGCCAGAAGTCACATTCAATTTGGTACTGATCTGCTGGTGGATATTCTTGGAAAAGAACATATAGTGAATATGTGCATACCTAGTGAAATGCTAGGAGAAGCCTTAATCTCATTTTCAGGGGGGGATTAGTTGTAAGGTTAGCCATGTTATATTATCAGTCAGTCAGTCTTTCAGAGCATCAGTTCAGAGTAATGACGTCCGTGAGGATGCTGTATCAGGACAGCAGGGGGACAGAACGTACATGTTCTGACAGAGTCAGGAGGAGGTAAAAGCTGCTTCTGTCTCAGTCAAAAAATAACTGTCACAGACTCACACTGGTTTATTTCTATGTTAAGAAATGGGAGCAATTTTTGATTCAGTGCAGGAGACAGTAAAGTACAAAGTCTTCCAAAACTCAAACATAATTTGAATAAAATATTATGGGAGTTTGGTCTGCCATCTTATGGCACCTATACACTGTACAACTTTCAAAAGTTGTCAGATTGCTGTACTCATCACATTACACGATGTTGTGGTTTGCACATTGCATAAGACGCAAGACCACGCGCGAGACGATCCAAGTTGTCCTCATTTCTAGCGAAAAAAACGAAGAGGAAAAATCAAAGAATATGACGCTTGCTGATGTTCTGTTGCTTGTGTTACGACTCCTCCCCCTGATATTTCCCTTGCCCCGTATCTTGCGCTCTCATTGGCTTTAGGTTGTGGCGGCTGTTATTGCCAGTCAAAACAATTTTCACAATACAGGAATTGGACTCAGACAGGTCCAGATATGCTAGATGACCTAGATATAACCTGCTAGCTATCTCTCGGGAGTCGGGGACGCAATCGGCGCATCTGTCAGATCGCGTCTTTAAAAATTCACACATTGCGAGCCTAGCTGACAGGAGGTCTGGGACTTTTGTCAGCAATTTCCAAAAACTGTTGCCAAGTGGACAATCAGGGCTAAAATCGTGTAGTGTAAACTCGCTATTACACAAACAGTTCTGAAATGAGAAAGGACATTTAATCCTAATTTAATTAGTCCACAGAGCAGCTGTGGATGATGACAGACATCTCAGGTCTCATTTTCTTCTATTTTCAGTGTTGGATGGATGGAGTTCAGATAGTGTAACCGGTTACCAACTGGACGTACAACATTGGCTTTCAGATTCTTCTGACACTTAGCCTATTTCATGCACCTGTGTGACCCATTAGATACTCCAATAATGCTTAAATGTTAATTGCAAAATTTGATTGAATTATGTCACACGTATGAGTTTCCAAACTGGATAAAAGAATTTTTCATATGACGCAAAAGGATAAAACTGATCTACTGTCTGCCTTTGTTTTATGGTGTAGAGAACAATAATATTGTTACTATTAATTAATGTTAATATATTTACTGCATTAAAAAGTAACCTTAGTAGCAAGTATTTTTTTCCCCGTTTTGTGACACATCCATACAGTCACATTCATACAGGTGCATAACAATAACACTAAATGTTTACAGTAGAGATAACAGTATTAGTCATTTCAGCCAACGCCTCAACAATAACATATGTTTACGTTCATATGAAAAAAAAACTACAGACGATGATGGGAGCAAAGGAGAAAGTCAGGTGATGTAAAGTCTGCGTATTAAGTTGGGATTGATGGATGGGTAAACAAAACACAAGACTTTAACAAAGGAGACTGCTGGTCATTTCTCGTTTCAACCGTGAGTCAACGTTGTTTTGTCTAAAGCATGACCACGTCATCATACCTAACCTCTACCAAGTGTTACTGTTACCATGACAACAAAGCTTGTTTAACCTTAAACATGATGAAACAGATTTCTTTTTCAAGGGTGAATTGTAACGGTCAGTTACACAGAAATATTTATCAAAAGTTAGCTTACTGTATGTTAGCTTACATTAGGAATTATAAGTCAAACCAGACCAAGTAAGGCTGTAGCAGCAAAACCACTGAGTGTAATAAAGTGAACAAGGGTGTGTTTTTGCAAATGAATCCATTGTTATGTTTTTAAAAGGAAAATTATTCTATTTTGTCCTTAAAAAGTTGCACAGTCTCACTTTAACAGTTTCAGCTTGAAAAGTACTAGCCATGGCGTTAGTAGGTTAGTAACATTTTTGACTCCTACTTCTGATTCCTCTCCTTCCCTTCCAAGCCACTTCTAACTCTCTGTTCCCACACTGATTCAAATAATCTCAACAATCCGCCTCAGAAGTGACTGAACTCTTTGACAACAACAATGAATAAAGACAAAAGGATCGAGTAAGATCCAAGCGCTTTAGCACCTGAACCCTAGCGAGTACAATAAACGTCACAGGGATATTTATAGCGCAGTATATGGAGAATGTCCAATTCCCCTCTCCGCAATAACGCACATGCATCTGCTAACGGCATCAGGGCGAAAACACTTTTGCTCCATTCGAGAGGTCGAAGGGGGGTTTTGGGAAGTGAAAATAGAAAAGTGCATCGCGTCAGCTCATCTCTGTGCCACTGTACACTTTCTATTAACTTACACTTTAAGCCCCTTGTAACCCAAACCCCAGCCAACTGCAGGCCACGCTGCCCTGTAGGGCCCCGGGACTGAGAGCTAAATATATCCAACACTCACCTTTACAACTGCCAAGAGAGCACACCCCACAGCAAGCTGTAACTCCATCACACCACACACGAGTCGTCTAGATAGAGATCTTTGCCCTCAGCAAAACAACTGCACATGATACACAAACACCGACTTCACAGTATTAAGTATATCAGCAGAGTTCTCTCAACAAGTTCAGAGTGATTTCAGATTTCAAAGTGAGTCCTTTCAAAGTCCCTGACTTTGTGTTTGAAATCAGAAGCGTAAACTAAGGACTGATGACTTCAAAATAACTTTGACTTGGAATGACTTGTCACCCTTCCCAAGCCCATAGATCAAGCATAATGTTTGACAAAAGTATACAGATACAGTATTTAAGCAGCTAGGAGGGAAAAGGAGTGTTTGGACATGCAGACCAGCAGAGAAGATAAACAGATGGTACCTCGGATTATCACACTTGAAGACAGACTCTGCTGTTGTCAACAAAAAACTAACAGCAACATGCAATAACTCAGTTTAGAATAACACAAAAAAAAAAACATTATTTCTGTAAATTTGCTATAACTTAAAAGGGGTAGCATAGCATTTACTGTGGTGCAAAATCACTTGTTTAGGACTCAAAACAAAAATCTTAAGACTCGGGAGCTAAAACTTGAGATTTACTTGTGGCTTACAATGACTTTGTCTTACCTCAGATTAAAATCTTCTAAGATGTGTTTGGCAAGAGAGAACTCATGGCACTGCGAACACAATCAATGAAGAGAACATCTTCACAACTTTGAAAAGCCCTGCCGTTCTTAGTATTTGTTGACCAGGTGTCCAGTATAAGTAATTATATTCACCCTAACTCTGCCCATCAGTAGTCAATCAGGGCCATCACAGTATTTCCAAAACTCCTTACTCAAGAAGAAGAAAAATGAATTATTAAATCAATTAAATTAAATTAAATCAACCTTAAGCCTGATTCTGTTCCCCCCAAAATTAAACCAATACAACTGATGCTGTAATATGAGTTTTTTCCGCTTTGCTATACATTCTTAACCACTTTAATATTCAGAGACTGCAGACACAAAGCAGTGAGTAGAGTTTGTTCTTTTAGTCATTTTGCACAGTGAAGCAGCAGACCGCCGTGAGTGTCTGCGCTAGAGAGCGAGCTGGTGAAAGCCTTCTTACAAAATGACATCTGGGTATCTGAGAAAGTGTGGATGTGGTGTGAAAGTGTTGTGAACGTGACAGATCTCAGTGCGCTGACAGCATCCATCTGTAGCCTTAGTGTCTTCTGCCAGGAGGACATCAGCCCTGACAAACTGACGGCTGTTCAGACCTTGTAGCCTGTATCCAGATACTGTGTTTCCAGATTGTGTTAAAATCCAGTTAACACAGATTACAGTTCACACCTGACATCAGAATGCAGGTTACGAAATAAGCAATGGCCCGATGGCCCGGGGCAAGTAAAGCAGTATGTCTGGCAAGTTGATCGGTCAGTTGCTGGCCCGATCTGGCCAGTGACAACATGGCATCATGACTTTGCGTAAACATACACGCCACTTTCCTAAAGCCAAATGGCGTGTTATCTGTACGCATTTTGAGCTATGTCTATGTCTACACTGTATACAGCGGATGTAAACGACAAAAACACGACGGTGACCAACGTCACACGCTTAGGAAAACAATAAAAGGTTGGGTTTAGGAAAGAAACATTGGGGAAGGCTTAAAAAAAATAAAAATAAAAAAAATGAACAAAAATAAAAAAATGGTTGAAAAACACCACACGCGGACTTAAGTCCTTTCATACTACTCGCTACGGCCAAAAATTCACACATAATGTAGGTCAATGGTGGCCGAACGACATTGATAAACATGCTAAAAAGCGATTATGCGTCTTTATAACGCGCCAAAATGGTATACGAATTGGCGTGTCATACATACGCCATTTTATGAGATCAGTCTGCCAGTGATATTGTTTGTGCTAATCAAAGTCACGAGTTAGTTCCTTGTAATTTGATGCGAACGTTAGGTGCAACACTATCTAACCTTAGCTTAGAAACTGAGTCAGCTAACATCCACAAACGACCGCCGGCTCCCACCACATAGAGTCAGCTCACGCTGTGGACCTTCAGTAGCGGCTGCAGTAACTCGCTAAAATTACTAGCTAGCTAACTGCAAAGTTAGCTTCCCCAGTGCTGCGTTCAAACGCTGTTGGGAATTATACAATCATTTGCAAAATGAACGCTTAAAGTAGCCCAGTAACGTTAAACATGGCTGGGAAATATTCAGGTTACTACAATATGAACATGAAGAGGAAACACTTGTCATCAGGTGGCTGTTGTTTAAATGAAATACTTTTAAGTGTGAATACATCCAAGAAGCATTCATGAAGGATTTAAAACCAATGGCTGATACCACCTTCGGAGGGTTCTCCTGTAAAGCATTCCATACACATCTTCTAATTTGCTGGGATATTCTTTACTTTCTTTACCAGTTTTTATTGTCTTAGGTATAACTGACATGTTCAGTCTGCATCCCAGTTCATCCCAAATGTTTTGGATGGGGGCAAGGTCAGAGCTCCATGCAGACCAGTCAAGTTCTTCCACATCAAACTGGGAAAACCATTTCTTTATGGACCTGCCTTTTGTGTACAGGGGCATTAACATGTTGAAACACAGAAGAGACAAACACAAGCTGTTTCTCACAAAGTTGGGAGCACACATTTGTGTCACATACCATTGTGAAAATGTAACATAATTTCCCTTAATTGGAACTAGGGGGGTCAAATATGAAAAACACTAGACTATGTGTAGAGTGAAAAACTTTCAGTTGCACATTCAGACAAACTAAATCTGAATGTTTAGCACCCCAAATATGGACCACATATCTTTAGTAACTATACTATAGCCTTTTTTGACTTTTGAAATCTTGAGCAGTAAACATCTGCAGAGCACAGTTGTGTTTCTTGTCCAGACTTTGACTAAACAAAGGCAATAATCTACTTACATCATTAAGGTACCGTCACAGACAAATGTGCAAATTGATTTTACAGTATTCGTGTCATGTGCAATTCTACTGCAATAATATGCACTTGTGTTTCACACTCATGCACACGTCTGTTGGTACAGACTTAAAAAAAAAAGTGTGATATAAATCATTTCAGCACAGCTGCAGTCTGCCGCTGTATCTAGCCTCAGATAAGCCTTCTCAAATCTCCCTCCAACCATCATGTGGCCTCGCAGCGCTCACGGCCCGGCCGCCTCTCAAACCTCTCACGCTTGTGTGTGATAGACTGTGTGAGTGAGTGTGTGACAGCATGTGTTTGCCCCTCTGTGTTTAAGAGAATGTGCAAGTGAACAAAATGCTTGAGAGCAAATGTGGGTTTGAGAGAACGTGTCATAGTGTGATTGAGTGTGTGATTATGGGCGCAACTAGTAACCACTAATCCCCGCAAGCTGATAAAGAATCACCTGCTCTTTCTTTCTTCGCATCAGCAGCTGATGTGAAGACACTTCTTTTGACACATTACATGTCTGCTAAGATGTTATATAGAAATAAAATTAAACTTTTTACCATATGTGCTATCGGCCTACTTCAAAATTCAAGGGAGCAAGAAAGACCAGCAGCCAGACAATCAGACAGGTTGTAAACATGCCAGCAGATTAGTCAGATGACTGTATCTAAACCGCTGTATTTGGAGATGCAACAAAAAGAAGAAACAACAAGCAAACCTGAGCAACTAAAACTAGACTTCCAGACAGGAGAAAGTGTGGAAAAGTGAAGTGAAGGAGACCAGAGAAAAAATGTTAATCACAGACAATGAAAAGGCCTAACTGAAAAAATAGAGGACCTGATGGGAGTGGTGAGAGAAGGGGTGTGTGTGTGTGTGTGTGTGTGTGTGTGCGTGCGCGCGCACACAGAGGCCACAGAGGCAGATGGAGTTTGGATTTAAGCTCCTGTGGACGAACCCATCACATTTCATTCTTCACTACTGTTGACAGTGTGCTCAAACCCATACAAACTACTTGCATGCATGTACTTAAAACATGCATTTAGATACACTATTTAGATACAAAATTGTTTTTCTATCACTGGTTATTCACATTCATATGTCCCGTTTGAAAATAAAAGTAAAAAGCGAGTTCATTTTTAACTTTACGGAACAAACGGAGATACATCACGTATGATTTTAGCCCTAACAAAGTCGTTTTTGTGGCTAAGCCTGTGACAGTTTTACAACGTTAACGTGTTATGAACCTCAACAATTACGTTCTCTGGTTTAGATATGAGGACGGAACACGCTCCTGTGGGTCATATTTCATGCCACAGCTGTGGGGCGTATTAGAGGGTAGGAATAAACAACCTATTTCTTCGTATGGTTTGGAAAACTTGTTGGCTAACATGCGTGCATGACATTCACAGGGGGGAAAAGAATGTTTTTTCTTCCAAATGTTGGGAATTATTACTGACAATTGATAAAAATGAAAAATGATAGAAAAGAAGATTTCATAATTAGATGTCAGTATCTCCTGATTGTGCGATATGGATTATATAATTATGAGATTAAGATTTTGTTAATATCAAAGCTGTCTAATGATTAACAATATGCATCTCATAGTTAGAAGATCTTATCTCCCAATGACAAGATTTTAAGGCCAAAATGACACGAAAGAAATCTATTTCTTCTATTAAAACATGATGGAAAAAGCTAAAGGTCATATTATTGTTATATTATATTGTCCAAACTGCAATTTGTTTTGAAAATGCCCCTTGTGAATTTTTTTTTCTGGCAAATGTTTTCCTTCTACGCTTTTCCTCCAGGTCAGACCAAGTATCACTGAGAGCAAAACTGCATTATGAATCAGTCAACATTGTTGGGTGTGCAGAACACACACATATATATACACACACACACACACACACACACACTCATAAACACATACACAGCACGCTGCCATATGCTTCTAGTTGAGGCGGCCTGGGTGAGAGCGAGTGGTTTTTGGATGAAGGCCTTTTGCACGCGCAATATAGCTCAATGAGGATACATTAGCCGTTACCTTCCCAGCAGAGTCCCTAATGAGCTGGGGAGAGCTCAGCACCTCTCTCTCTCTCTCGCTCACACACACACACACACACACACACACACACATTTTACAAACAAATTGTACATGCATAGTACTGTAACACATTTAGGAATGCATTTGCCCCAACACGCACAGAAGCGCACGCACACACACACACAGAGCTTTACTCCTGTGGGACTTTGAGGCAAAAAGTGAAAACATGCTAGCGGCAGGAAAACAGATTCCACCCTCTTTCTTTTGGTAAAATATATTGATGTAATTCTCTCTAATCTAATAATCTAATCGACAGCAAGTGGTCCTGTATATTCAGACTCTAATAACACCAGAAAACTCAGTAAAGAAGAAAAACAGTCACATAAAAAAAATATAGGACACAGTATAACAAAAAGCCTCATGACGCAATGTGGTGGTTTGGAAGACAAAGTTCAGGCCTTTCTAAGTTTGATTCTACAGTTTATATGAATTTTGTACCCGAGCAGTAGAGTATAGCATTCCAGAAAGCTGGTTCACTCTCAAAACAGATGAAACAAATAATCAAAATCAGTCAAAATCCATCCAGCAGAGGGCAAGATATTCTGATTTTCAGTCCCTAGTAAAGGTTACGCTCCAGAAAGCACAGTATCCTGCATTTCCCATAATGCAACTTTATCAGCATCTTTCATTAGACCTTCCTTGCCTACATCCTTTAACCTCCAAAGACAAAGACATTTTAGTATGTTTTTTCACAAGCTGAGTAGCTGTAGTTTGCTGAAACTTCTGTAGTTCTTTGGGCTAAGTGGGAGATTTCGTCACTGCTTTTTCTATAAAAACCTATTAGAGTGAATACACCTTGTTTTATTTACCTTAGTGTTGAAAGTGTAGACTCACTAGAAAAGTCTACCATCGACCAACGGTGCACTAAACATTCAAACGGAGAGGCTCTGCAGACATGAGAGTTGAGACAACTTTTGCCTTGAAGACACACAATCAGCAAATATGGGCATTGTGATGAAGATATTGAGTTTGTCCCAGTTTGTTTGTTTTATTACAAATTGAACTACTTTCTACTGTTATAGTCCATCGATATCAATCAACACAGTTTTTGGAAAGCAAACGCTGGAGGAAGGATTCAAATAGAGATGAGGCGGCTAGATATTAGGGACAGCTGAGAAAAGGTTTTATTGTATTTTGGGTGGACAAACCCTTTGACTTGCCTGTCGGTACATTCCCTACAGAGCTCCGCCATTAACACGTTAGAGACCGAATGCCCTATTGCTCGTTCACTTTTCACTGCAGCTCTGAATTTCTGCGGTGTCTTGGAAAAGACACGTCAGACATTATGACCAATTACAGTTTGTTGCCGTTCACAAACTGGATGCAGAATCAGACAGATCGGATCCAAGCAAAACACATTAAACTGGATGGGACATAGTCCTGTGAATAGTTTTCGACATTATTTCCCTGTACCTGCATTAGGCTTACAAGGCTTTAAACCTAAAAAGGTCTCACTATGATTTTTCTTTTCTTTTTAGTTCTCATAATATGACAACACAAAGCACACGTAAGATGCAGGGAATGCCACTGATCAGCACAAAGTCACAAGACTTATCGCCCCTCATATTTAACCGCTGCAAGGCTATTTTGTTCCTTCCCACAGGTGTTAGGAGTTAATGCCGCCGGTCGTGTGACGGTCACTCAGCTTTGGTCCCTCAGGATGCCGCGGAGGCTTCAGGGCTGTGAACAACCCGCCCTGTGGCCTTCATCTGGGTTAGGAATAACGGTGTTAACAACTTCTCACACAGCACAGCCATACAGCAGCACCGGCTGCACACAAACAAGGGAGACGGTGAAGCTGGAGGTATTTCAAAAAGAAACTTGAAACATACCTTAGTGTTTCAAATAAGAACGAAGGCATGTAACATGTCAGGGTTTTTGCAGCGTGTCACTCAATGAATAAGTGAAACGTGAGGACTGCATCCAGTTAGGTTTTAAATCAAAAAACAAAACATGGTTGAAATATGATGGACAGATCAACACTTGCCCAAAGATCAGATTTTGGTATTGATACAGATCTTTGATTTCCACAATTAGATGGCTATATTGTTTTTGAGTTCTTTCGGGAAATTAACATAAACAAGACTGTATGCATCGCATTTGCTTTAAGTGATGTTAACAACCTCACGGACCTGCAGAGCAGCGCTGATGACACACAAGACAAGGCTGCAACGCAAGAGATGTAGAGAAGTGAAATGCAGCGTGTGGAAAATATCTCCCCCGGGGAATCCTGTCAACAGTGGTAAAGGGTCAGTTCACCCAAATCATAAACTTGCCTTGCTCAGAGTGACCAGCAGGTGAATTTGTGTTAATTAGTAATTATCACATTTAGGAAATACCAATACTGATTAGATAGGAACACATTCTAGAGGATTTCAATCCACAGCATGCTGCAGCATCAGTTGGGATAAAAAAGAAATATATAAATATTCTGGAACTGGATCAGAATCAAAATACTAAATGATGGATCTGGGATAAATTTGCCAGATTTCGTTTTTTTTTCCCATTCAGGTAGTATATGCTGTAGTTCATAAAGAAAATGGCTATCACAATGTTAAGAAATGTTTTTTCTCTCCAGAGAAATAGTATTAGTATTGCATGCATACAAACAGTTTGACCTTCTGCCAAGATATCCATCTCATTGGTGAATCCCCCTCTCTGTTGGGGGTTATAATGGGGTTTCCAGGCTAAATCAAATAACATGTTCTCAGAAGAGACACAGAAAAGGTAGATAAGGACAAAAGGAGAGAAAGATGTAAATGGAGACAATTGTAGGACTGGAATTAAAAAGAAAATGAAAGGATTATCAGAGGTTTAAAATAAAAAAAAGAAAGAAAGAAAAAGTGGGAGACACAAATAATGCACAAGAGGAACCTGGGAGGACTAAGATGTTGAACAAATTTTCCAGGACTTTAGATGTATTTTGGTTGAACAGCTGGAAGACATGGAGGTGTCTCAGTAGACCCGGGCCTGTAAAGGAGCTCTGAGGTTGGGCAGGATCCACACGCACACCCAAGCACACACAGACGCACACACACACAAGAGACATCTGGATACATGCACAGCAGTGATCATCATTACAAATTGACATCCAGAGCCAGCAGCACATACAGGAATAAATAACTTAAGACAATAAAATGGACAGATGACATAGATACAGAAACAATGCGACATTCTGTACAAAAACATGTATGCAGTGAGATTTCTATAGACTGATTTGAGAGGTGGGAGCTTCTCCACCCTTCAGTTGAACTTTTGTTGTAAATCCTATACTCCTGCATCCCTGCAGTAAAAATGTAGACATAATGTCTAATTAATATAAGATTCTCCATTGTACTATTGGACACAGAGCTGCCTTTAAAGACGGAAATAAAATGAGTTGGGGTACACGTGAGCGCAGACTGACTTTTGCCTTCAGAGCCAACCTAAATGTCAGCAATAGCTTAAACTATGGGCCATAGCTTTAAGAAAAAATAAATAAATCCAAAAAGGGAATTGGATACATGGTTTTCAATCAAACATGTATCATAATATAAGTAGTCATGGTAACAGTGAGGGGATAAAAATGCGCACTAACCATAACTACTGTAACTAGCACACAAAAGGTGCACAGTATTGTGTACTGTAGCTACTGTTTGAAAACCCATTAACACATACTGCAGAGGGCAGCGCCACAAAGCTCCCACCTGATCTCCTACACAGAAGATTATTAAATCATTGATTACATTTACAAGTTCATGTGATGGCCAATTGATTATGTGGGTCAAGCTGTGCAATTCACTGAACTTTCTGGGAGCTCCTTGCTGAGAACTATTCTATAATGCAAGGAATGTGATGTATTTTTACATTTAATTCTGAGTAAAGGAGAGACGCACAAAACAAGATGCTAAGAAATAAAAATGGGAAGATATTTGTAAGTGGCAGTCTCGTGTCAGAGAGAGATTGTGGCTTTTTGCCATTTTTTTCTGGACAAAGCAAGTCAGCAGGAGGCCGAGGGTGTTAGGAATGTTACTTTCTCCAGTTTGCTTCAGGGGAGTCAATACATTTTAGGAGGTGGGACATATTTAAACTAAAACATACTCTATGTGTGTGTGTGTGTGTGTGTGTGTGTGTGTGTGTGTGTGTGTGTGTGTGTGTGTGTGTGTGTGTGTGTGTGTGTGTGTGTGTGTGTGTGTATATGTGTGTTTTATTGGTGCTAGGGAAATAAGCTTTAAAGAAACCTTTCCACATATACACAAAAAAACAGTTCTCATATGCCTGGACATAAGAGATGCCTGATGTCAACAAATATAATTTGTGGATATTGTTTTTCTTCTCTTCTTTTTGTTTACAAACCTTGATTTAAATTGTAAAATAGATTATATGCAAATACATAATTCAGTCAAAAACAGATATTAGTGGGTTTCAGTAAGGTTTTATTTTAAGCAAATTGAACAAATCTGCTAATTCCATTGATCTTATACTGAAGAGACAACCACAGCTGTGTTGAAGGGATGCATGGCCAGTGGTAGCCACTAGGGGGGAGGTGTGAGTCCTCTTCTGAGCTTCTGCAGCCTACAGGAGAAGCAGGAAAGCCTGATGCATTTGACTCAGGATGAGGGAGGAATTGGGTCCCATAATAAGTTTGGAGCCAGAATAAGAAGCTACAAATTATGTCTTGTTTCAGAGGGGACACAGCCACACAAGCTCCCAGTGTTCCCAGGCCTGGGTGCACTGGTAAGGGTTTCCACCTCTGCCGGTAATAACAACCTCAGCTAATTAACCGCAGGCATTTCATTTGAGCCAGAGGAGACCTGAGCCTCGTTTCTAAAAGTCCCTGAAGGGAAATGGGGATGAGGGAAAGGCAGAAGGACCAATAAAAACAGGCAGGATTTAGGTTCGAGGGGCCAGGGCAGAGGTTTGGGCTTGAGCACCTGTCACCCACAGCCTGGGAGCAATGAATGCTATTGATGAGCCAGGCAAGGTCAGCCCCGACCGCACCGGGGCCTCCACACGGCCTCTTCGGATCTCCGGCGCAAAGCCAGGGGGATTGTTGGACACCTGTCAATCAGACAGGGGAGGGAAACGATGTGGACTTGGCTACTGTGCCTCAGCTGTAAGACGCTTAAGCCAGGCCTAAGGCAAGCTCACGACATTCTCACGGAACCCCCTGTAACAAGATAATGATCTTACAATATTACACCGACATTGAGAAACATTTTGCACACTAGCACATTATGAAGGGTGAGATGAGTAACATTCTCCCCGGCACTAAACACACTTTTGATTGCTTGTGGGGAGGCTGAGCCATCCTACCAACTGTTTGTGTGCATGTGTGTGTGTGTGTGTGTGTGTGTGTGTGTGTGTGTGTGTGTGTGTGTGTGTAGGTGTGTAGGTGTTAGTATATGTGTGACACGATAGTGGTTGATGATGTGACCACATTCACACAGGGGAGGTCTCATAGTTCTTCTCTAGCTGCTGGCTAAGCTCCCCGTAGGAAATGGCATTAGTTCAGGGAAAAGATGGGACGTCCTGTGAAACCTGGGGTGATCCCATCTGAGACTGACCCCCTGACCTCTTGTCTGAGAAGACGAGGGAGGCAGTAGGGTTGTGTTGAGAGGGGGGCGGGGGATAAGAGAGCGAGGAGGACACCAAGATGATTGAATTTTGTTTTTAGGTTCAAGGACGGGGGTTTAAGGATTTAGTGAGAAATCAAAAACCCCTCCTCTCCCTTCTCTTCTTCCCTCCGTCGTCCACAGGATCTTGCAGCTGTCCCTTTTCCCTCTAATTTTTCTCTGTCAGATTTCAGCCTATAATTAGCAGAAAGACCTCAGTGACTCTCCGCACACATGTGAGTTTGTGCCTGGGCAGCCCAGAACTAATGGTCTAAATCCACCCCCATACACACACCCTTCCACCCCGCCAAGCCTCCAGATTGCAAGAGTGACAGGTTCGCATGTAGAGACTTCAAGCTGAACTTCGTTCTCACTGACCGTGCAGCCTTAAAGGGCAACCCCGCAGAGGTCTCCTCCAAACTGTGCCAAGGGGCATCTTTAAGCCCCCGCAGCTTCCATTTTGCCCGGCATTCCTGTCGTGGCACGGAGCCCCCCCACCTGCTGCCCGCGTTGCCTTTAAAGACCGGTTTTATAGAAGCGGCTAAAATTCTGAGTCTGTGAAGTTACAAAGGGAAAGCAAAGGCCGCAGAGTGCACACGGGCCATGCCTCTAGTGGGAACAGGGTGGCAGGAAACGCTGAGAACTTTTCCATTACAACCCGCGTGCGTGTGGCGAGTCGTGGTTGTATAATCAAAGAGCAAGGTCACGTCGTTACAGGTCAGCGGTTTGCCCGTGATAAGTTAAGGTACTCATCATGCTGGTCCCTGGGCCTTCCCGGAAATACAGTACATCCCACGTCACTGTGATATAGCCACCTGTTGCTATGCTGCCCTTCTTGAACCATGAGAACAAATCAAGACAAAAAAAAAACAAACACAGGACATCATCTCTGTTGCCAAGCTTAATTGATTATGATCATTAGTTATTGTGAGCTACCTTCAAGTTCTTGTCCATCAGATTCAAACAGTTCTTTTTAAAGACCCACTACCACAATGTAAGAAATTTACTAGATTTGCAGAATTGCCCCTTTTAGTATATTATATTAAAAAGAATCTCAATCTGCATCAAGTAACTACTGTAGTAACCACAAACCTAACTGTCGGGTTAATACAGTTCAATAAAAAGTACCATATTTGCTTCTGAAAGGTAGTGAAGGAGGGGGTAAATTGTGCTACTCAATTTAGGTTGAAGTACACTAAAGTACACTATTTTAGGTGAAATAGTTTTCTGCAGTGTCTAAAGTATGCTTGTAATAATTTCTAAAATATTGTCATCACGACTCAAAACAAGTGCTTTGAGCTAGGATATGTCTCAAATAAAACTAGTAACTGCTCCTCAGAAATCCTCCCCTGCCAATAAACGCATACAATGGGAGTGCAGTATATCTTTAATAGCGGTGGAAGAAGGCCAGAGCAATAGAGCAACAGCTTGAAATCCAAGCATAACTATTTCCAGTGTAATACCAAAGCGTAAGTCAGCATGCAAAATGAGACAAATGCCGCCCCACATTTCGGACGTGGCAATATTTCCGAGGAAACATGATGCTCATCCTAGAGTAAACCGTGTCGTTAAAGGTATTACAAAGTCATTCTTTTCCCCCTTTTTCTCACACTTCATTTGGGCATTACTCTAGTTTACAGAGGCTTTCTGTGGTTATGGTGGATTTGTGTGGTTTATCAAGTTTTCCTGGCTTTTCTCCCTTAAACCCACAACACTAAATCACACATTTGTCTAAACAGATGTGGCTTTTACCAACCATGACGTACAACTTGTACAGAGCACCTTTTTTAGTTTTTGTTACACGCACGTTTTCGATTGTTTCAGTAGTGCGACACTATTCACCAGCACCCATGGGAAGCGCACAAGTGTAATCTACCTTCATATTTTAGACCAAAGCTGTTATTCATTCAGAAAATCAGAAATTCTGCTGGACTTTGATTTAAAAAAAAACCTAACGTTCTTCCTCTTTGCTTTGGTTAACTCAGCTCTGACTCACAGCCATGTTTTAATGAGAACAGAGGCATCTAAAGTTAGCGGAGGGAAGCTGTAAACAGATCAACACCGCTGACCCGATGAGGCAGGGAAATCACAATTTGGGAGGGGGGGGGAGGAACAATGCAATTAAAACATTAAGACGCTGCAGCTTGATTGACAAGTTTGTGTGAGGAGATCTTTACCATAGCAACATAACTTTGGTTGCTAGGAATAACATAAGCAGATGGATGGAGTGTCTGATTTTCCGCACTGACCGACAGTAAGAGATGGCATCTGCTAGTGTGTGTATGTGTGTGTGTGTGTGTGTGTGTGTGTGTGTGTGTGTGTGTGTGTGTGTGTGTGTGTGTGTGTGTGTGTGTGTGTGTGTGTGTACGTGCACTTACATCTGAGTGTCTATCTATATGAGCGTGTGTATGTGTGGGGATCTTGATTCTCCATGCCGACAGTTTTTGGCACAGGGAAAAAAATATTAGATTCAGGGGACAAATTATTAACTGACATCAGCTGGTGAGGTCCGGCAAAAGGTTGCTACTACATTTATAGCCACTTTTTACCAATAAATCGTCGACGGTGTAGGCAGAGGCCTCGGGATTGACAGAAAACACTGCCTGGCATTCACTGCAGCCCTGATTAATGTGACAGAGAGGTCTTTCAAGTGTGCGCTGAAATAGAACATCAAACGACTCGGACTACAGCAAAACAACGTCGTCTCGACAACAAGATATTATGCCTGCTGTGTCCTGCCGCACTGGAGTCCCACAACCCCCTGCTTTCACAAATTTGATATTTCGAATGATATAATTTTGTATTATCATTATTATGAAATAACAGATAACTCAGATCCCTGCCTGATCAACTTAAAAACAGTGTGTAAAATAAAAGATTTATTTTTATTTTTATGAATTGCTTAATATTTGGGGAACTTCAATTTGTCATTTAAAGATATTTGTGTATTCCAGAGGTACCCAGAATTTCAGAGTTTTAGTGTCCCATGGTACTACAATGCTGGTTTTCTTCCTACTTAAAATAATATGGTTCTTTGAGATCCACTGAATACGTTTAGTTTTTTTCACTTGCACTTTCGGATGCCGAGGATGAATCAAAGAGGATTCTACAAGAGACGCAGATGGTGCAAATATGATCTTTTATGTCACGAAAGATCTGAGTTAGAGCCTGCAGACAAAAAGTGAACGTGCGCAGTAACTTTACACAATATTTTATACTGTGAAGATTACTAAAACACAACTTCTCCTCCCCCCTCCCTCCAGTTCTGGAAACCTTATGCCCGATAAGGACAGAAAAACAGTATTTATTTGACATTTATTTTATTGCGGAGGAATAACCCCTTGAGATGAACCATCTCGTTTTCGAGGGGGTCCTCGAGTCCAGGTACAGAAATAGACACTGACCTTGCAGTGGCAGTCAAACAGAAGAAAAAACAAACAAACAAAACAACAACAATAAAAAACAACTTACTTTACGAAAATGGTAAGAGCAAAAGCAAAAATATATAATATATAACTCATACAAACAAGACATACATACACACACAAGACTCTCCAAAGGTTTCTCACTCATCCCTCAACAAAGTAAACACATGAAATATATATATATATGTACCGAAACACACATCTAGACACCAGTAAACACGTATTCACACATAAATTAATAAATTATATTATAAATATTTAATTCAATTCAATATTTTTTGCATGAAAATAAAATGTTAAATATAGGCTCAAATAATTGGCAACATATCTGAAGCATCTGAAGTCTTGTGATGTTTTTTTCTTTATTACTGCACAGCATAAATATAATAGTAGTCATTATTCCAGAGAGAATTCCAACACTGGACCAAAAAAAAAATCTCAGTTTTATCAGGACCTTAAAAACCTAATTTCTTTAACACGGTGGAGTGATTTGCATTAGTGCACATTTGAAGATTATCAGCAGTAAAAGTTGAGTTTGTGCTCATAGTGGGCTGCTACAGCGGTGTGACCTACTGTAATACACGTGTGAAGACGGTCAGTAAACACCTCAATGCATCAGGGTGTTGAGAGACAGTACTGAGCTGGGCAGTCAGTAACAGGGTGATATGTGGGAAGCTGCTCAGGCACCCATGTCAGCATCACCGACACCAGAATCACTACAAGCTGAGAAAAGACAAGCAACCCAGTTTCCACATCAGGTGTATTGGCGCTGAACTGTTCAGCATATCTGCAGGTTGAAGCGCTCTGGTGTCATAAAATTAGCACCTTTCTGAAAAGACGGGCAGTGATGTTTGGACCGGCCAACACGATGGGGGATATTTTGGCAGCTGCCAGGGCCGTGGTTAATGGCAAAGCTGATGATATTTCTGCTTTTATTGACCTGTCAGTTCTTATCAGAGTCTTTCTCTTCTCTGTAAACATGGCAGGGGTCATGTCCCTGGAAGATGAGCAGGCCTGCAGTGGTTACGGTATCTAACTATAGGGGAAGAAAGAGCCATTTCACCTCTAAAAAACTGTTAGCAAAATCAGCCTGAATAAATTTAGGTCAGAGTTGGTTGTTTTAGAAAACTATTGGTTATTGTATCAACAAACTCGAGGCCTTTTCTGTTCTGCTTCAGAAATCCATTCATCATTCAGGCAGCCTTCTGCTAGAAGTCAAGCTTTTTTTTCTTCTTAAAACTGAAAAAAATCCACGTTCTTACTCATGATAAAATCATGTTAACAATGTATGAACTATACATTTTATATTATTAATATTTATAAATGTATAAAATGCAATTTTTACTCACATGTCCAAATGCTCGCTCGCTCTCTCACACACACACACACACACACACACACACACACACACACACACACACACACACACACACACACACACACACACACACACACAAACGGGTTATGCTCTGTAAGCAAGGTACAAATCCTGACAACTTTGCACACAAAGTTGAGCTCAATTTTAGCCTCCAAAGTAAACTATCACTCCCGGGCCAGCACTTGGCCTTCACAAAGGCCCACTGTAGTTATCACCTAAAGTGTGAACGGACTGCTCTCTCTGCTTTTTTATAAACAATGTGGACAGCCAAGAAAAACATAATAATTCCATTTATTTACTTTGAAAGAGATGTAATCTCTGGCGCTGGATATCTCCGAGTGTATCTTTGGCCAAAACAGGGTGAACTTTGGTGCTGCACATTTTTACACACCTCCTCCCACAACCTAGACCTCTCCGATTCCTCAGCACTTTTATTTGACTTTCACATTCCTATGCTGTGGCTCGTTGAGATTGAAGAGTTGGGGGCAGCGGTGGTAGCCTAAAGGTTAGAGAGGCAGGCTTGTGACCAAATGACTAATAGTTTAAATCCCCAGAAATGTCGATAAGATAACAGCGGGATGGGGAAAATATATGAACCTGGCTCAGAGGCTACGGGAAGATTGTGGATCTCAGGTGTGACTGTGTATATGTGTGTTAATGTGAAGAAGTATAGATGCTCCGATGGATAACCTCACACTCTGGGAGCTCCAAACACCAGCAGTGAGAAATAAATCTCAACCTAAATACTCCAAAATACTATATCAACAATCTTTTTATAATCCCTAAACTCATATTTACCAAGCCATGTTTGTTGGTTGATATCAATGGAAAGCAAAGAGACACCGGAGGATCTAAAGAAACTGCTGTTTAGACAGATTTGATCATCCAAGCGCAGAAGTGAATTTATAATGTAAAGTGCACAATATAGTATAAGCTGAAGAGCTATATGTAGTATATGAAGAATCTTTAAAAATTCTCTTCCTGGTATTATAACTTTCATAGCACATTTGCAAGATAATTGGTTAACAGACGTGGCGAAATCAGATAGGGGACAAAGTGGATTGGGGAAATGCCTACAGTCAGCTGATTAAGTCAGAAGCAGGAAAGAAAATGCTGATGGGATGTTCTGATTTATTGCAGCGCTAATTTGTAATTGAAGCCGAGGGAACAGGTGTATGTTTACTTAAATTTGTCTAGTGCAGTTTTAAGGTTAGGGGAAAAGCACAGCACTGAAAGTCACAACAGATTTGTACATTGCACTGCAAAATTACTGTAGCATCAAATACTAATCAATGAATGCAAAAAAAAACTAGGGCTGCACGATTTCAGGAAAATATGCGATAACGTTAAATATCGCGATAACGATATTACTCGTGATAAATAAACAGATATTAAAGTGTTCTTGGTTCTGCTGCTTTTATCATCTGGTAAAATACAACAAACTGCTTGTTGAATTTTTAATCAAATGTAAGGAAATAATTTCCAACATTCTTTTACTGAACAAATTGAACAGTGAATTGAATATAAAAGGCACCACTAAAAAAAGAATGACAGTTAGAGGGGCAGTTTTCTACTGATATTTTCTTTTAACTAACACAAAAAAATCTCTGAGTGTCTTTTGCGATATGTCGCAGCTTTTTGCAATGTGTTTATTGCGGCAGTTGATGAAGAAATTATTTATTGTGCAGCCCTAGAAAAAAACAATGCTGGATCTACTTCCTCAATCAGAGGCACACACACACACACACACACACACACACACACACACACACACACACACACACACACACACACACACACACACACACACACACACACACACACACACACACACACACACACACACACACACACACACACACACACACACACACACACACACACACACACTCCTGCTGATATACACTGTACCATATGTAGGAGCACACACTGGTAGACTCTGGGTTACAATGAGTCGTCCTGGTGAGAGATTGATGCTTGCGATGAGGAATCTTCATGTGATGTGAAGATATCTGGAACACGGAGCGGCTGCCCACCCGCATGCCGGGGCTCCCTGTCCTGCTTTTAGACTTCCACTGGCCTTTAATGTGAAAAGCCCACCCTGCTGTAATTTGTGCTCCGCTAAAACTGAGACTCGATGACGGGAAAGGTTGCAATGACCCTGTGAGGCAGCCCCGACAGCGCAGTATTAAAATGCAACTGACCGCGAATGTAGTAACCTAAACTTTATTGCAACCGCAAGCGCTCCCATCCAGGGATACGCCAAAGTCAGGACAGTTAATCTTTCATCAGATTACATGTTGCTTCACTGCAAATTGTGATAGAAATATACAAATACTATAGATGTATTGTTTTATTATTGATATTACATTAAAAAGGAAGAAAATGGCTGAGCTTCAACAGGCTGCCCACGTATGAAAAAGACAAAGTTGATTTAAAATCGGATTTTTTGATTGTATGAATCACATTTTGACAGTATTTACAGTGAAATTAAATTACCAGTGAGTTAGAATATCATGATGCCTGATAGTGTTGCAGAATGTATTCACTATATATTGAATACACGGGGAAGAAATTGTCTAAAAATTGCTTTCTATTTATACATACTGTATTGTACGTATGCCCTGTACCTTGTGATCTATATATATATCTCCATCTGGCTGAACAGGTGCAACCTTACACATGGCCAAAGTGTTCTGGAAATGTATCCCCATAAATCAATTTAGATATAATTACAGACAACACTATTCATCAGTCAGCATGGGTTCTTCTGAAATGATTAGCATCGTGAGCTATTTTCACTGATGGAGTGATCAAATCATGAACTACTTTGGTCTTCTCTTTTATCTAGGTTCAAATGCTTATCAACACTGAGCCAATGTTTCATTCACATTTAGGATTATTATTAGGTGGGTTACTATGTGTTAATACATATAGCCCATTGTGTACTGCAAAGTACTGACATACTGATACAAGCAGGATTCAAATTTAGATCCAGTAAACACTTTAATTTGCTGCAAGATTCTTTAAAGATAAAACAGTCCAACAATTGGCTTATCAAATATGTTGACCATGAAACTGTTACCGCACAATGTGTACATTCAGTAATTTACTTAATGTAACTTTCACGTTCATGTAAACAACCAGCTGTTCACAGCCACTGTTGCTTCAGAGCTGCAGAGAGCGTGCTAAACCTAAAAGCAATTTGCTAAAATGCAACAAAAAACAGATTTATTTATGTGGCAATTTTATAAGCAAAAATTACCAAGGTGCTTTAAAATAAAAGCACTTAGTTCAGAATATCAAACAGTCAGGATAGTACCAATCAAACTAACAAAATAACTTACAAAATAGAAATAATATTCCTAGTTATGAATAAAAATGTGACTGGAGTGACACAGTCATACATTAAAGATAATCTTAAAGATCTTTTAAGATAAATATTATGATACCAGGCAGAAGACGTACTGAATAGTACAAAGAATATGCCAAACAACTGTGCATGTGATAGACTACTGTATACAATAGGGCTGCACGATATGAGGTAAATATGCGATAACCTTGTTGAATTCGTGAGAAAGATATTACTTGCAATAAATAAACCGATATTGATGTGTACTTAGTTCTGCTGCTTTCAGTATTCTGCTAAAATACAACAAATTGCTCGTTGAATTTAAAACAAATGAAAGGAAATCATTTCCAACATCCTTTAATTAAACAAATTGAACATTTAATTGAATATAAAAAGGTTTAAAGTGCAGTTTTATAGTGATATTTTCTTTCAACTAACACAAACAATCTCTAAGTGATATTTCGCGATGTGTTTCTTGCGCCAGCTGATATCGCAATGACGATAATATACAATATACAAGCAGTAAATACAAAAGTGTTCTTTAATGTCAAAAGTTAACTAAAGTAACATAGTAGCTCAATTACAGATAGCATGTTTACACCAGCAGGAACAGAAAAACTAGCACTGAAATACAGCCAACCCCATTAGGACGCTGTCCAAATGAACAAAGATGGATCACATGCTGTTTAGTTGACAATCATAAAACTACTGGGTCCAGCTCCACGGTGCTGATGGACTGAACTTGAGTGACATGTGGAATCAGGGAAAGTGCTGATTAATTAGAAGCCAGCTAATTGGTAGTCGTCTGAAATAAACATAACGACCTGGTGACACTTAGTATGAGCGGTGTAAACGATCAGCCACATGGCACTCTGACAGAGGGGTTAGGGACGGGGGAGTAGTGGAGAGAGAGGCAGTGTATAATATTACATTATATGCATAGATGACTAGTTTAACAGAACCAACAGGCACACAATCCACTATATGGATGAAATCTGTCCTCAAATGTGACAACAACACTTAAAAAGGACCCCTTGTTTATGTTTTCCTAAGAATCTTGCGGTCGCATGAAAATTAACTGGTTTCTGCCAGGAGCAAAGAATTAGCCTAACATTATTGCAACACCACAAAAATCTCTTTGGTTTGGGTAAACAAAGCCTGCAACTTTCACATGGGAAACTGCGGTATACGTCTCATCTCGGACCAACTGTTAACGTTGGTTGCTTTAACCATGTTGTTTCCCTAACCTTAACCAGCTATTCGTTTTAAACCCTAACCACAATGTGAGTTAAAGGAGTTGCTCGTAGTGACGGACGCACGGAAAATTATCACCTTACTTCACAGCAACCCTGCAGACCATTTTAGTATCTTTCAGCACATTGCTATGGTCTTTACGACCTGCAACTCTACTTGTCAAACTACTGTGCTTATCATTTGTGCTGTATTAAACTGAAAAGATTGGATAAAACCACTGTTCACTACCTGCCTAGCACCAAACAGCTGAAAGACAAAGTAACTATCTGGTGAACATGGCACAGCATTTAGCAGATGAAGAGCCAGCTATTTCCCTTTAGGAGTTCGTGGACACCAAAACGGAGCTAAAAGAAGGGTGGATATTGAACTTAGATTTGTAACGTGGTTAGAAAACGAATGTTTCTCCGTTTGTCTGCTGGATGTGTAAAGGCAACTGTTTTCTAACACATATCATCCTGAGGATTGGGGTGGTGGTTCAAACAAAAAGCTCACATGGTTCGATTGGGAAGGCAATTAAAGGAACACGCCGACTTATTGGGACTTTAAAACTTAACTTGGAACTAAATGTATCGGATAGGGCCGTAAAGAAATGAAGGAAATCTCTTCAAAAAGGTGCATAAGAACGTGCTCTGACCCTGTGAGACCTTGCTTGGCCCAATGATGGAAAAGTACCTCTCTCTCTCTCTCTCTCTCTCTCTCTCTCTCTCTCTCTCTCTGTAACTTTATATCTGCAGTTCAGCCATCACTGAGGTGATTAAAGCAGATCTGAGCCAGCCGAGTGAAATGCAGTCTGTAGGAATGTTCCACTTGACCATCCAGAGCATACCAAGTGAGAACGAGAGGTGGTGCTTGGGTGGAGGTTTAAGTTTCACTAGACCTTCTAATGTTGTAGCAGTCAACCAAACATTTAAGCTAATAAAAAGTTAGATTGTGCATCGGCCAAGATAGTCAGTTGATGGGTGACATGTCGTAATATTAATGGAATCCTACTGGCATTAAAGCAATAATAATTATAATTAACTTGTTTTTAATATAAAACTATTCATGGCAGGAGCTTGTGTGTTGATGTTGGTGGTCTAGATTAAAATCCTTCAATGAACGCTCAGAGGTTAAAACAAGTAAACAATAGTAAGGACAACTTTAACTCTCACTTAACTTTGGATTACTGAAATTACTAGAATTTACAGAGCAGTACAGTAAAGCTTCAGTCCAAAACTTTCCACGTGTCAAAATAACATTAAAGATGATGGAACATCTTTAATCAAATCTTGGTGCATCAGTGTTTAATGTTGTCTTAAGACAAGAGAACATATTTGCCAACATGGACCAACCAGTGATGGAGTACTTGAGACTTGGACTCGAGTCTCTATTCTCTGGACTCGTGACTTGACTTGGACTCGCGGACTGATGACTTGTACTTGGACTCGAGGATATATAAAATCGGACTTGAGCATTCAGACGTTGGATGAAGTTTCTGACTAAATAGGTTATGAAAATTTGATATAAGACGTTACACTGTTTCGGGCTCCAAGACTGGCCGGGAAGCAGCTGGGGAGACGTTCCATCCAGGGCTGATGTTCTTTTGGGGGTAACACCCTTTACTTCCCTTACAGTATTAAAAGATGAAGCCACCATGTCTTGAGCAGTTTCTTGTTTATTGTTAACTGTTAACTCACTTTACATCGTCTTTGGGATCTCTTTTTTTCTCTTGCTTTTTCCTCACAGCCACACATACGCTTCTCAGTCGGACACCGCTACCGCTCGCTCTCCTTGCTTGAGAACACACTCACTGACGTCACTCACTTAACGCTACATTCTTGCTCTTACTTTCACTTCTCTCGTAGCAAAGGAATTGATATTGATATATGCAACTGTAGTGCATGATTCATGGGCTCCCTACTACTTATTCACATTTGGAAAATTCATGCGCCCCAGATCGTGAAGTTTGTCTACACAGATTTTAAATCCAATGCTGGAAAGAGCACCGCTAAATGTTGTTTAGAAAAAAGTCAGTAAATAAATTCCCTTTGCAATTGTGACAGTGGTGTCATTTTTGTTTAATGTAGACCCTCTTTTAATAGTATATCAGCTCTTTAAAGGTGCCAGAGTGGAGAAATGTAGGCAGTCTTGGAGTTCAACACAGATTTAACGTTGACGACTCGACTTGGACTCGAACACTGGGGACTTGAGACTCGACTCGGACTCAAACTCAGGTAATGGTGACTCGACTCAGACTTTTCTTTGGTGACTCGGACTCGGACTTTGACTTAACAGTTAGTGACTCGACTACAACACTGGGACCAACAGTTTCCTTATATCTCATAACATCGCACTAAATGCTTTTGTTCTGTTGATGCCACATGTGATTGGCAAAGTCTTATATACTTTCCCTTTTGCATGTGAACAGGCCCACTGGGCAAAATTAAACCCAAGTCCAACAGTTGACCATCATCTTAAACTTTATTTGTACAGTTCATTCCCCCCCAAAATCTAATATTTTAGCCTCTAACAGGTGCATGCTCTGCGACCATCATTTAGCCCAAAATGAATTGACAAAATGTTGACAGTTGAGTAATTTCTGGTTCAAATTAAGCCTAACTGATCATTTATAAATTTAGCACAAAAAGTAAGGAAATTTGTGTTTGGTAGATTATTTCTCTGTGGTAACAATGCTTTTTGGCAATAAATCTTATACCGTTGGAAAGCCTGTTTAGTTCCCTTTCAAATGGTGCCCCATTTGTAAGGAACATGCATTTGTGGGATGAGCAGCAGCACTGAGTATGTTGGTTGCAGCCATGAAAAATTTGCCAAATCTTCTCGTGAATGCCAAACAGCCTTTTCTGCAATGGACTCATTTGGTGTTTGGTGGAGTGGATGATTCTGCCTAGGGCAGTTGGATAGTAGGGTCAAAGTGTGAGGAAGACGCGGAGAACGCTATGCTGATTGCTGCACCGATAGAGGAACACCTTTTGGTGGAGGCAGTGTGATGAATTAAAAGAATAGCGACTACTTTGTGTCTATATGTAATTATACATCTGAGCATACAAATATGACGTGCGGAGTTCCCCAAGGCTCAGTTCTGGGGCCTCTTCTGTTCAACATCTACATGCTTCCACTGGCTCAGATTATGGAAAACAACAAAATAAGTTACCATAGTTATGCGGATGACACCCAAATTTACATAACCTTATCGCCAGGGAACTATAGCCCAATACAACAATTAAATATGTGCATTGAACAGATTAATGATTGGATGTGCCAGAACTTTCTTAAATTAAATGAAGAAAAAACAGAGGTGGTTGTTTTTGGAGCAAAAGAGGAACGATTGAAAGTCAGCGCTCAGCTTCAAACGACAATGTTAAAAACAACAGACAAAGCCAGAAATCTTGGTGTAGTCATGGACTCAGACATGAATTTTAAAAGCCACATTAACATAATTAAAAAATCAGCCTATTATCACTTTAAAAATATATCAAGGGTTAAAGGACTTATGTATCAGCAGGATCTGGAAAAACTTGTCCATGCTTTTATCTTCAGTAGACTTGACTACTGTAACGGTGTCTTTACAGGTCTCCCCAAAAAAAAAATCAATCAGACAACTGCAGCTGATTCAGAATGCTGCTGCTCGAGTCCTCACTAAAACCAAGAAAGTGGATCACATCACTCCAGTACTGAAGTCTCTACACTGGCTTCCAGTGCCTCAAAGAATTGATTTCAAAATACTTTTACTGGTTTATAAATCACTAAACGGTTTAGGGCCAAAATACATTTCTGATCTGCTACTACATTATGACCCACCCAGACCTCTCAGGTCGTCTGGGACAGGTCTACTTGTTGTCCCCAGAGTCAGAACTAAACAGAGGGAAGCAGCGTTCAGTTTTTATGCTCCACATATTTGGAACAAACTCCCAGAAACCTGTAGGTCCGCGGAAACTCTGTTCTTTTAAATCTAAGCTAAAGACCTATCTTTTTGATGTTGCTTTTCTTTAAATAATCTATTTTATTAACTTTAATTTCTTATACTGCACTGTAACTTTTATTCTTATACTGCACTATCAATTTTATTCTTGTCTGTAAATGTTTTAAATTTGTTTATTAATGTTTTTAAATTGTTTTTAATTGTTTTCTAACTGTTCTTTAATGTTTTATGTAAAGCACTTTGAATTGCCCTGTTGCTGAAATGTGCTATACAAATAAAGCTGCCTTGCCTTGCCTTGAATCATCCAATCCACCAAATGAGTCAATGGCAGAATAAGCTGTTTGGCATTGGCAGAGAAGATTTTTCATGGGTGCAACCCACATACTCAGCGCTGCTGCTCATCCCACAAATGCATGTTCCTTACAAATGGGGTACCATTTGAAAGGGAACAAGGGAACTAAACAGGCTTTCCAACGGTATAAGATTTATTGCCAAAAAAGCATTGTTACCACAGAGAAATAATCTACCAAACACAAATGTCCTTACTTTTTGTGCTAACTTTACATACGGTGTAGTCACAACACTACAATAAAAAACTGCCTCTAAAAAGATATGACTTACGGTCTGTCATTATTGTGAACAATAACTGAGCACCTGCTTCTGAACATTCAGAAAGTACTGACGCACACACAAACACACTCACCTTCATCCCGGGGTCATTGTCACATTCTTCAGACAGAGACAGATTGCCTGTCACACAGGTGTTCCTCCCTCACCCTCTCTGCACGCACGCACGCACACACACACACACACACACACACACACACACACACACACACACACACACACACACACACACACACACACACACACACACACACACACACACACACATTTTGCCCTCCTAGCTACAGATGAGCATTTATCACTGCAGTGCAGGGGAAACATACAGTATCTGGTATAACTTAAGTAATATTCATGAAGATAGGTGACGGTTTTCTAGTTTACTACCGTTTTCTAGTTTGCGTCGTCACAGAACAGCTAAGCTTAGATTTATGTTTATATCAGTTAGAGATGTTAATGATTAACTGACAATAACAATTTTGACCGATCATTACTCAGTTAAAAACTATATTATATAACAAATCTATTTCTTAACCGCTAGTCAACTTGCAAGTGTTAAATTTGCACCAGCAACTTGCATTTTAAGCTCTTTTTTCTGCCAAGTGCGTGGCTCTCTGCTGAACGACACTCACAGCGGAGGGCTACGTGACATATGCCACTTTCTGAGGACCGGCCGGTTAAATCAGCCATCCTACACAGAGAGTATGCCAGGCAGATGTCCAGCTGACAATCTCACAGGTGGATGTGGTGAAGAAGACAGGCTCGGACATATGCGCCGCAGACAGCTGCGGACTTGTGTGGGTTGTGCAGACGCACTAGCGGTTCCATGAAAGTGGCTTCATGTCCACGACAATGCACACAACTCTGAGGACTGCAACCACTACAAGTCCTCAGCTGTCCGCGGAAGTACATCCGAGACTCCCGGACGGATGGATTGGGACTCCATTTCCTGCTTGTCAGTTAACGGTTAATGATGGTTAAACGAGGGTCGGCTATCGGTTAGACATTTTTTTTTCTAAAATTAGCATCCCTAATTACAATAGATAAAAGGTATTAAACCATCCATAACTACTTTTTAAAATACTCCTGCAGCATAATCAGCATCTGATTGATCAGTATGCTTCAAATAGGAATAATTTTTTTCAAAGTACAGCTAAATACGCAGCTTCCATGTCATGTTAAATAGTAAATGGACTGCATTTAGTGCTTCTCTTTTTCTACCTTACCGGGCAAAGCGCTTTACAATTTGCCTCTTATTAACCCATTCACACAGACACTCACACACCAATAGTGGTGGAGCTGCATGCAAGGCGCGGGCGGGCCTGCCCAACGGGAGCAACTTGGGCTTCAGTGTCTTCGATAAGCGGACAGGAGAACTGCCAACCTTGTGATTAATGGACAACCCGCTGTACATCCACCCACAATGCTATGAGCCTCCTTAAAGCTTAAGGAAAGTTGATTCCTAAGTGTTTAATGTTCAAATGATAGATGGAATATCACTTTAAAATGACCTAGAGACAGGAGGTGATTTATGGAAGGATATAGAACTACTCGTTATTATTACATGCATCGAATCTTTCTCAGGATTTAAATAACTTTTACTAAGCTTATTACTATAATGCAGGTCTTTTATTAACTCTTTTTATTAACTTTAATGCACTTATATGATAATATATCATAATGATAAAAAAACATTCCAACAATTCTAAAACTTTCCCTCAGCCAAAGTCCACTCTGCTCTTGCCCCACCCGCATGAACAGTTAATTAGCAAAGAAGACATCTCCAACTAAGACCTAACGCTCCAGAGGCACCCCTTGGTGTAAAGAATCAAGGTGTTAAAACAGGGAACTGATTTATTAAGTTCTAATTGTTGGTGTGGATGTCTCTCCGTCAGACAGTCGCTGAGGTTACTGACAGACTCCGCTGAGTGTGAACTTTTGTCAGCTGGCAGATTCATGGCAGACTAAAACCTCCCGCTGGGGAAAGAATATTTTTGAAAAGTCGCAAAGTTGTTGCCACTACTCGAAAATTGCCCCTTGTATCCTAGAGGGGGTACTGCTTGTTATTTTTACCTCCAGCAGACAGATGATTAATGACGAGAGGGGACGACAGAGGAGGGAGAGAAGTAAAATGAAGAGGGAGAAATAGGAGAAAGGGAAGAGGACAGACAGAGGAAGAACAAGGGGTTGCGTACCCAAAATATCCCGGCGTGGGAGGTCGGCGAGTGGGCAACAGGGGTCGCCGTGTTCGCCTGCAGGCCGCTCACAGACCAGCATACGTAAAAGGCTTGCAGTAGATAGCAGGAGATTGCAGAGGCTCAAAAAAGTGAGGCTTGTCTGGCTGGGCTATTTATGGAGCACAAATTCAGCTACGGACACACACAGTGTCATTCGATGATGGATCAGTGGGAGAGAAGCAGATCAGATGGGGAGGACAGGGCATCTTGTTGCAACACACAGGTTTTGAGGAAAACAAACCTCAACCGCCAAGCCATGTGCCTCTGTTGGTGTCTGATCACAGCTACAGATTGTTTTCCTTGGTCTGAATCATAGATGAAGGTTTGCTTTGTGTATTTGGTTCTACATGGAAGCTGGTTATAGTTAACTTATCTTGCCAGATTACAGATTTTTCTTAAATCCGACTCTAGACCTGTAACTTTATCTACGTGTGACGGGCTCTCTGGTGTAAATACCATATTAGCACTTAAAACGACATTGTGTCCGTTTTTACCTTAACAACCATGTGTTAACAAAATCTGTGACTTATGTTGACTGTCCAACCTTATCAACTATTCTTTCCATTCAGTTTACTTCGCGTCGCTGCCATTTTATGTAATGTCCTTGTAATTCCCAGTGAGAGAAACAACATAGGTTTAGGTGTTATGCACACATATACACACAAACATTATCTAACCCTTATTGGCTTACCCGTTTTGTGTATTTTTAAAGCTGTGTAATAATCCACTTAAAGTGCCACTAAGGACTACCACTACATGTAGGGAGAAAGGGCTCACGACAAAGTTAGCGAAATGCTGGTGAAAAAAATGTTAAACATAGCAATTAAAAGCCATATATTTTTTTTTTCTTTCACATGACTGGTGGAGACCAAACTGGAGCTAAAAGAAGAATAGTTCACTTTGGTTGTGAGAAACACAACTCAAAATGATTGCAAATGTTCTGTCTGCTGGATTTAGCAAACAACAACATCCCAGAAGTGAAAGGTCGTCGATATAGACTTACATAAACTTAACACTGGCAGATTTTTAGAAAATAAGACATAACGGCCAAAAATGACTTAAGATACGAATTCTCTGTTGACATGACAAGAAATTACTCATTTACATAGAATCATTTGTGCAGTGTAGTGTAATAATTACTTATTGATTTTTTGGTTTTCCAGTGTGGTGGACCTGTCTGACCCCCCCCTTATGTATGTATGTATGTATGTACACCCCCCCCACACACACACACACACACACACACACGCACGCCTTGTCTTCCCCATCAGTAGTTGAACAGCTCGCCTGAGTTTGGAATAGCACCAGTGACCCCTGGGGCAAAAGTCTGTAGGTCGTGGGCCCCCCCCCCCCTGAGCTGTGCCCTCTGTGATTTATATATCTGCTCTGAATTTACAGCTTGTGAAATACTCTCCGTTAACAGCAGGACAAAAGAGAATGGACAACCAGGGTGGTGGGAGCTTGAGGAACAATGGGCCTGTCCACTGGGACACAGACGAGTGCACTTGTGTGTGAATATTTATTTATATATGCACTGAGAAGGTATATTTGAGGTTGTACAGTTTTGCGAATTCCATACCATGTAGGCAAAATGTGTGTGAGTATACAAGTGGGTCTATGTTTAAGTGTGCATTTGTGTGCGTAACATGAATATGTGTCTGAGGCTGTATGTGTTTTAATGTGTGGATACATGTGAGTGACATATGTCTCTCTCTGTGTGTGTGTGTGTGTGTGTGTGTGTGTGTGTGTGTGTGTGTGTGTGTGTGTGTGTGTGTGTGTGTGTGTGTGTGTGTGTGTGTGTGTGTTCCCCAGTCAGCAGAGCACCTGGCACAGAGGGGAGCTTATAAATTCCCACGATAAGGAGAGGGGAAGTGTCACATAGCTGGGTGTCATTTCTTTAAGATGTGAGGAAATGCCGCCCAGCTTGATCTCCTTTTGAAATACAGAAACCCTGGAAATAGTTATACATTCCCATGCTGCATATACTTTTATTGATGTAGCAGAAAAGTTGGAAATGGTGGCAAAGGCAAATCAAATTCAATCCTTACTTCCTTGTTTTACTACCAATATGTTTAGTTTTAGTTCCTCCTCAAAAGTGTTGAGCACAAAAAAAAAAAGTTCTTAGTCAAAGCTTAAAGTATCAAAGATCCAAAAACACCTATGGTATTAAGAACAACCAATGAATTTTGCCCTATGGGCTTCATCTGAGTCACAAGTCAATTAAAGTTTTCCCATTGGGTTTTTTTTTTTTAGGGGTGGGGGCAACTTGGGGCAGTGCACATTGGAGACTATCATTAAGTTGTTGCAGCAATGTATTGGTAAACAATTGGCAAATCACACACTAAGCAGACACATTTATTAGGGGTCCGAGCCCAAGGGGGCTGGGAACCGTGTTTTCAAGGCAAGGCGGTTCCCAGTACCAGTGGAGCTGGGAACCCTACTGTTATTGTAAAAATTATTATTTATCTGGAGGTAAAAGTGGTTCTGCAGCCTAAACGGTACAAGTTACGCAAGTCAAACTTTCAGGGATGGTGGACGCGTACCTTGGAAAGGAAAAAGGACACATATCCACCAGCAGGGGGCGCTATAAAAACAAGAATGGGTTTAGCCCCATAACTCCCATACCGTACATTCATACATTCAACAATTCCAAATTGGGTAAACATCGGCCCTTAGGGGGCGCTATGATCAAGGTAGACGTGTTTTGGCCTATAATTCAATAAATGTAAATGGGACATTAGCAACTGCAATTTACTACAGACCTTGCAGCTTGCTGTCGTCCGAAGGCGACACGCATGGGGGAGGCTTGGACCCCGTCACAAATGCTTGCAGTTTGGACTGTAATTTTTTTAATTCACGCTAATATTAGCTTGGTTTTGGTCTCCATCAGAAAGGTCTTTGTGGAGGTGGGCGTGGTCTGCAATGTGCTGAGGGTAATCCACAGTGTCAGCGAGATATGCTACAGTCTTGGTCTTAAGCTAAATGGTCCACTCGATTCACAAGCTAGTGGCTAACTTTGTTTGCTTTTTGGTGCTTGGTAGGGGTGTAAATCCCATGTTTTATCACGATATATTATATTGATTCTTTGGACAAAGATACAGTATTTGCTGATATCACAAAATTAAATCTGCCACAATACTATTTTGATTTGATTAAATTCAGTGGCCTGTGACCGATAACAGTTACATTTATATCAACTCACAAATAGCAACTCAAATACGATTTGGCAATTTCATTACTAAGCTCTTCAAGAAATTACAATTGAAAACAAACTACTTTTTAATTATCAATATGTATAAAATGAGAATTTTATATTAAAAGGCACATCTTAAAAGATAGCTGTACTGAATTTTTTCACTGTGCATTAATGATATTGGATCGTTGATAACTGAATATATTGACCCAGATCGATGTATCAACCTGATGATTTGACATCTTGGAGAGAAACTGTATAGTCTCAGATCCCAGCCTTGACTTTTTTCACAGTTATTTCTCAGATGCTGCTTCCTAAAATAACCTCCTCCCTCCCCCTGGTGATCTGCCTGGGTGCCTCCTGTAAAAGTGCCTCCCTACATAACTGCACTGCCACACAGCCTTCCTGGTATTGATGACACTCTCCTATTAAAAGAGATGTTCCACACATAATCTCCTCATTAATTGGTTGTCAGGCGAGATATTTTGTCATTTAATTCCCTGGTCAACTGAGACATTGCTCTAAGTGTAATCTTAAATCAGTCTGTTCATCGGAGGAGGTTTCTAAGTAGGGCTGGGCAATGAAGGTGAAAGTGATGTATTTTTCTAAACTTACCAGACTGTTCTAGCTGTTCTATAGTTTGACTTTATCCACTTAGTTATTATATCCACATTACTGATGATTATTTTTAAACAAACAATCTCATCGTGTAAATATTTAGTGAAAGCACGAATTGTCAACCTTACAAAATATCGCGGCAATATAGATATTGAGGTATTTGGTAAAAAATATTGTGATATTTGATTTTCTCCATAGCCCAACTCTATTTTTAAGTAAATGATAGGCCTAGGCAATCTCTGTTAATTGGGCGATCTGGAGTGGTGGGTGGGGGGTTGGGTGGATGAAAGAAATTAGGGACCGATGAAAAGGAAACCTTACTCATCCCAGTACAAATCACCACAGTAAGGCATAATGGACTGACCCTGCACAGTAATGGGGTGCACATTTGCATGAACACAGATCGCAGTATATTGCCCATTACGGATGATGCTGCACTTTAATATTTATATCTAATGCTCTAATGTTGCATGGTGAAGAGTTACGTGTGGAGGTTGGGGTGGTGAATGAATATGTTGCATGTCTGCCTTTCGTGCAGTAGACCAGAGTTTCCATCCAGTGATCCATCCAGATTTGTTTTTCATGTTCTTCTTCGAGTCCGTTGCAATTTCAGATGTCGTTCTGCCAATACCTGCCGCAGGTCACAGCTGATGGGGTCTGTCATGCCACTTGAAAATGTGTACTACTTTGTTTCAGCAGTTCAGTATGGTTTGTTTAGCTTTGTAACCATAGCAACGTAGTACCAGTGCATGTTGGGAAACAGGAAGTAAAATTGCCATGTGGTAATCAGCTACAAGAATGTGTGAGCTCTACCAGCTGTCAGTTTCTGAGTCGCTTTTCCTTCTCCCTTTTTGCTAAGGCAACGTCTGTAAGTATTTCTCATTGTGTAACATTAGGTTACTGCTTATTTTAATTTAGTAAGATTATTGAGACGGCTAAGAAGCTAATTTGTTTGTGCTAGGCTAAGTTAGCTTTATGTTTATTACTGCTGGTTGTTTTTACTAGCTTGATTGTGTTTATCATATAGGCTACACTGCTATGTTAGCTAGGCGGTACTATTTACACTGTTGATGTGTATTTGGGTTTAATTAATAATATAGACATCTCATTGTACTGTATTGCAGTTTCACAAAATTCCCAGTAAACTTCATGGAAATGTATCAGCCGTGTCCTGGAGTTTCTTGGGAGTGTTTAAGCTGAATGGAACATAGCCCATGACAGTGAAAAGACGGCAACACAGCTAACGAGGGACACAAGGAATGCCATCCTACGGAGCAACTCAATACCAAGAGATAAGCGGCTAATGCTACAGCTTCATGTCAGCTACTCACTAGCTTCCTTCTCCTGATATTGAAAACGCAGTGAGTCACAATGTCACAACGTAGCGACAGTAAAGAAGGAAATGAAGATAACCAGTCTCAGACTGTGCGCTCGAGAAGCAGTCGCTCATCTGGTACATCGTCCAGCTCGAAGATTAGCATGGCCGTCGCCATGGCAAAGGCAAAAGCTGAAGCAGCGCAAGCTAGAGCGGCACATGCCCAAAAGGAAATTGAACTTAAAGTGGAGCAGGCACGAGTTCAAGCTAATCTTGATGCATTAAATGATGAAAAAGAAAAGGATGCTGCCATAGCAGAGGCAAATGCTCTTGTGGCTGGTTTACAAGATATGGGCTTTGAAGTGCGCAGTGAGCTTAACAGCCCGGTCCCACAATCGGTCACAGACCAGCGCGTCGCCGCCTATGTGTCGGCACAAGCCAGCCTATGCAGCAAGGGTCTAACTGTCAGAAGAGGGAGTAACTATGCGTCGCCATCTCTTCATCCTCCACACCCTCAACCAATCAATGTTATCCCTTCAACACAACACCCACTCAATGCAAGTCAAACCCAAGCTGCTGCTTCTGCCGACATTAAGCCACACCAAGTTCCTCAGGCCCCCCAGACTAGTGAGGCACCGCCACAACAAAGCTTCAATCAGCCTCCCAACTCCTCTTCAGGTCCTCAGCTTGGTGGGAATCGTCCGCAACAGAACCTCAAACTGGATTCCTCATCTCCTGCGCACCCGCCTGCTCACAGGACACCTTATGGAGCTAGCTACGACCATTCTACGTCCACTGGAGACCTCATCAAATACCTTGCTCGCAGCCGCCTGGTGACTTCAGGCCTCACTGCATATGATGACCAGCCAATGAACTATTGGGCCTGGAAAACATCGTTCCTGAACGCTATCGCTGATCTAGACTTGTCTGCTGCAGGAGAACTCGACCTCCTCACCAAGTATCTGGGAAAAGAGTCAGCAGAACAAGTAAGAAGAATAAAAACAGTCAACATTAAGGACCCAGCAACCGGACTGCACATGGCATGGGGGCGCCTGGATGAAATATATGGCTCGCCAGAGGCCGTCGAACAGGCTCTGTTCAACAAACTAGAAAACTTTCCGAAGGTCACAACAAAGGATCCACAGAGACTCAGGGATCTAGCCGACCTGTTGTCAGAGCTACAAGCCGCCAAGGAAGATGGATACCTTGCAGGCTTGTCGTACTTGGATACCTCCAGAGGAATTAAGCCTATCATTGAGAAACTCCCATACAACTTACAAGAAAAGTGGCTTTACTTTGGTACAAGCTACAAACAGAAACATTTTGTTAGCTTCCCACCTTTCTCCGTGTTGGTAAACTTCATTGCCACGGAGGCAAGAGCTCGCACTGACCCAAGCTTTAACCTCTTCATGCAAGCCCCAGCAGAAAGAAAGAGTAAGTGGGAGAGGCCTACAAAGACATCCGTATATGTTCACAAGACGCAGGTCTCAGGGACTGCTAAGGCAGAGTGTAGAGAAGGTACGGAACGAATCGACCCAAATAAACATTGTCCTCTGCATAAGAAGCCCCACCCTCTGAGGAAATGCAGAGGCTTCCGTGAGAAGAGCATAAATGATCGCAAACAGCTTCTGAAAGAGCATTACATCTGCTTTCGCTGTTGCTCCTCTACGGAGCATCTCGCAAAGAACTGCACCGCTGAGATAAAATGTACAGAGTGTGAGAGCACTGCTCATGTGACAGCGCTTCACCCCTGCCCACCTACCTGGAATTCTAAGTCGTCCCCTTCCACTTCAGAGGATGGCGGGCAGGAGGACAGAGCAGACATCCAGGAGGTCAAGTCGACGTGCACACAAGTATGTGGTGAAGGACTGAGTGCCAGAGCATGTGCTAAGATCTGCCTCGTCAGTGTGTTCCCAAACGGATGCAGGGAGAAGTCCAAGAGAATGTACGCCATACTGGACGAGCAGAGCAATCGCTCCCTGGCACGGTCGGAGTTCTTCGAGGTTTTTAAGATCTCCGGAGGTTCTTACTCATATACCCTCAAGACCTGTGCAGGTCGTTCAGAGACAGCGGGGAGGAGAGCCAGCGGTTACACTGTGGAGCCAGTGGACAAGAAAGTAAGCATTCCCCTGCCTACACTCCTCGAGTGCAACCAAATCCCTAACGTTCGCGCTGAGATTCCTACGCCAGAAGCAGCCTACCATCATGCCCACCTGAAGCGCATCGCCGACAAGATTCCGCCTCTGGATCCGGACGCCAAAATACTCCTCTTACTGGGCAGAGACATCTTACGGGCGCACAAGGTCCGAGAGCAGATAAGCGGCCCAGGAGATGCACCGTTTGCTCAAAGGCTTGACCTGGGATGGGTCGTCGTCGGTGATGTGTGCCTTGGAGGTGCTCACAGACCACTTGAGGTAGGGAGTTACAAAACAGCCATCTTAGAGAATGGTCGTACGAGTCATCTTCAGCCATGCGACAATCAAATCAGAGTGAAAGAGTTGTTTGGTCAGGTGCCTAAACATCAACATCATCCAGCACCAACCTCCAACCGTGACTCAATGATGCTCAGCGTAGACTGCTTGGGGCAGACTGTCTTTGCTTGTACTCCCGACGACCACAGAGTCGCTCCATCCATGGAGGATCTAGAGTTTCTGAAGATAATGGAAGCTGAGTGCTACCAGGACAGCTCCAAAAGTTGGGTTGCACCTCTACCCTTTCGGTCGCCGAGACAGCGGCTGCCTAACAACAGGAAACAGGCTTTTGACCGTCTTGTCTCACTACGGCGCTCATTGGAAAAACGACCACAGATGAAAGCTGATTTCCTAGAGTTTATGGAGAAGATGCTCAAGAAGGCACATGCAGAAGTTGCCCCACCAGTGCAGCCTGGACAAGAGTGTTGGTACCTGCCTCTGTTTGGCGTGTATCATCCTAGGAAGCCAGATAAGATCCGTGTAGTCTTTGACAGCAGCGCGTCATGTGAAGGAGTGTCGCTCAACGATGTCTTGCTCACTGGCCCTGACCTTAATAACAGCCTGCTGGGTGTTCTCATGAGGTTCAGGAAGGAACAGGTGGCAGTCACCTCCGACATCGAGCACATGTTCCACTGCTTTGTCGTTGAGGAGGATCACCGTGATTTTCTCCGCTTCCTGTGGTACAGGAACAACGACCTTACCTCCAACATCGTGGACTACAGAATGCGGGTTCACCCTTTTGGGAACAGTCCCTCGCCTGCCGTTGCAGCGTATGGTTTGCGACGGGCAGCTAAGGAAGCAGAAGCCGACTATGGCAGTGATGCAAGACGATTCATCGACCGCGAGTTCTACGTTGACGACGCCTTAAAGTCCTTCAGCTCCGAGGAAGAGGCCATCAGCGTCCTCGGACGGGCACAGAAGATGCTTGCAGCTTCTAACCTCAGGCTGCACAAAATCGCTTCAAATCGACCGGCAGTCATCGAAGCATTTCCATCCGAAGATCGCACCAAGGACGTCAACAGCCTAGATCTCTTTGTTGGTGATCTGCCCATCCAACGTAGCCTTGGATTGTTCTGGAACATGCGCACGGACACCTTCATGTTTGAAATCAAAGATGACCAGAAGCCATTCACTCGCAGAGGGGTACTCTCAACCGTGAACAGCCTCTACGATCCTCTAGGGTTCCTCGCACCCATCACGGTTCATGGAAGACTGATACTCAGGGAACTCACCACGCAAGCAGAGGACTGGGACTCACCTCTTCCCAAAGACATGGAGCTCGAGTGGACTAGATGGAAACAGTCACTCCATGATCTACAGGGGCTCCAGATACCACGCCCTTATACATCCTTCTCCACCGCAGGCGCGCTAAGAAGAGAACTCTGTGTCTTTGCAGACGCATCAGTCAAGGCAATAGCAGCCGTAGCCTACATCAAGGTGACAAACCACCAAGAACAGACTGAGATTGGCTTTGTCTTCGGGAAGGCAAAGTTGGCCCCCCAGCCTGGCTTGACTATCCCGAGACTTGAGCTCTGTGCGACCGTACTCGCCGTCGAGATCGCCGAGATGGTAGTCACAGAGATGGACACAACATTCGACAACATCACATACTACACAGATAGCAAGGTTGTATTGGGATACATCCAGAACCAGTCAAGGAGATTCTATGTCTACGTACACAACAGGATCCAACGTATCCATCAATCACCTTGTTCCGGCCAGTGGAAGTACGTTCCAACGCACCTCAACCCAGCTGACATTGGGTCAAGAACTGTGGCACCAGCCTTGCTTAGCAGCACAACTTGGCTCAAAGGACCAGCCTTTCTACATGATGCATCTTCGCATTCACCTGAGGTTCAAGAGACTTATAACCTTATTGACCCTGACACTGACTCTGAAGTGCGTCCCCAGGTGGTGACAAGTCTCACACATGTTACCAGGAATGTGGTACACCCACAACGCTTCGAACGTTTCTCCAAGTTCAGCACTCTCCTGACAGCCATAGCGCACCTCATCCACGTGGCTCGTTCCTTTGCCCACTCCACTCAGGATGAATGTCAGGGGTGGCACATCTGTCGCTCTACAGAGGAAGAGTTGCTGAGGGCCAAAGTGTGTATCGTGAAGAGTGTCCAGAATGAGTGCTATACAGAGGAACTTAAGTGTATCAACTCAGGATCCAACATCCCATCGTCAAGCAGCCTGTGGAAATTGCACCCCACCATGGACCAAGATCAACTTCTTAGAGCGGGAGGTCGGATTGGACAGTCAGATCTGAGCATGAACGAGACTCACCCCATCATCATTCCTGGCCGGCATCATCTTGCAACTCTGCTTGTGTCTCACTATCATGAAGCAGTGAAACACCAAGGAAGACATCTTACTGAAGGTGCCATTCGAGCGGCAGGGTTCTGGCTGGTGGGAGCTAAACGCTGCATTAGCAGTCTGCTTCACAGATGCATTACTTGTAGAAGACTGAGAGGAAAGACCGAACATCAGTGGATGGCAGCTCTGCCAGCAGAACGGCTACAAGTAGCACCTCCCTTCACCTATGTAGGTGTCGACGTCTTTGGACCATGGGACATCGTCTCACGCCGCACAAGAGGAGGAGTCTCCAACTCTAAACGATGGGCTGTGATGTTCTCATGCATGTGCTCAAGGGCAGTTCACATCGAGGTTATTGAAGCAATGAGCACCAGCAGCTTTATCAACGCCTTGAGGAGGTTCTTTGCAGTCAGGGGCCCTGCAAAGCAGATCCGCTCTGACTGCGGAACTAACTTCATCGGCGCCTCTCGTGAACTAGAGATGGACAAGACCAATCCAGGCTTCAACAGTGTGGAGGAGTACCTGGACACACAGAGCTGCACCTGGGTATTCAATCCGCCCCACGCGTCTCATATGGGTGGCGCGTGGGAACGAATGATTGGCATTGCCCGCCGTATTTTGGACTGCATGCTGCTTGAGGAGAGGAGGTCTCACCTGACACACGAGGTTCTGACCACACTCATGGCCGAGGTAGCTGCAATCATGAATGCTAGACCGCTCATCCCAGTGTCATCGGATCCGGAATCGCCTCTCATCCTCACCCCAGCAATGCTCTTGACTCTTAAGACAGGCTCTGCACCTCCTCCTCCGTCAGGAAGCTTTGAGGAAGCGCATCTCGTCAGAGAGGAGTGGAAGCGGGTTCAGAGCCTAGCAGACATGTTTTGGAACAGATGGAAACATGAATACCTCAAAACATTGCAGCTTCGGCACAAGTGGCAAGGAAAAAGGCCGAACCTCCAAGAAGGAGACATAGTTCTCCTGAAAGACAATCAGGCAAAGAGAAATCAATGGCCTAAGGGTATCATCGCAAAAACCTTTCCAGGAGAAGATGGATTGGTCCGGAAGGTTCAAGTGGAAGTCCGTCAGGATGGAACCAGGAAGACTTTTCGCCCCTCGCCCCTTACAGAAGTGGTCCTGCTTCTCTCTCCAAAGACTGATTCTGTTAGTTAATGTGGGCTCTTTAAAAGACCCCAAGCGGGGAGTGTCATGCCACTTGAAAATGTGTACTACTTTGTTTCAGCAGTTCAGTATGGTTTGTTTAGCTTTGTAACCATAGCAACGTAGTACCAGTGCATGTTGGGAAACAGGAAGTAAAATTGCCATGTGGTAATCAGCTACAAGAGTGTGTGAGCTCTACCAGCTGTCAGTTTCTGAGTTCGTTCCTTCTCCCTTTTGCTAAGGCAACGTCTGTAAGTATTTCTCATTGTGTAACATTAGGTTACTGCTTATTTTAATTTAGTAAGATTATTGAGACGGCTAAGAAGCTAATTTGTTTGTGCTAGGCTAAGTTAGCTTTATGTTTATTACTGCTGGTTGTTTTTACTAGCTTGATTGTGTTTATCATATAGGCTACACTGCTATGTTAGCTAGGCGGTACTATTTACACTGTTGATGTGTATTTGGGTTTAATTAATAATATAGACATCTCATTGTACTGTATTGCAGTTTCACAAAATTCCCAGTAAACTTCATGGAAATGTATCAGCCGTGTCCTGGAGTTTCTTGGGAGTGTTTAAGCTGAATGGAACATAGCCCATGACAGGGTCGGTTCAGCCAGGTCCTGGGGGCTGCACTGGGGCCGTTTTCACACTCCAGTAGGTGGGACATTGTCTGTACTGCTCCACAGCTGCATGTGTCTTCTGTCTGGTGGTTCCATGCTTTCGTAAGTGCTTTGCACCTCCTCTGTTCCACTCGTAATCTGTTGAGGGTCTTCCAGGTTAACCATGGGAAGTTGTGCCCGCTGGCGAGACATTCAGTCGGGATGATTCCTCTCTCCATCCAGTCCTGGGCTCGTGTGTTTAGCTGGTTCCATGCATCTTTCCAGATGTTGGTCCTTGCTATTTCTTTGGTTGTCTGGAGAGGTGGGACTGTCTGTAGGAAACTGGCTCTGGATTTCAGTCGGGGTGGAGGTGCCGTGTGTCCGTGCAGGGGTTGCCTGGTGTCAAACTCCTGTGCTCTCTGCTCGTCTTGGGCGACGATGGATCGTCTGATGTGGGGAGGGGCAAGGCCAGCTGGGGCGTAGAGGCACGGAACTGGCGTTGTCTTTATGCATTCTGTGATAATGCGGCAGGTGTCGTTGAGGGCTGTGTCTTTCATGTTAAACGTAACCCTTACTCTTTCCCTAACTCTTACCATTTGTTTTAGTTTCCATTATCTAACCACAAACTTAAGTACTCATTAACATCAAAAGAAAGGATTTGAAGTAAAAAGTAGGGCTGCAGCTATCGATTCTTTTTGTAATCGATTAATCTAGCACTTTATCGATCGATTAATCAGATACATTTTTTTGCGTTTTTAAACAACATTTTCGGAAAAAGCAACATTTGTATTGCCTACATTGCTTACAATATCATCTCTCAAAAAACTAAACATATTAAGTGCATTTAAGTGCCATATTACATTGTTTTTAAAGATTTTTTTTTCCAAATGATATCAACCTCAAACTAAGGCATACATTAAACATACACAAACATTACATTAAGTTGTGCAACTTAACTTTCAGAACTACAAGTTTCAACCTGAGACTGATCGGTATATACAGTAGGCCTATATGTAAATATTAGTTATACTCAACCTATTTTCATTTATATATTTGATTATAATGTCACACAGCTCTGTTACACTTATGCTATTAGGTCGTTGATCAGCTGTTTCAAGAGAGAGAAAAAAAAAAAAAAAAAAAAAAAAAAAAAAAAAAAAAAAAAAGAGAGAGAGAGAGAGAGAGAGATCAGCTGTTTTTCCGAAGGGATAGTCAACGCGTCAGCTCTTTAGATCAAATTGTGGTCACCACTACGTATTTTCTTGTCTTTGATTTTGGTAGTTGTTGTGTTTGGTGTAGTTTCATCATCCATACGACTCTGTGATTTACTTTTGTCGGGTCCGCTTTGTGGAATGGAGGATTAAGTTAGACTCCATGTTTTCTGTTGAGATGCTAAAGCACTGACGTCGCGCTATTATCGTGGTAAGCTAGTTTGATTTTGCAGTAGACACACTGTACAGAGTTTTAGTTTTAATTACGTTTGAACGGATTCCAAACTTTGGACACTTTCTGTCATTTTCTCCAGCCTGTCTCTTCTCTTAGCCCCTCGCTATTTACGCTCTGGCATGTGTCGCCAGCAGCAGACTGCCGCGTCTGTGCGACAGTAATAATGCTCTGTGCGGTTGGTAACATTGATTTAACGAAGCTTCGAGGCAAGTCATTTTGCATCGAGGATTTTTTGTAATCCAATTATTCAAGTTATTCGAGGAATCGTTTCAGCCCTAGTAAAAAGTGAAACTTTGGGCACCTGAATAGCTCACCTGGTAGAGCATGGGCCCCATGTACAGAGGCTCAGTCCTCGCCGCAGCAGCTGCAGGTTTAATTCCGACCTGCGGCCCTTTGCTGCATGTCGTTCCCCCTCTCTCTCCCCCTTCAAGTCACGCTGTCCTATAGAATGAAGGCCTAAAATGCCAAAAAAATATATTTTAAAGTGAAACTGCAGTCATCTTTTTTTTTTTTTATTAAAAATTAAAGGAAATTATGAAGAAAACACTGATTAACTATGCATAGGCCAGCCACCGGCCAAGTTAATTTCCAACACTGGTGTTGTGGCGTGGTGCACGTTGGCGTGGGTGGGAAATCAATCCTTTGTGGTGAAAGTAAGAGGTAAACAAACAACCAGTTTTGCCGAATGTCATCGTCTCCCCGCTGGGCGTTTGTCGGTGGGGTCAAAGGGGTAGGAGGGAAAACAGGAGTGGAAATGTCATAAATCAGAAGGATTTTAGAATCTGATGACAAACCTAATTCCTGTCTGAAAAGAGCCGAGCCATCCCCCTCTGACTGTCATCGAAGCTGGCCTATAAACATCGCAGCTGTCAACCAAGCTCGCCCGGACTGCGAAGGACATGCCATCGTGCCTCTCACATGCTCTTTCATGGGCCAATTCTGGACTGGAGTGGCCGGCGAATTCCACTTTGCATTTTGTCACATTCGGACGCAGTGGGGGCTGGACCAGGACCCCAACTGTAAACCACCACCGCCGCCTCTACCCACTATCCCCTCTCATGTCTGACCATCTGTTGAAGGGCATTTACTCCGGCAAAATCACTTCATCCGTCTATCACTCCAAAAACAGGTTGTGAGGCCTTACAAAGGGAAATGTGGATAAGGGGGAGAGCGGGGTAAGAAGCAGTAGGTGGTGAGTGGGGGAGAGAGGGGAGTTGGGGGATGGCACACCGTGCTAAATGTTGTCACTGCGAAAGGTGAGTAGAGGAGCTTTGGAGGCCATTTTCCACTCAACAAACTCTCCGCTCGCCCCCCCCCCCACACACACACACACACACATATATAACTAGATAGCTCTCAGCGTGCCTGCTCTGTAACCTATACAACTAAAGCTGGCAACTCACTCACTAGAGATAAAAAAAAGAAATATAGAATTACACTGAGACATCCAGGCATCTGACATGCACGTTTCACTGTTCCAAAACGGTCGCATTAACTTTGACCTAAAGCCAGATGGTCCCTTTCCTGCTTTTATACCACAGGGACATGTCGGATGTAATGGCACCTGTGAAGTCTTTGCAGAGTCCAGCTGACAAATAATAAAAATGTTACATCAATTCTTTTCTCCTGATTTTTAGCCTCAAAATGCTAATGGTTTTAGCTAAGACCTAATGTAATATTCTGGGCAGAGACACCACAAAGCTCATACTTCAATGGGTACATTTATAATGTATTGAGTATATAATCATTTCAGAATTAACACCCAATTCAGAATTTCTATTCAGCATATTAGCAGCTGTTGGCTAATATTTTTGGTACCTCACATTCGTATAAACCAGTCTCTCTCTCTCTCTCTCTCTCTTTTACAATCAAACCAGCCCACTGCCTGATTCTCTTCTGAATCAGAAGACAGAGAAATGCAGGTGTAAGAGTTTTCTTTCCTGCAAAAAATTTAAATGTAGCATCACTTTACATTACTAGGGCTGGGTATCGTTCAAAATGTTCAATACCGGTACCGATCCAAATACCGCGAACGTTCCTGAACTATTTTTGATACCAATTTCATAAAATCCATTTTACCAAAAATAAATTACAACATTACACATTACAGCACAAATATTTTTATTAATTTTTCAGCTCCTACTACGTGAGCCCCGTCTCTGTCTGTGTGTAACGTAACGTGTTTTTACTGCGTGTCTTTACGACGTGTAACGTTGAACAGCCAATTACGAGCATTATTAGATCTTGGTAGAAGCATGCTGCGTGCTTATTGGCTCACTGACTCTGATGAGATCGATTGGTATTGAATGACGAGGAATTTTTCGATACTCAATACTCGAAACTAAGGCAATTTCGGTCGGAGCCTGAAAAGATTCGGAACCCAGCCCTAAACGTTACATCATTTTGAAAATACCTATGAACCAAAACTACCAAGAAGTACTCCAAATTAAATCCATGCCCTCTAGAACGTGACATAGATAGGGTTGGGCATCGTTTAGATATTAACGATTCTGATTCCAATTCCAATTCCGGTTCTTATCGATTCTCGATTCCGATTCTTTGAGGGGTGGAGTTGAAACGGGTCACATGCTTATTTCACAAATAAGAGGAAAGTTTTATCTGGATTCAAAAGGTGGGTTGCAGTTTGACGGGGCTTTCAATGTAAAATAAAGCCACACTAGAGCACCGCTTACTGAGCTCCATGGCTGCAACACAACAAGCGCCTGGCCGCTACGGAAACCAAAACATGCGCATGTTAAATTTGGAACCCATGATCAGATTGAAACCAAATCCTCCAAACGATTCCAATAAAGAAACGATTCCGATGGAATCGCAATTTTTGAAACGATTCCAAGTAGGAATCGGTTCTCGATGCCCAAACCTAGACATAGATGCCTATTCTGATAAGGTTAAGGTTTAGACACGTCTTGGTTAGGTTTATGACTAATGACTAATGTCTTATTTGCAAAGGTTAGGGAAGCTTTGTCATCATGATTACAATAATAAACGCTTGGATAAGGTTGGGGGATGATCGCGGTCATGATAAAAAGGAACCAGCATTGACTTGGGGTTGGGGAACTGGAAACAAACAGCTGTCTCCCGTGGTATAAGTCTATGTTTTATGAAAACAAAAGACCTTCAAGGAATGGATGATTCAAACAGCTTCTTTTATGCCTGTGGTAGGTGGACATGGATGGTATAAAACAATAATGCACTCCAAGTTGTCCTGATATATAGTCAGTTCTTCTTTATAACAAGGCACCTCTTAGTGCATTAGTGCTATGAATTGCTTGCTCCTGAATACTTTGATTCTCAGTCGTGCATATGTTTTTGTTTTGATAGTTAGCCTTTACTGTAACAGAGAGTTTTTCTAACACAAGTGGTTTAAATTCCTGAGTAACTGTTGCCCTGGGTTTCCCCCCTCGGTTGGCTGAGACATAAATGGCTGCAACACATCATAAATAAGAAGAAGACTGTCACAGGGCCTACTTTCTGTGTAATTAAATCATGTACTGTACAGTATATGATGCTGGAGAAAGGCCTGCGTGTGTGTTCACAATATGTATGATGACACACTAACACACTATTTGTCTGTCTACTGTACATCGCACGCACGAACACACACTTGAAAGTGTTGAATGAGCGTACATAAACCAGTTTCCTTATCTCTTAATAAAGACCGTTGAAGGTTCACGTTCAGCTGTTGGATTTATTGACCCCCATCGGCAATCTTGGGAAGAGCCTCTGCGGTTGGTTGCAGTTGGTTTTTGAGGGGGGGGAAGGGGGAATACATTTTTCAAGATTGACAAAGTTGAATATAATAGTTGAATTGATTTTTACTTTTAAAAACAGTAGGTACTAGCTGGCCAGCTTTTAACAAAGCAGGCTTTACTGACTGTAAAGGTTTTCCTCATTTAGTAGTTTCAGTTATATAAACTTGGTACACCAATACATGTGAGGTATAGATGGAAAGGCTACACTTTACTTGAAGGTATCTACATAAGAGTGACATGACACTGTTATGAACGTGTCATAAACATAAACAAGTCATAAACGTTTATGACAGAGCGCTTCTTTTAGTAAGTGTCATTCGGTTTTTGTAATGACAAGTTAGGGTTAGGTTTTAGGGTTAGGGTTCATGTGTCATGACTGTGTCATGACAATGTCATGTTTTCATGACTGTGTCATGTCACTCTTATGTAGATACCTTCAAGTAAAGTTTTACCGATGGAAATTACAAATGGTGATTCAAACACTGATGATTTAGTATAGTCAGTCCAGCTGACTGTGTTAAGATTTGGTTGTTATTTGTCCATTCATGTATTGGACACCACTACAAGGCCTGAGTCTATCAGTAACAAAACATGTTTTTGTTAAAGAAATGTATCATACGCCTGAATATAAGATGTCTTTTCGTACTTGAGAAATGACAGAAATGAAAGAAAATGCGGTAGTGCTATGTTTGAGAACTGAAATGTCAATCTATACTTTGTTCTATTAAACGTACAATATGTAACTTTCTGCCGCTAGGGGTCTCTCAATCAAAAAAAATGGATTGTAAACACGACTTCTGACGACATTGGGAAGTTGCGTGGAATTATGGGAGTTGTAGTTTTTATTATTAAACACCATTGCCGATTAAAATGCATCTGTTCACGGACGAGTTTACCCATTCAAGTTTATTCACGTTACGTTTAGTAACATTTATTCATGTCATTCTAATAAAATAGCTGCAGTTTCCCCAACATAATTACTTTTTTCTTGATTCGATCTGTATTGGTAGCTGACCAGTTAGCTAGTGAGCCAGCAAGCTAACATTAGCCAGCAGCTAAAACCACACTATCGCAATATATTTCACGTCAATGTCACCTTTTGGATGTTTTCAACACCGGGGCGGATGGGGTTTGTTGCAACGTTACTCAAGGAGGCTGAGAGACAGGTGTGGGTGGGGATTGCTGGGGGGAATCTCCGGGATGGCAAGGATGTTCGACGGCCGTTGTGCAGAAGCAGAACATCTCCCAGCTGCCCGGAATAATGTCCCCCTTCGCTAAATATATTCAGTATTAATGTCATAGGGAGGTAATTACAACCAGACACACAAGAAAAAAACTACTTACTGTAATATACAGTATAACTAACTTATAAGACCACATTAATTTCCCATAAAGCCTGTCACTTCCTGTCAACTGGCTTTGTTTTGATGAGAGGATGAAGAGCATTCTAACTGTAAATGAGGAGTTCTTTTTGTTGATAAAGTTGTGTTAGGAAAGGCTAATGCCTTCAGCACAACTCCTGATGGACTCGTCTCAATTGTCATTCTCGTCGCAAGATAACATTATGGATATTAAATGTACGTTACGGTGATAATGAGGAGAAATCGCACAGAGCTAAAGTACAAACTGGATTACTTTACCTGATCAAGACATGGATTATGTTTTATTTGCTTTACTGAAAGAAAAGTTGTGTAAAGGCATGAGGTAAGATGACAACAAGTGATGTTAATATATGATAACTGATTGGAGAAGGCAGCTAATTTTGGGTTAGCTAACATTAGATGTGGCAAACATCAGTGCAATCCCTCGGCTGATTGTGTGTTTGGGTTAACGTTACTGCTCCGTGTTGCTGTCATGTGTTTAACGTTACTGTTGGGGGCGTGCTTTGCGGAATCACTCTTTGTGTAGATTGTAACGCAGCTGGCTGGATATGTCTTGAGATAATAGGAAACAGGTTTAGGAGTGAAGACACGAGCACTGCTCCTCGTTAACCGTTCTAAGTGTACACTTGATTGACATGGAATCAGCTGCTTAGCGGTCAAATGTCAACGTGCGCATAATAATAACTTTGTTATAATGTTAACTAAACCTCACATTTGAGCTAAGTTAGCCTAGCTAACAAAGCAATGTTTGCTGGTCATGAATTATGGTTTTTTTCTAACAAAACAATGTCGTTGGCGCTAGCAGTTACTTTAACTTAAATTAGAATGCAGCTGGTCCGTTGGTAGCTAACAGTAAAGTTACATAGTTCACTCACCTTTTGCCGTTTTAGTTGACCTATATGTAAACAAATAAATGTCTCATCAACTCTATACTGGCGCGTGAGAAGTGATGCCAGCCTCCATAGTCACTTTGGTCCTTTTGATAAAGCAACATGTGCTGCACAGCTCATAATAAAGTTTCTGCCCATAGGTGGAAACTGTAAACAGTTCCCAGGTAAGATGGCGGACAGTTATCCCATTAGTTATGACATTGTGTCATATCTATTGTTCTATATATATATATATATATGATCTCTCTCTCTCTCTCTCTCTCTCTCTCTCTCTCTCTCTCTCTCTCTCTCCCCACGTGTCTGTGGCGTGCAGTTCACTGTGGCGCTGTCTCACATAGACCACTCTCTTTCTCTGTCCTTTTTAAAATTAGTCGGGAAGCAGACAAAAAAACCTAACTTTACTTTGAATGATATTAAACAAAGACAAAATGTTCTCCCTTCGTGCAATGAATAAAATGCAGAGGAGCAGAAAAGGGCATTTGTCTTCACAAAAATCATCTGTTGAGTGTTTGATGGTCATTTATTTGTGCTTTAGAACGTAATCACTGTGAAACAATAAAATCAGCTTTACTTCTCTCTGTCTACTGTACAATGACAAATTCAAGTACGAAACAACTAGTCTCAACTACTGCCAGAAAGCGCTTGGTTATGTTATAACCTTGGTTCTCTGAGTGAAGAGACTCTCTCTCCACTGCTGTAACTGTTAGTTATACAGGAGAGAAGCCAGTCATTTGAGTTTGTGGCAAAACCTTTTAGTGCTTGTTTTTCATTTTGTGACTTTCGATTGAATAAAGGACTATTTTTCCAGTCTTAATTCTTCATTGAAGTTTTTCTTTTTTTAAATTGTGATAAAATCTCGTCTCGATCTCATGAACCCAATCTCGTGTCTCGTCTCGTAAGATGGGTGTCTCGTCACACCCCTACTGAACAGTCAGGAGGATGTTTATTTCTTTATTGACTCAGTGAAAACAAAATGCTATCCTGTGACAGCAGCTTAACACAAACCCAACACTTTCTGATGTTGGTTTATAATAATTTTAAGCGTCAAAGTGTGGCAGGGGTTGATGTGTCTAGGCCATCTGCCCTTTGACCTTAAAGCAGCCCAAGAAAACACTTTCAAAATTTAATTTAGCCAAAGTAGGAACTCATCTGTCAACACCCTTCGCCTCTCCGTAGCCCAAACAGTGATTATATCAATCGCCGCTGCTGCAGCTAATTGAGATAACAGCAGCGCGGGTGAGAAAGAATGAAGTACCGAGCTGCTAGAGAGAGGCAGAGCTGAGGGCATGACCTTCTCTCTGGCTCCCTCCACCACAGGCTCCATTGTCATTTTTCGGGAAGGTGATCACAGTAATAGTCTTGTAATTGGATTTAAGTGGATTAAGGGCCAGGCATGGAAGAGCAGCTCTGGCCAGAGATGTGCAGTCCAAACACAACCTGTTGCCCAGGCCGTGACTGAGCATGAGGTCTCAATCTGGACAACAGACATGGTTGCTCGCAGCAGAGATATATATATATATATATATATATATAAACATACTGCTCCAGTCCTTGCTTCTGATTGGCTGAGTCACATTTGAAGACTTTGTAAAATACCCAATAAGCACACACCTGTGACCACAAATCTGTTAAGTTACTCATACCAGTACTGAGGTGTCACATAGCAACCAATTTGTTTAGCTACTGTTTAGGAACTACATTGTGTACCAGAAGAATAGCAAAGTAAAAACAAAGTAAGTAAATAACTTGATGCCATACAGTGATTTTGATGCAGCTACGAGGCGTTTTTTGACTGCTAAATCACCAGAATCAGGCTCAATCTTGTCAGATGTAATGTAATATTTACCAATATAGAGAAAACAAAAAATAAATGGTACATGCAAGTTATTAGAATAAAAAACCTACTGGAGTAGCTATATTTTGGAGTTTGGGAATTGAAATATTGCCTGAAACATATACTTGCTGTATAGTAATACAGCAAGGGGTACCCCTACTTTGCCCTTTATGTTATCTCTAGCAGTTTTTCACCTTTCCGAGTTACAAAATGTTGTATGTAGCATATAATTTCAGTGAAAACTGTTGACAGTGAGCTGAGTAACCAGGTTGTTTGTTAAACTTCTCAACAACAAATGATGGATTGAGCTCCACAATATAAAATTCCATTAACCATCATTAACCAACCAGAAAGATCAGGGCTCCAGACTAACTTTTTTCACTAGGAGCACAGTAGCCCCCCCCAACTGAAAATTTTAGGGGCACAACCAGAAAATTTAGGGGCACACACCGTAAATCAACATGCTAACCAAATATTCACATTTCTACTAATTTCCACTGTATTATTAATAAATACTTTTATAATAAATGCAGAAATTACAATGTGCAGTTTCAATTCAGTGTCACTTTTGAAGATGCAAAGGTAAACTGACCCATCACTGTCAGTAAAAAAAATTTAAAAAATAAAACTATATATATATATATATATATACATACACACACATATACATATATATATATATATATATATATATATATATATATATATATATATATATATATGTGAATATTTTAATCAGGCAACACAATTTTCTGTTCACGTTAACGGCATGTAGTGCCTGGTATCTACCGGACGAAATAGCTACAGGGATTTCGGTGGCTCATTACACTGCCACTTACATGCGGGGTGCGAACTACGGGGAGCTAGGGGAGCTCGGCTCCCTTTAATAAAAAATGGGCTCCTAAAAAAAGGTTTTTTAAAATTTGGGGGGGTTTTAAAAATTTTTATTTTGTTTTTTTTGGGCGTGCAATTTCAGTTTTTGTAATGTGATCATCGTGGATTATTATGTGTAAAACTGCAAAAATATCATTCATGCATGTCGGCGATTTGAACCTAATTCACTTCAATAAAGATAACTATACATGCTATTCTTGTTATGAGCATCAAGGCGTGGCGGCGCTGTGGTGCAAATTCAACTCATGTTAACCATAGACAGTATATAAGAAGATGTTAACTCAAAGATTCGTAGAAAAAATATAAACCTTGGAGGCCATTAATCGGCGCGCAAAATCCTTGAAATCCATTCTGCAGTAAGCATCATATAGCCATGGCAAAAAGAAAACAAGGCAGTTTAATTAATTTTGGTTTTACTAAGAAATTGTGTAGCGATGACGTTAATAGCACGACTAATTCACTGTTTGTTAAGGATGGAAGCTTGGGGTGCGTTGCTAAGGTCTAGGAATTCTGGTATTCTTCGGTAGCCTGAGTAACTTTAACCGTTGTTCATGTGAAAGCTCAAAGACAGCCTGATGCTTTTTTGTTTATAGACTATTTGTGGCTGGCTGTTTGCTATTTGACCTATCTACTCCTGTTGATAAAGTATAATAGTATATCGCAAGCGCACGACCCCCCCCGCCCCCCCCGCATGGAAAAAAAAAGTGGGCTCCCCCGAAGGCCACGGTATAGTTCGAACACTGCTTACATGTCTGCGTTGCGCTCTGATGCTCCGAAACCCACGTTAGAGGCAACATAAACATCGCTGAATGTCACGCTAGTAAACACTAATAACACGTTACACAGCAGGTAACGTTAGCCTACCGTTAGCCACAGTAGTAAATGGATTAAACACGGCTAAAATGCTGACTGCTAAACAGTGTAGTGTGTCTGTATTTCACTGTAGGATTCCAACAGCGGGACGTCCAACAGTCTGCTGCTAAAGCTACGAGCTAAAAGACACAAACTAGCACTATGGTCACTGCTGTTGTCTGAAAAACAACACAGCCGGGACAAAACGTTGCGTTTACTGGTAAACTGGTAAACATCGTGACCGGCTTATGATGACCGACTGCTACCTGTTGTGGAATTTTCCTCCCGTTACTCTGTCCTCTGTGACTGTCTACATCTAGAAACTAAGCTGCGCGGTGCAGGCAGGGAACAGCTCTGATTGGCTCATGGAGACATGTGATCAAACAGTGGTTTATGGAGCGCTAGATTGGCTTTGCAAAAACTGTTCTATGAAGGGAATGACGCATTTTAAATATCGCTCGATCACGCAAATTTGATCGTGGGAAGCCAAAATCGTGATCGTGATTAAAATTTGATTAATTGTGCAGCCCTAATATATATATATATATATAGTTTATTATTGTATTTTATTTTCATCATGACTGTTTTTAATTGCTGTTTACTGTTTCATGTAAAGCACTTTCAATTGCGTTGTTGCTGAAAGGTGCTGTAGAAATAAAGTTGCCTTGCCTTACAACCTCAGCCTGTCAGTCAGTCACCAGGGCACAGAAACCACCGTTGTGCCTGGCTGCTCGTCTCCGAGGAAGTGTAACGTCAACAGCACCGCGACCGCTTTCGGCTCGCCATTAATATCATATCGCAGCAAACGCTGTCTGGGTGAAGTTATGAAACACGGTAACCACACTTGAAACCACTTTATCGGCATTTCCGTGACTCACTGGGACTTCAACAAAACTGCCGACATAGTTTGCATCGTCTGCAGCTCTGCGTGTGTGTTTGTGTCAGAGCTCTGCTCTCTGTCAATTTTCAGAAAAGACAGATAAGCTTGCGCTTACGCACTCTCAGGTACTGAAATTTCAACGTTTAACGTGTAAAAAAAGGAGGCAAATTTACTGGTCGCACATCTGCAACTGGATATAAAATTCAGTCGCACACTCTCAAATTTTGGTCGCAAAGTGCGACCATTTGGTCGCAGTCTGGAGCCCTGAAAATATCTCAAACCTAAGTATGTAATGCCAAAACTATCTGCATGGCTATATGCCACTAATGCTAAGTAGCAAAATATATAATTGTAATTTGAGTGAACTCATCATTTAAATAAAGCTTAAATTAGCCTGCTGGCTTCTTAATTAAATAATACATACCAGCTGCAGTATCTACAATGCAAACACAAGTATCTAGATGTTGACCTACTTGCAAAATTTCTGTAATAGAATAAAGGGGGATAGAAGTGTTAGAGCTGCAGGATATTTAATCTGAGACTTCATAATGATGTACAGTCATCATTATGAAGTCTCAGTTAAGCACGCAGTTAAGCTTGATTTGAAAGTAATTGCAATAAACTGCACACCCAACTGTGTTGTTATGCAATATGCAGTCCAAACGCAACAGAACCATTCTCAATTAAAATCTTCTTTCCACTAGGTCTTTACTCGTGGTAGTAAATTTAACTTGGCATCCCTTTATGGAGCAGGTGTGAGGGATTAGGCTGGGGGGAGTTTACATTCATAAACTGTACATGAGACATCTGAACTTGAACTCTTTCACATACAGATTGATTCACACACTGATGTGCGTGAGCAGCAGAAAAGGCAATACATAAATTACATTACACTCTGTGAATGCAGACATTAAAAGACATTCACAGAGAAATTGACAACGGGGCGGCACATTAGCAACACCTGCTATTATTACTGAGAGGAAAAGTGCTGCTGGTGAAGACTTTCTGCCTGTAGAAACTTTTACAGTTTCCTTCTAAAGTTCGTTGACCATAAAGCGAAAGCTGCAGATGTATGCTGGGTATCCGCCCCGTCTGAGCATCCACATTTTTAACACCTGAAAATCTGTGATCAGAACTACGTGTCTTTATAATGCCAGTGTTTTTTGTTGTGGCCTTAGTATTGGTTGTTGTTGTTAATAGAGAGTAGGGCTGCACAATATATCGTTTTTTTATCATCGTCGCAATATCAACTGTCGCAATATACATATCGCAAAAGGCTGCGGCATATCACGAAAGATATTTTTTGTGTTAGTTGAAAGAAAATATCAGTAGAAAACTTCACTTTAAGATGCAACTGTCCTTTTTTTAGTGGCGCCTTTTATATTCAATTCAATGTTCAATTTGTCGAATTAAAAAAATGTTGGAAATGATTTCCTTTCATTTGTTTTAAATTCAACAACTAATTTGCTGTACTTAAGCAGAATACTGAAAGCAGCAAAAATGCTGAACTGAGTTCACTCTAATATTCATTTATCGCAGGTAATTTCGTTATCGCGATATTCAGCAAAGTTATCGCATATCACATATTTTCCTTATATCGTGCAGCCCTAATAGAGAATTATTTGGAGAGTTATATGCTCCACTCCGTTTTGATGTCCTTAACCTCTTCTCCCCTCCAAAAACAACAGTCCCAGCAATAAGGGCACTATATCATGATTAATAAAGCTAAAAGAAGAAACTTTGGGAGGAATGGATGTTGAAGTCGTCCGCTTTTGTTCTAAAGCATGATGCTGTTTTTTCAGAGAACGGGCTTACCTATCCTGTCTTACCTACCTATCCTCTGTCTGAAGAGGTTGTCTTTGATTTAATACAATTTTACACACACACACACACACACACACACACACACACACACACACACACACACACACACACACACACACACACACACACACACACACACACACACACACACGAAGGTCTACGTGCAGCTACGTGTCGGACTAATGACGCAGTAAAAGGAAATTGCGAACATTTACGCTCAAAACTAATAAAAATTTGAGTGATTTATTTGGTGAAGACAAACCGCAAACAGAAATCCATATCATTTCAATTAGGATTTTTATAAAAGAGTGTTTTATGAGATTATGACAACTCACCGTCACATTTATCACATGCGTAAAATCAATCCACAAAAATACGTCATTTTTAAAGAAACAGTTCAGCACACACACACACACACACACACACACACACACACACACACACACACACACACACACACACACACACACACACACACACACACACACACACACACACACACACACACACACACACACACACACACACACACACACACACACACCTCCTGTAACTAAACGCTGAAGCCACTCACACACATCAACAACCCCTGTCCTCCAGCTGTGCATTTCAGAGTTCAAGCATTTGGTCAGTGTGTGTTTTTGACACACAGGTTTCAGAAGTTCACTGACAATATGCGGTCACTCCAAATTCCACCAGGGGAAAGAAAGAGGACCCCAGCTTCCCGTTTTCTCCCTTCAGCGCACGTCGCAATGCAATCCCAGCCGAGCTGCTGGGCAGCACAATGGGCGTGGGTGTGATTCAGCTTTCAACAGGCCTGTTACCAGGGATTACCCAAGCGTTGTTTAATAGTGTTATCCGGACCACAATAGAATGTTGTTTTATCAGAGTAATAAGTCACACACTTTGCTCACTGTCGGTTACAGAAATGTCACCGTGAAATTTCTGCGAATCTGTCGCTGGCGTCTGCCCAGCCACTGCAGGTGAGGTCCATGAGAGAGCGCAGCTGCCATTCTCAAACTTGCATTCAGACACGCACCAGCAGGCATGTATGGCCCCCATAGATAGATTGATGGTGGCGGGGGGGGGGGGAACGGAGGGCTGCGTGGCTGTCCTGAAATTAGGACAGCTTTAACACAGCAGACACGCTCTCAAGCCCACAGTCATAGTAACATTTTATGTGACAAGCATTATAAAGGTGATTTATAGAATGCATGTGTGTCGGGCTGAATATTTTCCAGAATATTTAGCCAGGGCTAAGTCTGCATTTTCAAATCTCCCTGGTTGTTCGCATCGTCCCTACGTTGAGCGTTAGGCAAACTTCCTGTTAAAATAATATGCGTAACGAACAGAAAACTCTGAATGCCCTCTCAGAAGGCCTGACAAGGACAAAGCAGGCACACGGTTGCAAGCACACACTTATAAGCATAGTTGTTTTTATGGGATGGCCTTTCATGTATGGCACTGATCTCTGGCTTGTTCTACTTTGTACTCTTATTTAGGGCAGACCTGGGCCACAGTGCCAATGCTGCTTGCAAATGGTTCATAGCTTTGATGTTAAATGCCTGCAAAAGCAGCGAGTGGAGCTTATTGGGGACAGTTAAGACAGCTTGAGTTGTCAATCACACAATGACTTACTCAATCCACTTTCAAATACTCATGGCTGTCAAAACGTTATTGTGCCAGCCTGTGGATAAACCACACCTTCCTTGTAATTACTACAAGTCTATTAAACAGTTTTTCTCAATACAAGTTCAGCTTTTTAGTTTCTTTTTAGGATGGACACTGATGGATTGTCTGAACCACGATTTTTGGGGGTACAGGTTGCAGAGAGTCTGTGCAAAAAACTGTAAAGAACATACTAATTATAAAGCTTATCATCAACTTATGGTAAAGTAAGAATATGCACTATTAAGAGAGCATAATTTTTCACTTTTAGACATAGGTCTTATTGCAAAGTGGTACGAAAACTGTCGCCTCTGCCGAATTGTGTGACTTAACAGGGTATTTTCCTACACAGTAGGTTATTTTATTTTCTAGAAAAGAGTTACTAAACACAGAGCCTTTAAAACTAAAAATGTAAAACCATTGATGGATTGGGTGTAGGATGAAATTGTGAAGAAAACAATAGGCTATGCACTTACATTCAGATAGCTTTGACTATTACTTACATCCCTAGTTCTGTCAAAACAAGGTGACAGTAGGGCTGGGACGATTCGTCGGCGTAGTTGACGTAATCGATTAAGTAAATGCGTTGACGCGTCATGCGTAGAAATCAAAAAATAACAGGGTTGCCTCCAGCAACTGCGCAAGTATGGATTCCTTCAACAACACGTTGAGAAAAAGGCACACGGTCTTCTAAAGTGTGGGAGTATTTTACTCTTAATGCCAACAACAACGTGGTAGTCTGTAGACTTTGTAAAATGCATCCCTGAGTCAGGCTAACAGCAGCAAAACACCGTAAGTTGTGCTCACATTTTTGTCCCTTTCCCTCTTTTAGTAGAGTTTATATTCTCTGCCCGAGCCAGAGACCAAACTTGACCCACGGGCTGGGTCAGGACGATATTTCCGGTCACTATCCTTCGGGCCGGGCCAGACCCTTAATCAAGCATTTGTGTGTTTTTTTTTCATCATTACTTTATTAGCCTAATTGGGTGGGGAGAAATCTTCTCCTGTAGCTCTGGGTATATGTCCTGCACTGAATTGAGTGTGAGGTAAACTGTGCTAAAATCGTGTCTCCCCTATCTGTAGCACTGTCGTCGATAATTGCGCAACCAGGCCAGATTGTTTCAGATATCTCACAAGTCCTTTATAACGTCAGTTATAATGGCCCACGTATTAAAAAATTGTCGGGTTAAATCGGGCTCGGGCTCATAATTCCAGTTAATGTGTCGGGCCGGGCCGGGCTCGGACACAACGTTTCTTTTTGGGCCCGATCTAAGCTTTACTCCCAAGCATGTGCGATTATCAACATAGTGACCCGGAATGTGTTCCCAGTAGTAGCCCAACGGTACGTTAGTCCATTGATTCGTTTTAATAGCCAGCTATGACTTAACATTAAGCATCATCAAACGCTGTCAGTCTGCATTGTTATTTTTTTGGTTTACCATCATCATGAGTGACCCAATCGATCGATATTAGACACTCTGCAACTTAACAATTGAGCAATGGGAAAATAATCGCTAATGAAAAAACAATCGCTAGATTAATCGTTTAAAAAATAATCGTTTAAAAAATAATCGTTTGGGACAGCCCTAGGTGACAGAGTATATCGTACTTATATAGAGGATGTCACATTGGAAAAATGGTAAATCCATTTTTATGGCCAGCAGTCGACATAGTCGACATAGTCAGATAATGTCAGAGGGGAGAAAATGAGCCGCCGTTCTTAATTTTCATTTCTCCTGCTCGAGACCTGCGCACACCTGTTTCACAGTATCTGGATCCACAACTGAACCAGCTCTCTTTGTCCCTCTGCACCCTCCCCCATTATCCCACCACAGCACCACAGCCGCTCACCAGCATCTGTGTGCTGTTCCACCCCACCCAGCACTCTCCATTCTCTGCAATCACACACCCCTTTTCCTAATGTTAGGTCCTAACACCGGGCCCCTTAATACTCTCATGCAGGCGGCTTCGGAGTCAGTGAGCAAATCTACTTTTATTAAATGGATCAAATCGCCAAACTCCCCTACCGCTGCTAGTTTTGTGACAGCTCAGGAGATAGTAAGTAAAGCTGTTCACAGACCGTGAATATGTGAAAGAATCATTCATTAAAATATCAAAGCATCTATTATTAAATCTATTTATTAATTAACAAAACTGAGATTGTTGAATTGAAAATTAAAGATATGCCCATCTTCGACAGGGCTATAAAAATGGCAACAAACATCACCATATTAATGAATGCTCATTTAGACCTATTAATAATGTTGACAGGCTAATTTAGACTTAAATAGACTATTACCTTCATTATAAGGCTTAAATACGTTATGTGGCTCCAGACAGATTTCTTTTAATGTTATGGGCCAAAAATGGCTCTTTTGAGAGTAAAGGTTGCTGACCCTTGGTCTATAGCCTACCACACTATAATTTACAGAGACCCTACAATTACCCCAATAAAAGCATAAAGTAGCATGAAATAGAAATACTCAAGTAAGTTTAATTGTACTTAAATACAATATTTAGAGTAAATACTTAGTCCACCACTGCACAACACTATGCATGCAGCCATGCACAGTTACAGGCGGCAAATCCCTTTGTTATACAGCCAGAAGAGCTACACAAACAACACAAAACAATACGTTAGGTTCACAACATTAATTCCATCATCAATGATATGTGCTGGTAAACGTTGTAGCCAGCACATAACAACTTTTAGTCGACAACCACCACTTTCAAAGGAATGGCACCACTGACAAGAATGCACTAGCGTTAACTGTAACTGCACTAACCGCCCACTTGTCTTATTATCAATAGCAACTCAAAAAGAAAAAAACATATTGGACATGAGCTGGCACACATTAACCATGGCACAATACACAAACTGTCCAGCAAACAATAATACTAAGGTCCTTTGAAAGCTAATAGTACATTTAAAGAAATACGTACTCACCGGTGATGGTCAAACAAGAGAAACGTTCAACCACGGCCTCAATGACGCAGTTAGCTCTAATGGCGCTAGCCAGCAGAGGCAGGTAGCTGCTTCTCCTCAGGTGTGTCTTTAGCTGACGTAGAGTACGAAAAGCTCCGTTAGCATGCAGCCGATTATCACGCAGTATCAAAGAGATACACAACAGCTTGAATGAGTCCGGTCCAACGTCATGATATGGCCTCAATTACACAAATGACAGTGACCCCATCTTGTTTTTTTTCTTTCAATATGGCGCTGTGTCATGTGAAGTTATCGTCACTTAATGTTGTAACACTTTACTGCAGCAGAGTCAGCTTCCACCCTTTCTTCTTCTTCTAGTAACTTTTTTCATTAACTTTATTCCTATAAATTCACACATACAACTTGTAACAAAAACATTATAAAACAGTTCGGCATCATTCTCATTAAATATAACAAGACAGTCCTGTCTTCACTCATATTAATGCGATACAATCTTATATTAACTGGACATAAGATAAAACTGCGTTTCTGATATGAGCTTTGAGCAGCCAATCAAAAGACGGGTTCGAATTTGTGTGAAATTACTACAATTGTGTATATTTCAATATGAATTGAACCTTGCCAGATTCACTTTCATACAAATGTTTGATTAAAAGAAATGTATTTAACATTTTCAATGGGTGCTTGGGCCCCTTGCTGGTGACGGTTGTTTTGACGTCATAGCAGTAAAAACACAAGAGCATTTTATAACAGTAGGCTACTGACCGCTCTGTTCCATATACAGTAAGTGTCCCAGTAAAGCCAGTGAGCCAACATGCATACAGGGCCCTGAAACCTGCACACCAAAATGGAATGCAGCCATCATATTGTCACCTAATCACACCTGATATTTTCCTTCTATTACAAGTCAAAATGAAAAAGGTCTTCTGAATAAAATAGAAGTGTATCTGTTCTGTCAGCGACGAGTGAGACAGACTGAAAAACGTGGCTGAAACATTTAGCCAAGCTAAAACGTAGGCCTTCAGTCAGTTCTTGCCTTCTCTTTAGCAATTTACGGTTATTTTCATTATCCTGTAATCTGTTCATTATTTGTTTCCATTTTTTCTGTAAAACAGTTAGTGATTGCTGGGCAAAAAAGGTCTAGACATCTAAGCTTAATTTAGGCTCACAGTTTTTTAAACTTAAAACATGCTCTGGTTTATTGGCATCTCTTTAAACCAATCACAATCGTCTTGGGCGGCGCTAGGCAAAAGCAACTCTGCAAAATAGCCTCGGGAAGGAACTTGTTTTGGTGGAACTTGTACATTCAAAGGTTGTTTTAGTCGTGCAACAGAAAACTCTGATTTGATTGATTGATTTGATAGTCTAGCTAGCTGTCTGGATTTACCCTGCAGAGATCTGAAGAGCAGTTAACCATAGTCCTCATAAATCCAACGGAGTTTAAAATGCCAACACAAAGAAAGCCTAAGTTGACGGATATCCAGCCTAAATGAGTAAAATCTGTTTGCAACAGAGCAATCCCGGAAGTGGAACGTCGTGGATATAGACTACATACAGTATAACAGCAATGCAATGAATAGCCTGTATTTCGTTGTGTAGTTAGGACCTGCTTCATGTTGTTATTTAAAACATTCAAACAACAGTTATGTAACCTAGAAAACTAAAAATCACTTTTAAACTAAAATTAGTCCACTTTTGACCTGCAAATCACCAATTAATGCTTCCTGTGGTGCCTATCACAGTTTCCCACATCTCAGTGTGGTTTTCAAATTGCTTTGTGTTTTCCATTAGGGAAAAAAAATCTGTTTTCAATTATGCAAAACAGAGAAAAGCAGTCAATACTCATATTTGAGAAGCTGGGGAAAAAAGGAATATTTGGTGTTTATGCTTGAATAACTAAATGACTTGATTCTTAATCGATTGATACAACTTTGTTGTCAATTCATTTTCTGCCAGTGGAATTACAGATTAATCAACTATGTTTCAGCACAACTCCACTTAGCTTAGCTTACCTTTCCTACTGCACACCCTTTTCAAACTCCACCACTCCAGTTCTCACACTCTAAAATCAACCCTCCACGGGGGGGTTTCAATATCCGGGTCACCTGCCCGGTCAGTCACACTATCCGCTGGATCTCCAAGGACCTGACTGCAAACCTCCACACAGTACCGGACCTCTCTTATTTAGACATGGGGGCTTCCCACTGGGGCGTCTTTGTACTCAGCAGGCACGGCACAATGGGACTGCCTAGGCCGGGGGTTTGATCAGAACCACCTGCCTATGCGGGGCGACCATATCTCAAACATCTCTTTTCCCTCCTGAGGAAGAAGAAAAATCATTTAGACTGTTTCCTGTTGACCTGCATGCCATTGCTGAAGCAGTTTTTTTTTTCTGAGAGTGTGAAAATATGTGTGTGTTTTTTATATTTCTCCTCTCTGTGTGTGTGTGTGTGTGTGTGTGTGTGTGTGTGTGTGTGTGTGTGTGTGTGTGTGTGTGTGTAACTGAGCATACATGTCTTTAAAATGATGGAAACTGCTGGCATTTTAGCCAGTCCGCTGTTATGAATCTGTTTTGGTTTGGTGTTGGTTGGACTACGGAATATGGTTAGTTTAATTAAGATTAGTATTAAGATTATTAAGGGTTTTCTTTAATAGACGATACAGATTGAGGTTTGTCATGTTTGTGGTAGAATTATGGTTAAGTGTAAGGGCATGGTTATAACTTGAAAATGCCTCTTTATTATCTTCTGCTAAACACACTGGAGGTGCCATAATTACAAACACATGAAGACTATTTTAAATTGTAGTCAAGATACCAAAGTTTCTAAATTGAGATACTGTATCAATGTTTTTTTGTCGTTGTCAACAACTGTGGAAAAATGTGCAAAACATATCCATTTTCAAGATATAGGGAATATATACATTTAAAGTAATTTTCCAGCAACGAGAAACTACAAGAAACACATATTGAATATTTCACCTAATATCAGCATTGTATAGCTTCATCAAAGTTTGAAAAAGCCAATATCAGAATATGTGTGATATTCGTATACTTAATTTAACTAGATTTAACTTTCATTTTGTTTTACTTTATCTTGTTGTTTCTCAAAGATAGAAATGTAGGGGGAAACCATGGTAACAACTACAACATCCCTTATAGGGATTAAATGTTACACTGTTATGTTATGTTGTGCTAAATTGTCTCAAATTCAGTCAGTAAAACATATGATATAATGTCTGTAATCATTCAATATAATAAAGCCATCAATGTTCTTGACACACATCATTATTATTGCCACAAAGAAAATGTAATTCTTTTTTTTTTCATTTCTATTTTCCTGTTCTTTTCTCTCTCTCTCGTGAGATTTCCATCTTACAGGAAGCTGGATCTTTTTCCAGATCTCCTTTTCTGATCTTCTACTTGTCTGTCTACTTTCCAATCTGTCCTAAATTTACTTTTCCTCGACTGTCCATCCGTCTTCCATCCAGACATTAAAAGAAAATAAATACAAAGACAATGTGTCCACCTGTATGTAGGGATGTTTTACAGTTGGCCATTGTTGGATTTTCTTTTTTGGTATCAAATGTTTTGTCTTCAATGAGAATATCTAACTAGGAAGATATGTATAAATATATGTTTTTTATTGTTCCCTATGTGAATTAAGTCTGTGTTAGGGAGGATTTTGTGGTTGTTTGGGGTTTGTTGGGTGACAACATGAACAGCAGCTGAAAGTTTGAGTCCAAAATGGAAAAAGTCAACATCAGCAGTGAAAAGATGTAACAAGAGGAAATGATATTCTCATTCTACGGCATAATTTGTCTGTTATCTTGACCTTAAACACTTTTCTGTTGCTCATGCAGAAATGATTATTATTTTGTGATTTTCCAACATTAACCAAATTTTCAACATTAACTATCTTTTTGTGATCATTTAAAAAAACATGATTCTTAGATTGTAAATCACTACCACACACTCCCACTTGAAATGTAAACTGTTTTATCTAAAGAGAACAAGCCGATGATTTGTGTTATGTTAGGGTTTCCTCTTCTCTAACCAGCTTTTATTTTAATAATACTATTTAAGTCATGTGTGTCACATGCAGCACATGATGAGACTGAGATGGGGTCATTATTACTTTATTACAGTACATGTGCTTTCTTGCTTTTTGAGTCATCAGGCTTCAGAAAGTACACAACATGCCTTCAGAGGTTTGCACTTCTGTGACTGTAAAAGCACCGGCCACATCACCAGAGTATGTTTCTTTTTTTAAGCTTGACATGTGTATCATGACTTTATCAATCCTAAAATAGTTTCAAGATGTTCCTTGAAGGAGAAAAAAGCTGGCGTAAGGCGGCTGAAGTTATGTGAAAGCCCTTTGTGAACGAGCAGTGATTTAGTGCTTCAATACACATGTCAGGCTCGCTGTAACACCTCAGAAAAGAGGGTCTACGTCTACTGTCAGCAATAATTCACTGTGAAGATGAGTCAAGTCAAGAAAATCTCAAGCAGAAGAGAGGAATAAACACAAGAGGGCAATAGTTTACCAGAAATTTCTGATTGGAGTGTCTGATATAAACTCACATTGTGTCGTATCAAAACCAGACCCTCAGATCCAAAGAAATTGAAAGTTTTCCTCCTCTTTCGCACATGGTCACTGACCCCCTCAGCCGGACTTGCATCCAGTAGAGTTCCCCAGAGAGTGATTCTGAGTCTGTTAAAATGTCTGAAATGTGTTCGAAGGGAAAGATCAATGGCTGAGACAGGGGGTGGGGGGGGATTATGGGATACCCTCCAGTCAGCGTGCTGTCACTCAAAATGGGCTCAAAGCGGCAGATTAGGCACCAGATCTCTCTCATCTCTGTCAGAGGATCTCGTTAAAATACCCGGTTCTTTATCTCCAATTGTTCCAGTTTCATGTTTTACGGCGAGCCTGGCCACACTCTGCCATTAATCAATCAATGTGATCGTTTGCATATTTTGTTTCTAATGAAAGACGGCACGATGAAAGGCAGAGAGTGGCTGTTACTCAAGCTTGTCCATTCTTTTCCACTTAAGGACCTGATTGATAGTTTACTGTATGAATACAGACCTGCTGTGCATTATGTCATACTGCTGCTTGGTAGACCCATGTGCACTGCCCCTCTTTACAAATACATCTCATAATTTAACAGGCACTGAGGTAAATCTGCGGTGAAGGGGCTGGGGTGCATGCTGCTGGAACAAGAGAAGGGGTGTGTATCAGACAAATAACGTGAATAATTATTGGAAATAATGTCCAGATAGATGGGAGTGCAGCCAAATTATGAAATCATGCGCTTCTCTCCGGTACATCACTCTGCTCATTATTTGAAGTCATGCTTGGAAAAACAGGTGGTTCCAATAGTGGGTCGCTGTCTCCACGGTCCTGCACCCCCTTTATTTTCTGATGACGGTTCAGATATGATATTTCATGGCTGGAGCCGTATGCATGATAGGAAGTGATTGGGGAGAGCCGTTCAGAAGACATCCGTGTAATGGATGCTGATTGGCCTCGGTTAAATCCCCGGAGTCTGAGCCTGTGTAACAAGAGGGGAACCACAAAGCTGGAGTAGGAGTGATCCTAAATACTGCATGTTTTTCTTCTCTTGGAGGTTCATATGATTACAAGGGGATTTCTCTGTCTCTTTAAACAGGTGCCATATTTATGGGCATCGAGCACAACAGCAGCGCAGCTGAGTGCAGTTGGCACAAGAGCTATATTCGTCATTCTCATAGTAAGCAGAACCAGCAGGGAGAGACTTTGTCTTTTTTTGGGTCTTTTTCTTCCAGTTTGGTTTATGATCGATGCATTGCATCAACGTTTGAAGCTCGTGCCTGTGATGTGGTGCAGAGCAGATGCGTGCGTTTTATAAGCGGAGAACACACTCGTGCGTGATTAATAATCATGTCACTCGTTGTTATTGTAGCCTAGAGTCTGTGACTGGCGAGTCGGCTTCCACAGTTACATTACATTACATTACATTACATGTAATTTAGCTGATGCTTTTATCCAAAGCGACTTCCAATGAAGTGCTTTCAACCCTGAAGGTGCAAACTCCAACAATAATTAAGTGCATTAGCTTTAAATAAGCAAAACTACAAAGAGACATATGAAAGTGCAGCTTAAGAAATATATATATATATATATATATTTATATATATATTCTATATATTTATATATATATTTATGTTTATCCAAGGTGTAGTCGGAAGAGATGTGTTTTTAGCCTTCGGTGGAAGATGCGTAGGCTTTCGGCCATCCTGATGGCGGAGGACAGCAAACCGTTGGGATTTCGTTGAGTGATTAGTTGTCCCTCGCTGTGAGGGAGCAGCAAGCAGGTTGGCTGATGCAGAGCGGAGTGGGCGGGTTGGGGTATAGGGTTTGACCATGTCCTGTATGTATGCTGGGGCTGATCCGTTCGTGGCCCTGTGTGCAAGTACTAGTGTCTTGAAGCGGATGCGGGCAGCAACTGGTAACCAGTGGAGAGAGCTGAGGAGCGGTGTAGTGTGAGAGAACTTGAGGAGGTTGAAGACAAGTCGAGCTGCTGCGTTCTGAATGAGCTGCAGGGGCCGGATGGTACTAGGGTGCGAACTACGGGGGAGCTAGGGGGAGCTCGGCTCCCCTTAATAAGACATGGGCTCCCCTGAAAATGTGATTTGTGAAATTTTGGGGGGTTTCTAAAAATATTGACAATGTGTCCCTTTGACGTGCAATTTCAGTTTTGTGTAACGTGATCATCGTGGATTATAATGTGTAAAATTGCAAAAATATCATTCATTCATTCAAATCTCAAAGACAGCCTGATACTTTGTTTATAGACTATTTGTGGGTGGCAGTTTGACCTATCTATTCCTGTTGATAAAGTATAATAGGGTAAATCCTGTAAAGTGCGTACACTTAGAGCTGTTATGTACTTTGTAAGTCAAAGATACGAAGGCCACGGTATATTTCGAACACTGGATGGCACATGCAGGCAGGCCAATCAGGAGGGAGTTGCAGTAGTCTAGACCTGAGATGACAAGAGCCTGAGCGTTAGAAGGGGACGTATCTTTCTGATGTTATGCAGCATATATCTAAACGATCGGGTGGTTGCAGCGATGTTGGCAGTGAAGGAGAGTTGGTCGTCAAGTGTCACACCCAGGTTTCTAGCAATCTGGGTGGGGACTACCACAAAGTTGTCAATTGTTATAGTCAGGTCCTGGGTAGGAGAGCCTTTTCCTGGAAGGAAAAGGAGCTCAGTCTTGTCAAGGTTGAGTTTCAGATGGTGTGTGGACATCCAAGAAGAAATATCAGTCAGACAGGGCGAGATACGTGCTACTACTTGAGTTTCAGACTCCGGAAAGGAGAGAATTAGTTGGGTGTCATCTGCGTAGCTGTGATAAGAAAATCTGTGTGACTGAATGACAGAGCCGAGAGAGTTGATGTACAGAGAGAAGAGGAGGGGACCCAGGACTGATCCCTGAGGAACCCCAGTTTTGAGTGGGCAGGGTTATGAGGTAGATCCTCTCCAAGTTACCCCGTAGGTTCGGTCTGTCATGTAAGATGTGAGCAAAGAGAGCACAGAGCCTGAGACACCCAGATCCTCGAGTGTCGAAATGAGGATCTGGTGGTTCACTGTGTCAAAGGCAGCAGAAAGGTCCAGAAGAATGACGACGGAGGAGAGAGAGGTTGCTCTAGCGATGTGAAGCTGCTCAGTGACAGCAAGGAGGGCAGTTTCTGTTGAGTGACTAGCCTTGAAGCCAGACTGGTGGGGATCAAGAAGGTTGTTCAGGTGGAGATAGGTAGAGAGTTGATTATAAATGGCACGCTCAAGAGTTTTGGATAGAAATGGAAGAAGGGAGACGGGTCTGTAGTTGTTTACCTCAGACGAGTTGAGTGTTGGTTTTTTGAGTAGTGTGGTCACTCTTGCCTCTTTGAGGGCGTCGGGGAAACAGCCAGTTGACAAGAAGAAGTTGATGAGATGGGTGAGGAAAGGAAAAAGGTCAGGAGCAATAGACGGGAGAAGGTGAGAAGGGATAGGATCAAACGGGCAGGTGGTTGGGCAGGCGGAGGTAATCAAAGCAAAACAAACTGTTTTAAAATAACAATTTCCAGTAGTTACTATCATATAGACCACCCAGTGTGTTAAATAGCATTATTTTGGTAATTACTTAGACTAAACACTGTGATTTGTTTTGCTTATGCTCCAAATTATGTTTTATGAGCAATTCGTGTTCCTGGGTTTTGGTAAAACACAATATGTTTTCAATTTTTGCAGAACAATTGTCTTAAATATCAAAAAGAAAATCAAAACCATATACATGAATTAAAACGTTTATTGAGCTTTTTACGTGCTTGGCACCTGTATTTACATTTTTTTTTTTAAATGCCTCAAAAAAAGAATATCTTTGCCATTTCCCTTTCTTCACACATGTTTATAACAGATTGGCCTGTAAAATTGTTATACTGCTCAGCACTTAAATACACATCTCTACAACACACCAAAACATACTTTAATTATTCTGTTTTGCTATTTCTTCTTTTATAACTTTTCACACAACAACTTTTAAGCTTATGTTATTGATTGCATTCGCCATCTTATATATATGCTAAAAAAAAACATAATCCACTCAAAAATAGTGAAGCCATTCCAGTCTATGAGGATAACGGTTTGACGGTGAAGTTGTGTGGAGTCCTGAATGCTCACGCCTGCTGGGAGTTTTCAGTTCCTCAGTTAAGCCGACCTGTAGTTCTTTGACATGTTGTATTCACCCCACAGCGTCCAGATCCTTCATCTCCTCCATGTACTGTATGTGGAGCAGCGAGTAATTCAGTGATCCCTTTCGTTTCAGCCAAAACTTCAGACCACTGACGCCTTGACATTTCTAAAATGATTCAGTACAAGTGCTGCGTGAAGTCAAAACGTCTGGATCACAGTGAAGATTCTTTTGGTTACATGATGTCTTGACTGCATGGGATTTAAGTCCCCCCCCAACCCCCTCCCAAAAAAACAACAAAACAAAAACAAGAATGAGTCGCTTGAAAAGAGTATTGCTACTATTGCACCGTAACAGATTCACAACTGGTAATCCCTTCTGAACCAGAGCATGTGGGCTCATAGCTCTCCTTCTTACTACAATCTGTTGAGTTTGTTGTTTCTTTCCTGTCAGAAACAGTAAGAGAGACAGGTTTCTGTCCCAATTTTTCACTTCATTAATACAAAGATAATTAAATAATAGTTTTGACTCACTCTATAATGCTTTGTATGTGGTAGAGTGTCTTTAAAAACAAATTATGTCCTTTTCTGAAAGGTTTGTTTTGTACTTCAGTACATAAAAAAAAAAAAAAAACACCAGTTCAACATCAACACCAAACCGAGTTGGGAGATTAGAGATTTGCTTTTCAAATGAAAGACTTTAGAAACATGGAGGACTGTGAGGCTCAATCCCAGTTTCTACACCATGTGCATGGACATCTGAGAGGAGGAGCCATATTGACGTCCGTCGCAGGAGCTGCTGCCCTGCTGGCCACCGGTGGTGTTGCCGATCATGTGCATAGTGTCCATGCTTCCGTTGGACAGGTACTGGCGCTCAGCGAAGGCCCCGGCTGGAGACGAGGAGCAGAGCAAACCTCCCTGGGGCTTCTCGGGGCTGGCGGCCAAGCGAGGAGAGGTGGGGAAGTTGTATCCGTACAGGTTGTAAGGGTTGTGCAGGGAGAAAGCGTTGTAGGAGCCCTGCTGCACGTGGTGGTGGCTCCCGCCGAACATGTGGGCGGAGGAAGGGGAGGATCCGGATGAAGAGGATGAGGCAGAGCCGGAGCTTCCTCCGGCCTGCATCACGTACTGAAGCTGCGAGGCCGGGAAGGACCCGAGCTGACCGCCGTAGGCATCCATCTTGCCTCCAGTGCCGCCGCCACTCCCGCCGCCGGTCAGGGAGGCATGAGCGCTTCCCTGCATGCCAGCAGCAATCAAGGAGGAAGTCCTCTGTGGCAGGAAGGACTCAGAGGGCTGAGCAGAGGCCACAGCACCCCCTGCAGCCTGGAGGCGTCCGTAGGAACTGTCGGCCAGGCCGCCGTAGCCCTGCAGGGCCGCCATGTTGCTGCGAGCGCAGGCTGGGTACTCGGACAGGCCCAGGTTGCAGAGCTGACTTTCCCTGCAGCCCACATTAAAGGTGTTGGGGGCGAGGTGGAAGGTCGGTGGCGAGCAGGAGGGAGACAGGAGGTGAGCCGCACCCGAGGGGGAGGGGGTTCCTGTGCTGGAGGTGGTCGGAGAGGTGCCGGTGCTTCCACCTGGAAAACACACAGACACAGAGCTAGTGAAATACAGGAGCTATTTGACGGAAGATCCCTTAAATACAAAACAAATTCAGTTCCAAGACCGGATCCAGTTGAGTTTGAACCAGTGCAAAAATCCACAGAATACTCTTTCATTAGGATCAGGAGGGGAGAACTATCCAAAAGTGACACAAACGTCAAGAAAAAAGAAAAGCCCAAAACACACACCTGCTACCATGATGTGGGGCGTTGTTCATCTTAAGATTCACTATAAAATCATTACTATATCTAACTTAATCTAATTTCTTGAATAATTAATAATTATAGAGCATTTATCATATCCCTATGTCTTTCTTCAATGCCAAAATAGTGACGACAAAGCAGGGATGCTTTGTTCAGATCATAATTCAAGTGTTCATGATGGATGGTTGTATGTCAAATTATACTCAGTGAGTTATTTTGAGATCAACCATAAACAAACTGGAGCATGTGTGGTTGTTTATTGTATTAGAGTGAATATAAGTGATATGAGCTCCTTTGTATCTATTTATTTAACTTAAAATACCTAAGAAAAGTGGTTTGGCTGTTGGTTGTTATTGGGGGAGTTCTCCCCCCCCCAAAAAAATAAAAATAAAAATAAAAAATTGGATGTGATGGGAAAGTGACATGAGTCCCTGCCTGCCTACCTCTGACCTCCCTGTTGAGAGAAACAAGAAACAAACAGGATTTCCCTGTAGAGAGGTATTACAGTCATCATTGCCAGAGCTCCATCCTCTCTATCCTGCGGCAATGCAGGAGAACAACAGGTTGGAATGTATAAATATTCATTTAAAACAAATCTAAATGTCTTTTTGTGTCCACAGAATAAACCAGGGAATCTTCATTGTCAGGCTGTATCTTTGAAGTTTAAACCTGTGTCGTCAGTAATCGCCAATGGGAGAATTTCCCGGTGGTGCACATGCACTGAGTCAGACTAATAAAGTAAGCAGTAAGCTACGTTATGAATTCACCTGTCGCAAATCTAATATACAACTTTGTTGATCCACATGGACATTTTGAAACTCCTACTCTAAGAGTAAATTGCAGGGCCTTACTCTTTGAAACCGCTGGATACGAGCTCATGAACCGAATCGTAAAATATATTGTTGGTATGATAAATATGGCTTCAGTTTTGGCCATGTCTGGTTAACAGGGCAGTTCTCAATAAAAAAAAAAAAAAAAGCAGCAGACTCTTAGAGTTTAGACATGTACTGTACTGATTCAGAGGAAGGGGAGCTGGCAGAAATTGTATAATCTAAGTCTAGCCTTTCAGAGTGAAATGATAGCTGTGGGATATCAATCGCATATTTCTCTATTAATGAGAATTTGGCCAGGGTTCATCTTGCTGTTGGAGAAATTTGGTTTGAACCCGGAATGAGGAGGAGGCATAACTAAATAATCCAGGACTCGCTTGGCTCGGGTTCTGATTTTGCACCATATGCCTTCGATAATATCGCTGCAGTGCTCTGCTTGAGAGGATAAGGGGGAGGGGGGGCTTTGCAGGGAGGGAGAGAAATAAAGAAAAAGGCGGGGGGGGAGAAAGCAAGGTATACGAGGAAAACGAGAGAGAAGGACGATAGTTTGGTGATGTCATGTTTTCCTCTTAGAAGGGCTCGAGGTGCTTCAGTGCCGAGGGGGAATAGTTGATTACTTGAAGGGAAAAGGGAGTCTGGTGCCATAAGGGCAAATACTCTCTCTTTCACACACACACACACACACACGCACACACGCACGCACACACACACAAACACACACGCCAGTGTCCTTTCAGGGTGACACAGGGTTCACCGCAAGGACTTTGATTAAATCCTAATCACTTTGGAGAGAGTTTAATGATAACAAACACATGTCCGCCTGCTCAGACAAAATACGAAGCGTCACGTCATGCTGGCCTCCAGAGGTGACCGAGATAGAGTCGCTGAGGAAACAGTGTTGCTTTTAAAAGCGGCGTGGCCCTTGATATGAGCCATGACTAAGACCGTGTGCCGGCCCTGGAGCCGATACAAAGGGAGGTGGCCCGACTGACGCTGACTCGTGTCGCGGAGCCGTCCAAAAGCCACAGGGTTTGTTTAACGATTTTATTTTCAAGGGCTGCGCGTGATGTGAAAAGTTCAGCAGACGCCTGCCGACCTGCCAGGGGAGCAGCGTATGGCCAAGCTCAAATGAAGGACAACCATAGCTGATGTAGTGTGTGGTGATATATGCAGGGAAAATATGCAGAGGGAGAGTTCAAGTTGGGACAGCACATGCACCAAGGGCATGCTAATGCACTGTGCACTACTCTCAGTAACTCTTCAGGAAATTGATTACTTTACCATGTTACTAACCTTAAAAAACACTATATGCTGCTTAATTATGAGCATATAGTGTGCCATATTTATGTTAAATTTGTAATAATTGTTATTGGGATAATAAATCACAACAATGACCATCAATTGTTCGGTGCCAACAAGTTGACACATCTAAATGAATGGTTTAACATTTGAGTATATATAAACAGTGAGTATTATGGGATGCCACGGTGGTTCTCAAAGTGGTCGCCAAGGATTCAGATCACATTCAAAATGAGGAATAGTTTAATTTCTCAGTTATCCAGAACACTGGAAAAGATCTACTCTTATCATGGCTTTTAGTTTACATTTATTTCTACGTGTCAAGAGGATGCAGTGCTTCAACTTAAATGTGAGTTTTTTAGGGGGTAAAAAGGCTGATCTAATGGGGTCTGTGGGCTCTAATGTGTCTGTTTAAGGAAAAAAGTCAGAAAAGTCATAATTAAAATCAAAATTATTTTTATGGCATATTTTGCCATGCTTATAAAAAAACCTGAAAAAACATGCATACAAATAATTTTAACACTCTAAGAAATGGTGTTAGCAGTGCTTCTCGCATATCTGGGATCATTTATTTTGGGGCGTCGTCAGGTGGAGATCAAATCATCAGCTTTAGATGTCAGTCCTTCGACAATAATACCAAGGAGAAAGCCATCAAAGTGGAGACACAGACACCAGTTTCTACTTTGTATGGAAGAGATCTGACTCTGACGTTTTGAGCTTGCAAAAATATTTTTTTGTCTTCTATTCTGCACTAAATCTCCTTCTCCTGTACAAAAACAGACTGAGGTGGGATTTGAAGTTTGACGTGTTGTTTTCTCCTGTACAGAGAGAGAGAGTGTGTATTCACACACCTTGCTGTTTCTGCATGTTGGTGAAGTCTTCAAACGTGAGGGTCCTCACAGGAGGTCTCCAGAAAGCATAGGTCTCCATGATCGCCTCCAGGCCAGTCCTGACAAAGACACATACAGAAAGAGATATTTCAGAATAGAAAAAGAAAGGGAAAATGGGACAATACTGACATCTGCATGTGTGTGTTGACCAGATGACATAAACAGAGACAGAGAGAGAGAGAGAGAGAGAGAGAGAGAGAGTTTGGTGGAGAGTGAGATGGAGAGAGGAAGATTTTATTGCTGTTTTCTCTTTTATAGCCCCACATGGTCAGGCTCTGGCTTATATCGATGATCTGCTAATTGCCCACATGCCTGATCACTGCTTGAGTTCTTCTGGCAGCTGGGGCACTACTAGCTGTTCCAAAATCTCGCCTTGTCACCAGAGTGGACCGGGCCCCCCAGCCGTGGAGCTCTCTCCCTGCTTTAACAGGCAGTGTTGTTGTATTTGTTTTGATTATCTTTTTTATTTTCGCACAATCTGGTTCTTATGTATTTATTTATTCATTAACATTCTGTTTTCCTTGTTTTATTTTTTTAACTTCAAGCTTTCTTGGCCTTAAAGGAATATGCCACCGTTTGTTGAAACAGGGCTTATCACGGTCTCCCCTAGCTGTAGATAGGTGGGCCAACGCATTTTTTGTGCATGCATTGTTTTAGTCCGGTGCAACACCGGCAGCGCCGCCCCTAGTTAGCTTAGCGTAGTGAATGGAATCCTGTGTTGCCAATAAGCATGTTGTGAGTAAAAGTGAGCCAACAAAAGACACAAAAACAACCTAATTACTTGCACTGAGACAAAAAATGCGTTGGCCCACCTATCTACAGCCAGGGTAGACCGTGATAAGCCCTATTTGAGCAAACGGTGGCGTATTCCTTTAAAGTTTGGGAAATACATTCACATTGTTTTTCCATCATGCATGCAGTCATGAAGATGGAGTCATTTGTGTTGTACTGATGTCGTTATTTGTGTGTGTGTGTGTGTGTGCGTGCGTGCGTGCGTGTGTGTGTGTGTGTGTGTGTGTGTGTGTGTGTGTGTGTTGATGGACATGGGTAAGCATCAGAGAGAATAGTAGTGAGTAAGAGCAAATATATTAAAGGAATCAATTGAACAGAGAGGGGATGTGATATGGATTAATACTTGTGTGTGTGAACGAGAGAGAGAGAGAGAGAGAGAGAGAGAGAGAGAGAGAGAGAGAGAGAGAGAGAGAGAAAACTGGTGTCCTGCTCTGAGGAAACTAGAGCCTTTAAAAAGGAGCAGGTTTTTACTGTGCACATAAATCTGGGTGACGTTTCATCTTGAATCTGTACACGGTTCTCCTTCCTGCTTGATTTACTTCCCTGCATGGCGCTTGGTCCCGTCCCAGGTAAACCAGCGCCCGTCACTGCTCACCGTGTTATTTTAGGGCCACTAACTCCCAGGCCGTGGAAGCTCGTTAGTGCGCCATGCTAACAGGCCGGGCCGACGCCATCACAGCACTCATTCATACGGTCGCAGTGCTGCGGGACCAAAGCCCAACACACGAGCTGTATCCCTCTGCTATAGGCCGTAAAGCCAGGTCACCAGACACAGCTGACGACACCACCATAACTTATAGCTGGGCTAAGTTCTTTATTACGATGCTATTAAGAAAGTCAGAAAAAGTCAAACAAGTTGCTGCTTCATTTGAGGATTAGCAGTGCAGGTTTGCCCTTTATATTAATTTTGAATTTCCCCTCAATGTGGATTTAGTTGGTAATGTTCCACAGAAAAAAAAAAACAGGCTGTGTTCACACTGCAGTCATTCTACTGCTAAAATCCAAAAACAAGTATGTCAGCTTTTTTGATGACTGTTAATGTTGCTCATATCCGATACTAATATAAGCCGGGTAATATTTAAGAGACGGGCCTGGCACAGCAACAAAAACAAAAGATGTCACACCTGTTTTAATGTTTGCAACTTCTTGTTTCCAACACTTTTAGTTGCAGCTGCCTTCAATTTTTGCATTTTGGCTGAATTGATTTCCAATCCAAGAACGTCATACTATTTTATTAAAGGATGACATATTTTAAATGTTCTTAACCAAGATAAATAGTTGTCAAGAAACATTTGCGATGTTTCAAGGGAATTGAATATGCAAATATTTATATTTTTTTAATTAGTTAAAGACACAGTCTTTACTGCCTAATCTATATCTAGGTAAACTGGAACATCTCACAGTTTAGATTTCAAATAGATTTAAAACTGGTTGGCCACAATACATTTGCTTATTGGAATCTCAATCTGTTACTCTGAGCTCAGTTTTTCTTCAGTGATATGTATCCTCTTTGTTTCTTTTTGATTGTAGTTCCTATTTTTGACCTTTTGAACCAAGACACAAAGAATTTCCAAACATGCCAGATATGTTGGCACCAGGCATTTGTGTATAAAAGGATTTGATCTGGACCTTCGATGCAGCCAAAAAGTCTTGGCTTTAAATATTTCAATGAATATGCAGATCCAGAATGAATGTCATGCTGTCAGACAGGATGAAAAAAAATGTTTCATCTAACTTTTTACTTGCCTAAAAGAAAAATGAATGAAAACCGTATTCAATACCCCAAACGTGTAGTTACAAAATAAAGTTATGGGAGCGTTCAAATTAATTAAGCTCCAAATGCAGATCAGAAATGGAGCTCAGTCAGTGAGAGTTCTCTTTCCTACACTATTCATTTTTCCTTGGCTCTTATCTGCTCACATTTCTTCTTGATTCACACAACTATGCTATCAGTTCATAATTGGTTGACTTGGTTGATATTTGCGGGTGTACACATAACTAATAAAAAAGACTAATTGGATCCTAAGGGACATGGCAGCCACATCTGGCAACAACATAAGAAAAGAAACTAAGCACGAGAGTTGCAGAAAAGTGACAATAAAACACCCTGGGGAGGATTTATGTTTACATAATGTTAACTAAGCTAACTAAGCTGTAAATGACATGTTATTCTAAATGGCTTGCTCATATTCGAACCATGTGCAAGCAAAAGTGAGCATTCCTAAAAGACCACCCCTCTTTTAAACTGGCTGGACACTGAAGAGTCTCACTTTTTCACAGGTTCATTCAGATTGAAGTACTGTGTGTGCCAGTTAGAGGCCACAGGATCAATTTGTTACAGTAGGAAGTGAAGTGACTCGCCCCCTTCCTCAATAAAATGAAAAAGCAATGTCGGTGTGACTGCACACAAATCAGGTTAGCGTTTATTGAGCCCACGGGCTGCACCTGACGCTGATGCCAACATCCAACCCCCACCCCCACTGAGACTCCATCTAAATCAATAATGATGTTAGTCAGAGGGCTTATGTTTTTGCTTGCTTTTATTTATAGTAAATTCTAATTCTTTAAATGTCTCTTTTGATGTTTTTTCTTTCTTTTTAATGCTCATACTTTTCACACCAGTTTTTTCTTTGAGTTGTTTTCACCTACTGTGAAGCATGTATATACATATATATATATATACACATATATACATATATATACATATATTTTTTTTCTTCTTTCTTTTTTTTTATGAAATGTGCCAGATATATACAACTTTATTATTTATGCTCAAATATAAGGCTCATCCCAATATTTCAAGAAAGCTAAAATTAGACCTGAGCCACATGAAAGGGGAAAAAAAGTAAGCCTCTAGCTGTAGAGTGAAAACAGTGTGCTCATTTGAAAATACAGTTAAATTTTATGTTGTGAGTGATGTACAGTATGTGAACAATTAAACTCTTAAATCACCATAACTAGCAAAAGCAGCAGTATGACGGTGAAAGGTCAGAGCTGCTGCTCAATAACATATTCATGAATGGTCGAAGATGAAAAAAAAGCAGCTTTAGACACGAAGAGTGACAGAGAAAGGCTTTTTAAGGTGACAGAAGCTCTCACTCTTAATTCTGAATCTGAGGAAAACAAATCCCAAAAGAGATTTGAAGAGAGGGAATCACGAGCAGTATGTGAGGATGAATTAATTTTCTCTCTCTCCAGAACATCTCATTCCCCCGTTATCTTGTCATCTGTAGTTTTTCTGCAATGAAATTCTAATGCCAGTTCATAACTCAAGCAGTCTATTGTTTGAAAACCAAAAAAAGATGTCTCAAATATCTGTGTGCCAATAATGCAGACCAGATGGAGGGGGCTGCTTTCATGTGCGGAGGGGTCTGGTGGTTCAGTACACCCGCCCCTCTCCTTCCTCCTCTCCTCCACAAATGTTATATATGATAATTCAGAGACTGAGAGAAAGAGAGAAAGAGAGAATGAGAGACAAATGAGGAGAGAGGGAGGAAAGGCGGAAGGAGAGGAAGAGAGTGAGGTGGAAACTCGGGTATGGAAGAGACAGCGAGGGCTTGTCTTAATCGTCACAATCAAACATAGTTAATAATGTGATAAGCTTGCTCAAAAAGCTGTGATGATCAGAAACATTATTTATGATTGCCACAGTGTTATCAGCCAATAGGAGTGCTCTCTTTGGGTGACATCAGCACACCGGTAGTGACAACACAGCTGATGCAACAGCTGACAGAGCGATGAAAGTCTGATGAGTCAGGTGTGTGTATATGTGTGGGCACGTGTGAGTGTGAGTGTGCATGTGTGTGTGTGTGTGTGTGTGTGTGTGTGTGCGTGTGTGTGCGTGCCTGCGTGTGTGTTGCTTCCTGTCTTTGTGATGATTGAGTGACAGGAAGAGGAGGGCTAAGATATAAGATGAATCTTACAGAATTCTGGGTAATTTAATTAAGAAGTCTAGACGTCTAGGGCTAAATTTAGTTGAAAATGCATGTTTTAGACAGTTACATAACTATTGTTTCAACAGGATTTTAATGGGTATATTTCAGTCTGCAGCAGCTCCTAAATGTGTTGAAATCTTTATTTTTTATAGTTTTATGTAACTAGACGTTTAAAAAAAAAATGTTTTTACCTTGAAGGGAGGGATAATGGATCCATGAAGAGCTCACTGTACATGTTGCAGACACATAAAATATAATGATTATATTCTTTGACCATGAAGGGATGTGTGTGTCAACAGTACAAATTCAACAGAACCTTCTCATCATGTGAAAAAGTTAATCTTAACTTAATTTACAGTTAAGATTAAAGGTGGATGTATATTTGTATGTTAGCAGTGTAGCAATGGTACGTACTGTAGCTACAGCTACATAGCTATCATATGTCAGAGCTAACCGGCACATTGTCAAAAATGTAAATACGAATTGGAGACCACGTTGAGATAATAACTGTAATAGGTCAGTGTGGGTTGCCTGTATTTGTCTCTGATGCTGCTAAAAATGACAATGTACAATACATCTGTCTAGTGATGTGGAGGTAAAACAACAATCAAAGGGTGAAATGTGACACCGATCTGACAAATTCATTCCTACTTCCGGTTTCTACATTTTCATGCATCAACAGTGTCATTTGCATTTTGAGCCTTCATGCACATTTCATGAGATGAACGAGACAAAGATAGAAATAAAGAGAGAAGTAAGGTGTACCAACGACTCTGTCTGTCTGTGCTGCAGATCTGAAGGGTTCCTCTCTTGGCAACAGACAAACAGCTGTTTTTATATGGAGCAGCATATGGTACTAAGTGCTATCTTCAGACCATTATTTCCATATTAAAGTCACACATATAACATATTATAGACTTTTTTGTGGGATAATTTGAAACACACTAACAGGCTATATTGTACGATGCTCAGTTGGTGAACGGATGCTGCGAAAGCGTACCTGTTTCTCCCAGAGTCCCGGAAGCCTTTGGCAAACGGGTTGCGGTCGATCTTTAGTCTGGTGATCTGCAGACAACAAGAACACGAAGAGGAGATGTTTGTGATTATTTTTACACCTTTTCCATAAAACTCAAATATGCCAACATTTCTGTGCAATTTGGCAAAAAATTGTGGTAATATTAAAAGCTACCGGTCATTCTTTGTTTTGGTTAACGTTTTTTTCTCTAATCTAGAAGGAGGTTCATAACATGCCACGTAGTTTTGCTGATTAGCATCATTTAAAAAAAAAAAAGATAGCAGAAATGGTTGCATTTTGGTCAATTTGAGAAAAGCTCCACCTGAGGGGACACGATCTAGGGAGACAATGCAGTTTAAACGTTGATGTAATGTAGAAAACTTTGTTTAGACTGAGGCTCTATATTTATTTGACTTTGGCTTTTAAAAAGTACTTCTGAATTTGATCATATTTACACAGAAAGTTGTGGTGAAACATTCTCCTAATCAACCATTTTTGCAGGCACAGTTGCAGGGATTTCAAAAAACAAAGCAAGATGATGCAAATTTTGATTCGATTCCTGAGATTGCAAAAAAAAAAAAAAAAAAAAGCAAGAGCTGCTTACCTGTTGGTTCTGGTAGGCCGTGACGGTGGTGAAGACGGTCTCAGGGAAGCTGAAGGTCTTGACCCCCTCCCCGCTGGGCACTGGCTTGTTTTGAGACAGTTCGCTGCTGAAGTCCTTCCTGATGACATGAACGCGAGGCTGATACTTATGCATGGAGTGGAGGATGATCTGAAAATGTGAAAGGAAAGAAGGTGAAGCACAGCTAACATTGTTATACAAATATCTCTAGCACAAATGGTGACGGACATCGTCCAAATTGAGAACATTTTGCCGGTCATTACCGTCTTTAATCCTTTTCAAGTTGTAGCCTCAAAACATTGCATTCTCAATTTCGATAAATCTGTCTTTGCTTGTAACACGTAAAAAATATCCAGAGACAACATATGATGTGTAGTTTCTAATATTTCTTTCAAGGCATGGTGACAAGTTAAGTATCTCCAACTTTTGTTGAATCAGGTTTCAGGATTCGGCCTGTAGTTGTGAGGGATTAGGTTGTTAGGAAGTGAATTTGGTGAATGAAGGGCTTCATAGTGGTAGTGGTATATCACAAATCAGTATGTGCATGTGTGACGTGTGCCTCTAAACTTTCCAAAACCCCAAAACTGTAAGTCTCACCCTTCAATGTTCCTCTCTGCAAACACATAATACATGCAAGTCCTTTGTAACATCAATTAGCACGACTGCTATCCTCTATCAAGGCTACGTGACATTAAGAGGAAACCGAGTTCACACCGCGATGACGCTCGCCGGAGGGCCGAGGATTATTTCACAGTGGAGCGGAGGCGTCAGACGGCGTCGGCCCCAGCCTCGCCTTGGGGCCTCGGTCTGCTCTTGATTAATCTCAGAGTGAGAAAATCTACCCAGAGCCAAACACCCTCGACCCCCCCACAACTCTGCTACAACAGAGGGGGTCGTTTCAAACCAGGGCTGTGGGGGGTAGGGGTGGAGGCGGCTCTGAGTATCAGAAACACTACATTTAATGTTCCAGACCTCAAATCACTGTCAAATCACTCACCATACACAAAGTATGACTAGGGTGCTGCATAGATGCATGCTAATAATCTACAATCCTCATTTTTCTAAATGTTGTCTCCATCTGCTGAGAGATCACCTGTCGATCAAACTGCGTGGGCGGCGCTGTGGTGTCTTTTTCTTCGGGTGCTCAGTAGAATGCGCTCAAAGTTGTGTTTTTCAAAAGAAATGAATGTCTTCAGGCTGCAGTTTTACAAGAAAGAGAAGAAATACTTTCAAATGTTGTGGGTTGTTTTCCTGCAGCTGTTCTTTCAATTGGTAAAACTGTTTTTTTTTTTAAATGGAAATTACAGAATTAAAGTAGCCCATCAGAAGTCAAAGTTTTTGATTTATTTTGTCTCTTCATGTCCTTTCCACCATGATAATTTTATTGTGCAAATAAGGGAAGCACAATGTTTAAATGATCCAGATTTGCATTGTTGTAGCCAAACGTGCTCAAACAAAATCCAGTTTTTTTTTTATTTATTTTTTATTTGAATCTTTTGCTGCTACAAGAGGAAAAGTACAACACCTCACTTCCTGTGTGCCAGATGACTTTTGCCACAAAAGAGCTACGAGACAAAAGGCGTTAACAATGCAAATAGAAAAGCTTTCATGAAGTGGGTAATCACAGTCATGTTTTCGCAATAGAGATTTCAAAATAGACACACGCACGCACACACACACACACACACACACACACACACACACACACACACACACACACACACACACACACACACACACACAAACACACACACACACACACTCATAAACACACAGCTGCTTTTCGGCCCAGAGGAGTCATGCTTCTCGTCCTCAGTCCGCCTGAGGTAATGTAAAGTCAAAGCGGAACTCAGAACAAACGACTCAGAGCGCAGCCAGAGGACATCAGCTGACAGTTGTTCACGCTCAAATACAATTAGGCTAAATAAGTGATGTTTTCATTTTCATGGTAGGTAATGACGTCCTTTTAACGGCCTTTGAAAATCCTCCGGACATTCATACCCGAGAGACACCAACACATCCCGCGTGTAACAGATGTATCTCCATAGAGTCAAATCAAATCACATTTTGTTTATGAAGCACATTTTACACGACAGTGTGGCCAAAATTGATTTTCAAACACAGTTAAAAACACTTTAGGGACCATGACAATTCAGCAATAAAAGCAACAATTATTTCATCAGTGAAATTGTGTTACAGCCAAGAACAAGGAGGACTCTCACTTCAGCTCACCAGTGGAGACAGTACTGACTGTATGTGAGCAGGGCTACACCACGTCACGTATAATGCTGCTGTCATGTGAAAAAAATGCATCTCTGAAAGGTCAGATTGAAGAAAAACAGACAAAATGTTCAAAGCAGACTTTGTAGAAAATCGATCTCACAAAACAGCATTGAGACATTACAATGCAACGGATCGTTAACAACAAAGCAACTATGTTTTGGCCAGTCCAGCCTGCTTCAGCGTTTTATTAGGTTTTCCCATAGACCAGCGGGGACAGACAGGAAATAGACGACAGACGAGAGTGACAGCTTGAGGCGGATCTGAACCCACGAGGAAGAAGCCCGAGGCTAACGAGTCCAGCCAGCCACCGAGGCGTCCCAAAGACTTTTAAAGTGCTGTTGGTTTTCCAGTACTGTTTGATGCCCTCTGTGTATGAATGACATCAAGCTGCTTGAATGTTTTTCAGTTGATGTATGAAAGAGAACACAAAGTCACAAATGTTGCCTAAAGCAACTGCTTTTTGACTTTTCCCTTTAAATTCAGTGCCGCATTGGTAAAATACTCCATTACAAGAAATATCTTGAACTTTATGTACGTATTATTCAAGTGCAGAACTATTACCACAATGATATATTAATATATATTATTAACTTTTAACTTTTTTACATACATGTAGGCTGCTATTATCTGGCTAATCAATATGTGTTTTCCATTCAGCTGTATTGTGTTTTTATCTGTGATGATTTTAACTACTCCCGTGTGGAGATAAAGTGCTTTTTTAATCATGAAATACAATTCCACCAATTATCAACAATGTATCATATCTTTTAAACTGATCATTTGATTTGTATGTCAAATTTGAATCTGCAAAGGAACTACTTTAATTTCTTCTGGATTGTTGTGGAGTAGAAGTATAAAGTAAATGGAAATAATGAAAGGCCCTAAACAACTTGTGGTCCTACATAAACATACAATTATCCGGCAAATTTAGAACCGTTTTATTGGTCCATGCACTTGAGAGATTTCTGTTTTGCGCGTGTTGCCATCATGCACCAATCAAGATTGTATAACACCCAAAGATGTTTTTCTAACTTTACATTTGAATGTTGCTTATTTAGTCATGATTATTTAATGTTATGGAAAAAAACAACTATTTCTGCACGTGCTTCTTTTTGGGGCTTTATAGAGTGCAAGTACCACTTTCTCTGCTTTTTTGTTCAACAAAGGAGAGAGCAAAGACAAAATAGTTTGCTTACTGACGACATATTTAAATGACAAAGGGTTTTATGTTGTACAATGCAGTCAACGGTTAAAGGAACACGCAGACTTATTGGGACTTTAGCTTATTCACCGTATCCCCCAGAGTTAGATAAGTCCATACATACCCTTCTCATCTCCGTGCGAACTATAGTCTCAGAAGGCGAAGCACTGCTACTTGGGCGGAGTGATTAGCGCAACACCTGAAAAGCACCGTTGTTACTCTCTGCTCCTCACCACGGGGCTTCTCAGGTGCTGCGAGCAAATCACTCCGCCCAAGTTGCAGAAGCTGCAGTGCTTCGCCTTTCTGAGAATATAGTTCCCAGTATGTACACGGTTAGAAGACGTCTGTGTCTCATGTGACCTTGTTATTTGTACATGCTGTGACTATACAAATCACAACATGTAAATAGGAACATGTTGGTGTTATTTTGTCACTTATTGGGAGCAGTAGGCTTGATGGATCCGGTTATCTCCAGGATCTGTGCTAAGCTAGGCTAGTGGTGGGGGCGTCAGACAGAGTTACAACACGCACGGAGATGAGAAGGGTATTTATGGACTTATCTAACTCTGGGGGATACGGTGAATAAGCTAAAGTCTCAATAAGTTGACGTGTTCCTTTAAACCTGCAAACCTCATCACAAAATCACAAACTAGTGGAGGCCCCGTTCATCAGCCTGGATGTGCCGTCTCAGATATAATAAATATAGTTTTTTCTCCTAGACTCTGCTTCTGTTGTGCATGGTGTCTGTTTCTGATGAGGCAGACATATCACGAAACCACAGGTCAGGAGGATGAGTGAGAAGTGGTGAGGTTTCCCACACAGGCAGCCCCAAAGTTAATTTCCTTTGGCCTCTTAAACCCCCTCCAGAGAAACAAAAGCCGTTAAACGTAGCAGCAGGAAAGGAAAGACAACCTCCCCTCGCCCCGCATGTGAATCCTCGCCCACTAACAATCCATATGTTATTACATTTGTCACCACTGAGCTGATGGGATCATCTGCAGAGCTGTGACAGAGCAGCCCCCCCACAGCTCGCTACGCTAAACTGGACGCCGCCATTTTGTCAATGCACTGGAAACATCACTACACCGCTTTTCTAATCATCTGGCATCTCTGCACTAACGGCGAGCTCTGAGAGGAAAATTGATTTGCAGCAGTTCCTCGTGCTCTTTTCAACAGTATCTGCAGAAATCAAAGCCTAGCTCATAGCTTGACATTCATGACAGGTGGCATTGTGCCATCTTCCACTGTAAAGGGCTGAGACACTCCTGCGTTTGCTATTAAATCAATCGCTTTAATTTCCACAAAAGACTGAATTAAACCGAAATTAGTGCTCTGAGTAACTTTTCCCGGAAAATTATATAACGGGAGCTTTGAGTTATGAGGTTCAATTTCACTCAAAGCTGCCATTTTTCAGATTTGTTTGTTCTCTAAATGATAGTTTAGTGTTATTCTTTGTAACAGCCATTTGAGGTGAAATATTTAGTAACACTTAAGTGCAGCACAATGTGTTCTCATTATCGACACAGAATTGCATCACAGCTTAAATTAAGTCTACTTGGAGTCGGTGATAAAAAATAATGAGACATTGAGCTAAAATGTGTTTTGCTGTTGTCTTTAAGCTGCGTTAATCAATTTCTGGCCTCTAGGCAGCAGAAAAACATCAAAACAAGCAGACAGCCAGCATATCTTTGGGCTTTTAAGGTTGTTATTGCTAACGTGTGTGCAAACAGAACTTACACAGCCTTCCGACATTAGGTAACGCAACTTTAGAGTCCATTTGGAGTTGTGTTTCTTTCCCCCTAATTAATTATTATTATTAATTAATCACGCTCAATATGCATAATCCTTTTTTGCTCTGATTACCACCAACTTGTGTCAATAATAACTCGGTCTTTAGCTTAAGCCGCCTACACATGATAGGCGGCAAAACTGCTTTGCGCGGGCCGTTCCATTGATATCCTATGGGGAGCGTGGTGGCGCCCAATTAGTCACTGCGCTACCCCTGGCGTCGTGCCCAGGGATGTATTAAGAGTGCCCCGCACAAATGAATGTTTACAGTACAGTTTTGTCATTTTTATAAAATTAATTTTAACATTTAGCTGAGTATTTTCTCAGCTTTAATTCTAGGTTTAAACATAAGGAGCCAATCAAAGTTAATAATCAAAACCTAATACAGTTTTCTTCCACCAATATTTCCCCTTTCCCATGAAACCCATTTCTAACTATAGTAGTAGAAGTATAAAGCGCAAATAAGGGACTGACTCTAGCTTGCTGCCCACTTGCTGATTATACATAAGGGTTGCAGTAAATCAAACAAATTGTGGTCTAACTTGTTGCATTACAGTTAAATATTTCACCTATAAAACCCACATTACACATTTAGAGCAGCCAAGAACCAATAAGAGACTTACTTTAGCTCACCACCTCTGTTACAGACTGGCTTCAGGCAATGCAGTAAATCAGGCAGATTGTGGTCAGACTTTAACTTTAGCTCAGTAGTGTGGCTGCTGGAGCGTACTACAAATCAAATTCAATCATTAAGTGCCTTTAACGAAACCATTTCATTACAAAATGCTCTACAGAGCCATGGAGGAAATTAATATTATATAATAAAACAAGGGCACAGGTTCAAATCCCAGACCTCTAATGTCTTTCCACGCTAATCCTCAAACCTAATAATATTCAGTCAGGGTGGACCATCTTCAAAAAGAAAGTGTGGGAGGGCAGAATGTGGCAGAGCAGACTGTCATGTATTGCAGAAAATCAGTCTCATGGCTCCGTGACTCATGAAAGCATGAAGTCCGTGAAGTACCGTGTCAACTTTCCTTTCAAGCAAACGCATCAAAAACATTTCAATCCAAAAAACTGCCTCGCAGCTCCAACAGTGCATTCATTTCTGCAGCACCATGGAGGGACATGAAGTATTAAGGACAAAAATGGAGCTAATATATCGCAGCTTGAACATTTAAACCCAAAGCGTTTCAGCTGCAATAGCATCTTTGTTACAGCATTCAATGCATAGTCACTTATTTCTTTAAAAATACTGTCCAGATTTGCCTGAGGGTGCAAACATTTTTGGAAATGTGTTCAATTTAAGGCATTTGTGAGCTGCATAAAACCAGACAATCACCATTAAACATGAAATATTGAACTACATAAAAAATTTTGAAAAAAATCCCTTTGGATCATGTGGGAAATATCAGAATTGAGAGTGCATGAACAAGCAACACATGCAGAGGAAGGTAAGCATAAAATATGATATGAACCCAAACGACCCAAAAAGTTTGTTTTATTTATTTTTAGCTATTTTTGTGTTAATATTTGGGTCCGCAATGTTAAAATAAGCCTTGCACAATAATTTACGATGCAACACAAAAGTGTAACTAAATACTTTGGTTGAGTTACAAGTCAACTCCTTTACAAAGCAATGTGTAATCCATCACTTTTGTTCTCCTGTCATGGAAAGTCTCATATTTCTTACGAGGAATACTTACTTCATACGAGGACCACAATGGAAGTAAGTTTGTAACCTTCTTGTGTTATCCTCGACAGTTCTGATAAATGTACAATGTCACTGTGTTGGCATCTTGTTATGCATTTATTTCTGTTACTGTCTAATAAATCAATCAATCAATCTTATTGATTTGGAGGTCTTTTTAGGATGCTCTAAATGTCTAAATACGGTCTTGAGACAAATAGTAGACTAGTCTCGTATTGACAGACCTTCCTCCACAGCGCTGCAAAGGAAGGTCTGGCAAGTCCACACAGCATTCTGGGATGGGAGAAAAATGTACTCTGGTTAATTGGCATTTCTTTAAACCAAACACAATCGTCTTGGGCGGTGCGAAGCGCCGGACGCAGCCCTTGGGCTGCTGCAAAATAGCCTCGGGAAGGAACTTGTTTGGGTGGAACGTGTGTAGGCTACGTTCAAAAGTTGTTTTAGTCGTGCGAGAGAAAACTCAGATTGGACAGATAGTCTAGCTAGCTGTCTGGATTTACCCTGCAGAGATCTGAGGAGCAGTTAACCATAGTCCTCAGAAATCCACCAGTTTAAAATGCCAACACAAAGAAAGCGGAAAGTGACGGACATTCGGCCGAAATGAAAGACATCCGGCGGAATTTCCGGTGGCACCTGAACAATCCCGGAAGTGGAACGTCGTGGACATAGACTTTATCAAGACACAAAGATGCCGTAACAAAATGTTTCTTAACAAAATGTTTACAGCGTTTAGTAAAAGCCTTCAGCGGCAGAGAAAGAGAAGAGGTCCCTTACGTGTCCCTGGTCGTCCAGCTCGTTGTTGGTGAGTTTGAGCTTGTCGAAACTGACCACCTGCCTCATCCAGGTGTCTCCTGAGGCCAGAGAGTCTGGGTGGATGTAGGCCCGCGGAGGCACCGGGGAGTCGGCGTTTCCTGCCACCATCCACTTGGAGCTGTGGTACACATACCTGGAAGACAAGACGGGGAAACAGGCTTCAGCACCAACACACCAGCTGCAACAAGAATCCAGCGACTGAAGAGAAATTTAAAAATTTCAATTCAATTTAATAATGATTCAGTAGATGTTCAGTATCTGTGACCGGCACGACAAAACCTTAAAGTGCTCATATTATGCTTTTGGGCTTTTTCCCTTTCCTTTGTTGTGTTATATATATTTTTGTGCACATTATAGGTTTACAAAATGAAAAATCCCAAAGTCCACCCCAAAAGGACTTGACATCTCCAACAGAAAACACTGTTCACCAACTGCTCCAAACAGCTCTGTTGTAGTCCAGCCTTTACGTCAGGGACGAACGTGGTCACTTTGTAACACACGTTATAATGCTCGCCTAGCTGCTAGCGTGGCACGACCTCATACTCTGCAACTGAGCATGTGCGACTCCCAACAAAGATGTTACAGAAGTGAGATGCCTCACTCTGTAGCTAAAACCGAGAGCTCAACACACGGTGAAAAGAGGAGCTGCAGCAATGTGCAGTACAACAAATATATGGTGTTTTTTGAAAATTAAACCACATAAACCTATTCTGGTACAACCTCTAAATACAATTATGAACCTGAAAATTAGCATAATATGAGCACTTTAAAACCTCTTATATATATTAAAATGTAACCATGAATGAATAATTAATTCATTGTGCTTTATGTTGTGGCATCCGTGTTTCTCTTCTTTTCAGATACAGAAAGTGAAGATCAAAAATCTGGTCACATATAACAAATGAAAGACCTCACAGGTTTCTTTACTTTTTCTTTTTGCATTGTAAACATTTAGTTGTTTGCAGTTTTACATTCAAAGTAATGTCAACTATATTGATAAAGGATAGATGCAACATAAATGTCATAAATGATTTAGGAGAATTGGACTATTTCATGCTAATACAAAACAAATACAAATGTGTAAAATAAAACCTTTTTTCAGTTGTTTTTTTAATGAGTATATTTTAATTTTTTTAGTTAAAGGGGCTGTACGTCGATATTCACAACATCAATGTAGCAGCAATCAAATACTTGCTATGTAAAGATATAGAGGAGTAATGGTGTCCTGCACAGAGGAAGAAGTCACGCTCCCTCTGTGTGTGTTGTAATCCGAGCTTCTCTGTTCTTTATTGTGATAGCCGGTCCAGCCGTGTGTACATGTCGGCCGTGAAAATAACACCGGTATTTCACGAATTCCGGAACGGTCCGTGAGAGCCGTGTGGAGGCAATCCCAGCCCGCTGTTTGTTTCAGTATTTCGAGTACAGCGCCTTTAATGTTAGGGTGAAAATGTTTTACCGTACACGGTGCTTTTGCTTAATTTCATCCTAGACGTTCAACTGTCTTTTACATTCCCAATATGTTGGAGAAGAAGTGTGCTCTCTTGAATTGTAGTTACTGTATTTGAAATGTTAATGCAAAGTGGAAAGGCACAATGCCATCCTACAACGACGTTATGCTGTATCACTCTGATTTCTTATGCCAGCCCTGTTCTTAGTCCACAGAGGGTTAGAACAATCTGGGGGACTAATATTCCCTCATCACTTCCCTGTTTTGAAAACTCATTTGAATCTCTGAGGTTGCTTCAGGGTTGAACACGGGTTACTATAAAGGCTGTTCCGCTGAAAAACAAACTCCAAACACTCAGCCACGTTGCCACACAAAGAACTCATCTGGTGTTTCTTCATTGTGCTTGAAATTTCTAAGAAGAGCAACATAAAATACTATTATGCAGTCACACACACAGCTGCATAGTTTCAATTAAGCAAAACCATAATATTTGATGATGTTGTGTGAGTTTGGGGTGTCCCGCCCATTAAACAGCAGGGAGAGAGAAGAAAGGAAGGGAGAGAGAGCGAGAGAGAGAGAGAGAGAGAGAGAGAGAGAAATTGACTTTTAATGTCAAGTCCACAAACCACCAGTCAACACTGAAAGCACTGTTTAAAAACTAGAACAAAGGAAAAGACAATAGGAAAAGGAAAAGAAAGGATGGAAGGAGGGAGGGAATAAAAATGCAAGAAAGGAGAAAACAAAGAAGAAAAGAAAGAAATGCATGGAGAGAAGAAGTGCAGCAAGACAACGAAAGTCAGACAGAGTCATCAAGAGGGCTAAAGAAAGAGAAAATAAGTGAGATAAAGTCAATGGACAAATTCTTCAAAGAAAGGTAGGGTGGGAGAGAGAGAGAGAGAGATACACAGAACAGGAGAGCGAGGTTGAGATTAAGTGGAGGAGAGCGAGTGTGAAGCACAGCTGTTTGCCTTTAGTTCTGGCCCTGTGCTACGTTGAAAGTGTTTTATCCGCAGTGTCTCTGCTAATGTCATCACTCACTGCTGAAACATGGACAAAACTCTTATTTGGTCCTTTTGTCACTGCCTCAAAGGGCTGCACCACCCTGTCTCACACACACACACACACACACACACACACACACACACACACACACACACACACACACACACACACACACACACACACACACACACACACACACACACACACACACAAAGTACATTCAAACAAAACATGCATACTCAGCCTCTGTACCACAAAACACACAGCTCACACATACACAGGCTATTTAAAAAGCCTCTGGGGCGTTTCCAGGGATATTGTCAAAAGCACCCTCTGGCCGCCAAATTGGAGGTAAAGTTAGTTATGTGACTGAACAGCTTTGTATGTTTCTACCATACACTTATTAACAAATATACCTGATTCGACCATTTAGTTTTAAAGAAAATTGTCCTTTAGAGGTGTTAAAGTCAGCCCGACCCCCAAAACCCATCAAATAATCAGGTCTCATGTTCACACTTTCTATTCATTTGTCTAGTCAATAATAATAATAATAATAATAACAATAATCCATTGGTTTTATAGAGCGCTTTTCAAAGTCCTCAAAGACGCTTTACACAGGATACAAATAAAAATGAGCAGTAAAGATTTCAATAAAGACAATAAGAGTAAGATTGCAAGACAGATAAAAACATGGGGCATTTTTTGAATGTTGGCAGTGTGGGGGTATTTTTGATGTGGTTAGGGAGGGGGTTCCACAGAAAGGGGGGCGGCGACTAAAAAAAACCGCCCTGTCAGTTACACGGTGCTTGGTCCTGAAGATACAATATACAAAGTAGTCAACACAGGAAGCCAGTTTTCACCAGAGTTCCACGATTGAGCAAATAGTCTTCAGATGTCTTATTGTTTTGTTATTTGTGCAAATAAAGAATAAAACTAAAAAACTCAACAGTCCTTATTGGAATATATATCTGCTGTCTCAACTAAGCCCCTCATTGGCATGGTTTATCTGCATTTCCCACAAGTGATGGTGTGGCCTTTACTGAGACTTGTCTTGCTTTCTGTAGCTCTGTTTGCTCTTCTATTTGTCCAGTAAGACATGGAAGCTGCTGTTGGTCACGCTGAGATTATTTTAAAGCAACCAGGAAATGAGAATATCAAAGTGTATCCTCAAGGGGGTTTCAAATCTGTGCAGCAAATGACACTCTCTGTACTTAGGATGAGTAAAAACTCCGGCCAAAAAGTCCTGTTACTAACGTGGTATATACAGTCATGTGAAAAAAGTAGGACACCCATGCTAAAGTTGACTAACAAGAGGAATAAAAACATCATCTTAATTAAAAAAATGAGGAAAAATCCAATCTTTAAGGACACCAATTTTCTTTGTGAATGAATAATGTATCGTAAATAAATAAATGTTCTTCCTTAAAATACAGGGGGCATAAGTAAGTACACCCCTATGTTAAATTCCCATAGAGGCAGGCAGATTTTTATTTTTAAAGGCCAGTTATTTCATGAATCCAGGATACTATGCATCCTGATAAAGTTCCCCTGGCCTTTGGAATTAAAATAGCCCCACATCATCACATACCCTTCACCATACCTAGAGATTGGCAGGGGGTACTTTTCATAAAATCATCTCTCAATGCAAATCAAACCAGCTATTAGGCTAACTGACATAAAACCATGCCAATCTCTAGGTATGGGGAAGGGTATGGGATGATGTGGGGCTATTTTAATTCCAAAGGCCAAGGGAACTTTATCAGGATGCATAGTATCCTGGATTCATGAAATAACTGGCCTTTAAAAATAAAAATCTGCCTGCCTCTATGGGAATTTAACATAGGGGTGTTTTTTACTACATCTAATACCAAGCACACACCTCCACATAGAGCTCTGACTTTTTGGGGGGCATTTTAGGCCTTTATTTGTGACAGGGCAGCTTAGATATGAAAGGGGAGAGAGAGAGAGAATGACATGCAGCAAAGCGCCACAAATCGGAATCGAACCTGCGGTCACTGCATCGAGGACTGAGCCTCTGTATATGGGCGTGCGCTCTACCAGGTGAGATATACCCAGGCGCCCAGAGCTCTGACTTTTGACCTTAACACACACACACACACACACACACACACACACACACACACACACACACACACACACACACACACACACACACACACACACACACACACACACACACACACACACACACAAAGGGTGCCAGGCGTTTCTGTAATTTCCTGTTTGGAGTGCTGTTTAGGGTTTCGCTCAGCGTAGCAGGGAAAGTGTTAAAGGAGGAAACTTTAGCCCCAAACAGGACTGGAAATCTGATTAGTCCCCCCGCTTTCATCTTTCATAAATCTGCCATCTGGTATCGGCACGATCAATAAAAACTGGACTTTATGTGACACTCTTACTGGACAGATGGGGGAAGGGGGTGTGTGTGGGGGGGGGTCCCTTTCCCTTCTCAGCCAACACCAAACCACACAGCTGACAAAAGCAAACTGCAATGCACACTCTGAGACTCTCTTTCTTTCGCCCACATACACACAATTACACCGACCGGGACAAACACACAGAAACACACACCAATAAGAAAGTAAAAACAGGTTGTCAATGTGTGTGTGAGTCTGTGTGTGTGTGTGTGTGCGCGCGCGTGTGTGTGTGTGTGTGCGTGTGTGTGTGTGTGTGTGTGTGTGTGTGCGTTCTCAGCTCATCACACGTATACTGTAACATGGACAGGCATGCACATAAAAAAACACCCACACATACACAAACACAGGAACACACACACACACACACACAAACACACACACACACGCCAAACCCAGGCTGTATATTTGGTTACTGTACTGACAGTGTAAATATTGCTATTGAATTACCATCAGTTCTGAGTTTGTAAAAGAAGACTAACATCTTTATGTGAGCATGTGTGTGTGTGTGTGTGTGTGTGTGTGTGTGTGTGTGTGTGTGTGTGTGTGTGTGTGTGTGTGTGTGTGTGTGTGTGTGTGTGTTATTGGATTCTTTTACTTACCAAATGTCTTCACACAAAGATAAATAAATGATGAGATTCAGACTATGATTAGTGTTTGTAGGATTATGGGTAAAATAAAGTTAGGATAAAATTATTTATAATTAAAGGTAGTGATTGTCCTCACAAGTATAGTAGTATTATTGGCCATGAGTGTGTTTCTACGTATTTTATCCCTTTGAGAATATACTTTTTATTGTATTTGCACACCTTTGTGTGTATTTGATCGTCTAGTTCTATATTGACAAAGACAAAGAAAAAAACGTTCTTATTTATCCGAGTTTATTGGACGAAGGTTGGAGTTAGGATGAGGTTTATGTCAGGGCAAATTTAACAATTTGGGTTACGTGCAAAATCTAATTATATATTAGGGTTTGGGGAACAAACCTTGTGTTTTTGAGTGTGTATTTTTCCCTTTTTTATTGTGTTTTTAATTATGTGTGAGTACCCAGGTGCGTGTGTGTTCTTCTTTTTGTACAGTTATGAGGACCAAAATCCTCAAAAAAAAAAAAGAAAAAATGACAAATATTTCAAAGTGACAACATTTTGCCAGTTCTCATATCTACACAGGCTCAGTTTCATTGATTAGATTAAGGGTAGGATTAGGTTTAGGTCTAGGGTTTAGGTTACGGCAAAGATGATTTAAGGTTAAAAAAAATTGGGTTTACAGTAAGATCAGATTTAGGCTAGGGTTATTAGGGTTAAGGTTATTTTTTTTTAAAACAGGGTTTGAGGAATGACTGTATTATCCTCACATGTATAGAAACATTTATGCCTGTGTGTTTCATCTCTTTAGAATGGGCTTCCTAGTTTGTATGCATCTTCTTCTATTTCTGAGGACTTATGAGGACCAAATGTCCTCACAAAGATAGACAAAGAAGAAAATCTTTCAATTTGAGGTATTTTTTTTCCAGTCCTCACCTCTACATGGGACCAGTAAAAGTATAGAAGTCCAACATTCATTAGACTAATGTTAGAAGTACATAACATAACACAAGGCCAGCGTGTGTGTGTGTGTGTGTGTGTGTGTGTGTGTGTGTTTTTAAAAAGAGCCAGTGAACAGGGCGCTACATTAGCGGCTTGAGAGCTCGGAGCGAACCGAACGACTGTCCACATAAAAGCGCTGTAATATATGGAGATTTAATGAGCTTGGTACCAATGAGACGTTCCTAAAGAGGGGCAGGGAGCCCAAGTCAAGCAAATAGATTCCAATAAAGACCGTATTTCCAGACCCTCAAACTCCCTAGGCCTGTGAGACACACCAGTGACAGCTCCCAGCTCAGTTTGCAAAGCACTGTGGTAAATTCCCCCAGCCAGGAAGAAAATCCTATTTAATTTTACAAGATCTTCTGGCCTCTAAAAGTCCTCCATGATGTCTTGGTTCGCTGGTGGGAGAGCGGGAGAGGCGGCAGGGCAGAACGCCTGCTACACTCTGGTGGAAAACTTTTCATTAATAAACAGCGATACATGAAATGTAGGCTCAAACCCAGATGCACACATTGCAGAAGTCACTTTATTTATGTTCAGTGTTTGTTTTTATGCAGACAAACCAAGTTTTTTTTGTCCGAAATAAATCTGACTTGACATGAGTGAGAAGAGCCCTTTCTCTGTTTTCTTCTGAGATGACAGGGTTTTGTTTTGCAGAGAGAGGGGGGATGTATCTGTGGCATGCTCAGCCTTTAATCAGATATTCACTCTCGCATAGCAATGCATGAAAACAAAACTAACTCCCTGTAAACATGTTTTATGTCATTGAACTTTCTGCTTTAAAATATGCTCACCAGCTGCAAAGAAAGGCCTTTAAAACGCCGCTGGTACACTCGATACACTACTGAGAACACACACGACTCAACTGAACCTGATAAACAACGTGACAGACTCTCTAATCTTAGGTCTCATGAAGTGAATTATTGTCAAGATTAAATTAGTTTGCATTTGCATGAAGTAAAGTATGAGACGGACAGTTGCAGGCTCGCTCTATACATACTACAATTGAGGGTTCTGCATACGCATGATGGCGCCCTCCTGACAGCAAGAAAAAATGGTGTTTGTGACTGCTTAAGGACCAAGAATGGGAAGTACAGTACATACATACTGTGCACGACATTTTAGTCAAGTTGTCAAGTAGAATTTTATTTGGGTGCGTGTGGACTGTGCTCACTACAAGCTCACTGGCTTGGGCAAATGGCGGCATTTAAGTCAGGCAGATGCAAGTAGACCCTTGCGACCACACAGCAGCAGAAACCATGAATTGGCCTTAATTCATCGTTGGTTTTTCATGGAATTTAAAGCATTAGTGCATAGTTTCTGTCGCCTCCATGAGGAATTCTAAGTAACGACAACACCACTGTTGTTGCATCCACATGACACAAGTCATCCGTAATCGCGCATGTTCTAAACACAGCCATAGTGAGAAATACAGAGAGCGTTGTGTGGAGTAGAGTGCGGATAGGGACGCATTTTTCTGTCCGAGCCCGGCCCGCGTCCGACAGAGCAGTAACTGAACCAGACCTGAGCCCGACAGGCATTAAGATATTTATGTCCGAGCTCGACCCGAGGCCGACACAATTAAAATCTAATTTTTTTCTCATACTAATGACACATGTACATGTGCATCTGTTTCGTTGTCACAGCTACATAAACATTACATTACATGTCATTTAGCTGACGCTTTTATCCAAAGCGACTTCCAGTTGCTACATATGTCAGAGGCTGCATGCCTCTGGAGCAACTATGGGTTAAGTGTCTTGCTCCGGGGCATATTGGTTGATGTATTGCAGTGGGAATTGAACCCAGATCTCCCACACCAAAGGCATGTGTCATATACTAATATTTTACATTTATTTTAATCACAAAAACTAACCTTTGCATCAAGTGAAACAGGCCCATTGGCTACCTACATAATAGGCTGCTTTAAATTTAAAATGTGCAATGCCTTATCGTGCTGATGTGACCGAGCCCGACCCGAACCCGAACATCATTTCTAAATATCTGTCCGAGCTCGGGTCGGGTATCCATCCTCTAGTGTGGAGCTGATAGTCTTAATTAGCTTTGTATCAACTCATTTGGCAATGGCTTGAATGTAACAGATGTTCATTATTATCAAAAAGTTACGCATTAAAGCTTTAAAAAATATAGTACAACGCCAGCCTTGTCCTTTCAGGTTAATACTTCCCAGCTTTTCTAAATGAGGTTCATCTGTCTGCTTCACTGTTCCATGATAGTCTAAATGCTGTTTTGCAACCATTCATTTCAAATATCAGCACAAAAAACTCCTGGCAGCTTTAATACGAAAACAGCAGCATCAGCTTTTAGAAGCTCTTTACTGCTCAAACTCTATTTTAAATGCAATGAGGCAGCTCCGGGTTATTTGCCACATTATCACTTCATCACACAGGAACAGCCTGTATCTGCATCAGCATTTATAAAACCGAGATGCAACAGCTGAATACGCAGGTAAACTTTGAACACGTTTCTCTCATAATCATCTTCATCATCTCACTTGCTCATTTCTGTCAATAGTCAATAACAAATACCTTTAAACTGTATTGAACCATTAAAGTAACCCTATAAAACGTCCACAGTCACCCATAACAGCAGCAGGTATACATGCAGCATTGCAAATCCTTTTTCCATCTCAACAGCTTTTTTCCCCATTTCCGTCATTAGACGTGAATGTTGAGAGTTATCCTATTTGCAGCCTCTGGCTCTGCTGCCTGCCCAGTGGGATGATGAATACATTTCAATCTCCTCTCTTTGGCTCTGACTTCTGGGACTTGTACTGTGGGCCAGGATATCAGTCTTATTACATATCCAGAGAGATCCATCATATACAAGCCCTCCTCCAGCACATGCACACTTTAATCACTCTTGCTTCACTTCACTGATGCAAATGATGGGGAGTAACTACTCTTGCTGCGTTGCCAAGAAGAAGAAGAAGAAGAAGAAGACAGGAACAACTCCCGTAGCAGTTATTAGAAATCTGAAAAATGAGGTTGTTTGGTTCCAAATCCTGTTACGTTCGACTCTAACATGAGAAATGGCATGAACGATGAGAAAAATCCAACTAGGTCAAAATGTTTATGCTCGGTCTGACATTTGAGAATCCTCCAGGAAAAAAAAACAACTGTTTTTTGCTCCAGCTATAGCAGCGGCAGAAGTGGGGGCTCGCTCATGCATTTGCAGATACGACTGTGCGTGTGCATATTATGTACAGCTGTGCATTTATTAAACTTTCTGTGGACTGAAGTGGCCGAACACTATTCAGTGCAGCGTCTGTACATTTCTATTATGCCTACTACGAAGAAATACAATTACTCAGCGTTTTCTCAGCAGTTTAATTCCTGTCACAGCTCAGAAGCATCTGAAACAGCATTCAGACCATCATGGGACATTAAAGTCCCCACTGAAACCAAAAAGAATCAACTGATTTTGGTTTAGCAGGTGTTTGGTAGAGAAACTCTGGGATACATTTCTGCATTTGGAAGGGCAGTAAAATACATAAATACAGTGTGCAAAGACAGTAATGTCTCTCTGTTCTGGATGACAACAACTAGCTGATGTCTGATTTGTCAGCACAGGCATTCACTCCCATTTATGTTTTTGTGTGTAAAGAAGGTACCTGTATCTCTTGTTGTCCACCGGCACGATGTCCATGGCGATGTAATACTGCTGATGAGGGTCCAGACCGGCTATCTTCACTCGCATGGCTGGAAACATCCTCCTGAAGGAGAAAAAGCAACATGTAGGGATCAATGGGATGGAGTGACTCTCGTGTTTCTGTCTCTTTCCTTCTGCTGTGTTCATAATGAAAAGCGATGAACATTTACAAGAAAGTTACTCTGAAAAGAACCAATGTGCAAAAAAAATAACCATCACTGAAACCCGACCGGCGATCTCAGCAGCTGTTTATTAGCAACCTGAAGAAACTCTAATACATACAGTAACTGTGTTTAGCAATTCATTTAGGAGAATAAAAAAAAAAAAAACATGAACAGACAAAATCAAGTCATGTAAAAAGTCTGATTTCATCCAGTCTGGATGTCTGTTTTCTGCCGCTGTGGTTGAGGAGGAACCCGAGGTGGACATCTTCCTAAACGTAGTTGTGTCTTCTTGTTCACAATAAGAGTTTTTATCAAAACAAACAAATGCTGAGAAATATGGCAGAGGAAAACAAACAGTTCAGGGGCAAAAATAATTATTGATCTGAGAGAGAGAGAGAGAGAGAGAGAGAGAGAGAGAGAGAGAGAGAAGGGTATGCAGTACTTCTTTTAGATCAGTCAAGTACACAGCATACATGTATTCCAATGTAGAAACATCTAAATTAATTCAGCAATGCAAAAGTTTACTAACAATTGAAAATACCTTCATACTAAATATTATATATATATATATATGTATGTATATTATATATATATATAATATTTACCACTTGTGGGAATTCTTATTTTTAGGTGCATTTTCAAATATACCTTTATTTGTTTTGCAGGTGGTTTCGTGCTAACTAGTCCTGATTGGCGGCTTTAACTGAAGACGTACTGAAATCCATCCAATCATTTTGCAGCTTCTAAAGCAGACATACTCCCCCTGCAGAGTTTTGGTCAATCACGGTTCAGTATTTATTTAGCCTAATAAAATCAAATAGATCGCATTTATTTCAAACGCTTCGAGAACATCTACACCTTGAAAATCTTTCTAGCCTCGCAGCTCCTGATCTACTCCATAATTTTCATAATTTTAGTGAAGACAAATATTATCTTCCATATTGTCACTGTGACCTCTGACCTTTGAACTCCAGGAATGTGGAGTATTCTGTGGTTGTAGTCTTCATTTAATCATAATATCAATTTAAAACAGACGAACTGAAAATGTTACTTATATATAAATAGATGTATTTTTAATTTTTTTACCCTTCAAATATTTTTTTGCAACCAGCTCCTCCCATTAGCTGCAGCTTGAAACTCATGCAAAACCCACCAGTGGAAATTATAGTCTGAATAAAGAAAAACTGCACCTATATTAACAGTCTGTATGTGGAGAGGGAGACATTTCAACTTAATACCTCGTTTTGTACTTCAAACGCTGCATTTTCCCCATTTCATTTAAAGGTCGTAAATCCGGGCCTGCCTATTAGAAAAGAGGGCTGTTCTCTCGCTTCCCTTCTCTTCTGGATTTATGAGTTTATTATGAGCAGGCCGTGAATTACACACGGCGAGGTTCGTGTCCGCCTTCCCTCTGCTTCGGCGCAAAATGATTGTTGCTTTATTTATGAGCTGGTTACCAATTTTAACCCAATTCATAAAAACAGCCGAGTCTAGTCTGTAACGAGCAGAGGAGAGGAGAGCGACATCAGGGTTCATTTCAATCTGAAGTCACAACTGAGAGGAGCGCAGAAAAAAATTAAAATAAAACTCTGGTTTCAAAATAACAGGTGGACTAAAATATACATAGATCAACCCCACCTATTTAATACATTAAAAACAAATAGCCAGAAACTCTCGTGTAAAACAGAATATATATATATATATATATATATATATATATATATATATATATATATATATATATATTTGGTCGAGTTTGGTATATATTTGGTCGAGTTTTTTCGCTATTCTGAAAATGGTCTTGGATAAATAAATAAAGCAAAAATACATTTTATAAAGTGCCTAAAAGGACTAATCGTAGTCCAAAACGTTATTCCAACACGGATGAGATCATCGTTTGTCATGAAAAGTCCCCGCACTGCTCTAATCAAAAGAAACTTTTCATCGAATAAACATTTGTGTAAAAAATGTAAAGCAGTATCTCACCTCACTGAGATTACTCACTGAGGTTTATTCTCTAGGAACCAAAAGCGTAAACGACTCAACGCGGTAAAGAATGAAAACCTTGTTTTAAGGGAGGATATTTGCCGTAAAGTTGAAGCAACATCAAACCAAATGTCAGCCATGCCGATTGATGTGAACAGAGGGGGAAATGTTAGTGGAAATGTGCTGCGCTCCGGGCGCGTGGGAGCGGAGCAGACTGCGGGTAAAGGTCCTTCCTGCAGGATCCGCAGGTCAACTTCTGCGCTTGCTCTGAGTTTGCACTGCTGGCCCGGGAGAGCGAGAAAAACACGGAACATGTTGCAGAGAGATTAATTAGAACCAGCTCTCCTTATTCTCCGAGATCAGGAGTAACCTGCCGCGTCACGAAGGCCTGAACACAACAGAGCGGCCTGCATGTGCAACACATTAACACCCTCCAAACAGAGCTCAGAGGAGTGTGTATGTGTGTGTGTGTGTGTGTGTGTGTGTGTGTGTGTGCGTGTGCTGAACTGTTTCTTTAAAAATGAAGTATTTTTGTGGGTCGATTTTCGGTTTACGCATGTGATAAATCTGTGTGACGGTGAGTTGTCATAATCTTAGTCATAATCTCATAAAACACTCTTTTATAAAAAAGAGGATTTCTGTTTGCGGTTTGTCTTCACCAAATAAATCACACAAAAAATACATTTTGAGCGTAAAAGTTCGCAAATCGCCTTTTACGCAGACTTGGCGCACATTCTGTCTGCGCCATGAGTCCGACACGTAGCCGCACGTAGACCTTCTGGGCTACGTGTGTGTGTGTGTGTGTGTGTGTGTGTGTGTGTGTCTCTGTGTGTGTGTGTGTGTGTGTGTGTGTGTGTGTGTGTGTGTGTGTGTGTGTGTGTGTGTGTGTGTGTGTCCGGCCTACCTGCCCGCCTTGGTGATGATCATCTCCGTGCCGATGTCATGGAAGCGCTTCCACAGGTCTGCGCACTGCAGCTCCACCTGGATCTCCTCCATGGATGCCGGGGGCGACGGTTCGCAGGGCACGGGGGCCAGTTCGGCAGGTGAGCCGAAGGAGCACGACGTCCTTTCGGCCAGACCCTCTCCGTCCGAGCCGGGACTCGCCTCCGAGTCTGAGGGGAAAATGAGGAAGATGATGAGAAGGCAGCTCTGAATATTGGAATTAATATACTTTACGACTTTACGCAGGAAACTTGGCACGGTGAGAAAGTACAGCGGTACTCTCCGCTGACTCCAAATCACCTGCCGTCTGCAGCTTGGAGAGAAGCGGCCGAGTTTGGCTCGCTGGCTCAACTCGTCATGGAGTTCTGGGCTGATGTCAAAAGCAGAATAAATGTTGCGTAAAGCCTTTGAAATGCTATGTAGAAAATATAAAATTTGAAATTGGGCCACACAATGTAGAATTCCGACGGGAAGCGTTCAGCAAATGAAGTTTCCCCTCAAGTGCTCCCTCTGGACCAAATTTAACAGACTGACCATTCAGAGTCATCAACACCGTCACAACGTTAGAGCAGATAAAAACGTTCCCTCCATCCTGAAACCAATCCAGACCTACAGGAACGCTTTCCATCTGTCTGAGCCTCTGCAGACACCAACCAGGATGACCTCTGCCTCCTTCACATTCGCCTTGATCACTTTATTTCAAACCAATAGCCCACTTGACACAGGCAGGGTGGACGAAATAACAGGAACACCTGACAATTCGAAAAGTGAAGGTTTTCCTTTTTTTAAACATAGCCTACATTTTCACTGTATTAATCTATTTCAAACCCCCTAAACGGAACTACTTCTTTAAAGTGAAACAGGAAATTACAAATTACACCAGATTCTACATCCAGACGCTTTTTGCACTTTAAAAGCATAAAAATCCCCTTAAAGAAAAAAATGCTGAATTCCTAAACCAAGAATGATTCTACTTGACTCAGACCTTTAAATGTCACTTAACACATGTGTGATGTTATTTAAAAAATAAAATGGAAACCTTTTGGGGTTAAATATGAAAATGCATCAAAGATTTTCCAGTTGGGATGTCAAGTCTCGACACCTCAAAGCTACCCTTTACCCAGACAAAACTCTCATAAGATCATCACATAATGTCTCTTATTTCACTTTTCACAGAAAAAGTTTATAGCTGACTATCCTAAACCCCATCCAACACCACCACCCCCCAAAAAAATAAAAAATAAAAGAATCTAATAATGTATTATTTATTGGGAGCCCTGACACGAGGAGGTTGACTTGGCAGACTAAGGGCACACAAATGTGGTTATGCAAATGCAGAGCGGCTGAGAGACTGGACAGCGTCCCAGGCAAAACCGCCACGGCGCAGGCCGAGCCAACGCCGCTGGAAACAAGAGCACGGAGAGGAGTGATGGAGATAGGAAGAGCGGAGGGAGGAGGGGAGGAGGGGAAGGGGAGGAGAGATGGGGGTGGAGGGCTGTAATGACCACAGGAGACACAGAGAGAGACTTTCCATCATCTTCTTGGGAATCCTTCCAGTGTCACTGCAGCCAGTGAGGACTGTCACACATGATTTTACACACACACACACACACACACACACACACACACACACACACACACACACACACACACACACACACACACACACACACACACACACACACACACACACACACACACACACACACACACACAGGCAGATACACAATCAGTCAGTCAGCTGCCCCCCGCAATAACACTTACTACACATGCTGCTAGTGTTACAGGGAGAAGACAGGATGGATGGCTCAAATCCTAACAAAAATGTGGTCTTCACATTGGGCCAATAAGATTAGATATTTAGATCTTGCCAACTGGCAGTTAATCTGAGAGGAGACCAGGGAGAGCTAATTTTTCTGGGGATTCATTTGTATACTGCACACAGACAGTCTATACTGTCTGTATGCAGTGTATATATTAAACAGAGTTGGACTAAAAGTGCTGTTTGATGTCTCTGTTTTCTCTCATTTGTCTTTAATATGCATTGTATTACAGAACATGTAGATGTTTTTATAAATTATGTTTTATATATTTTCCGTGAGCTATATTACTGTCAGTCTGAAAAACAGTATCTGCTGCACTGACAACGCAACAAGGTTCAGAGTAGCTCAGCTTCAATGCACAAACTGACTCCCAACAAAGTCTTAGTGCTGTAAACTGGATTTAAACAGCTGCATCACTTTGTCAATATCAGGCTTAGATCAGATGTCAGCAGCCAAGGATCGTCCAGTAGATATATATATATATATATATATATATATATATATATATATATATATATATATATATATATATATATATATGTAAAATGGAAGATTTATTTGTAGGTTGTTGTTGAGGTATTTGTATTTCTCTTTGATGTTCCATAATTGTAAATAATGTATCATTTAAAGGCCTAAAATGAGTCTCCTCTACCCGAATAAAGTAATAAATCGAAAGGAATGTCATTAGTCTGGAGATTTGGCCTGTAATCTAAATGCAGTTGCTGTGCCACTGTGACAGAAACAAGATTTGACACTACATAAAAAAGTGTGAAATCTCTGGCATCAAAACTATTTGCAACAAACACAGCCTGAAAAGCCACATTGAGCAACCCCGTATCTACTACAGGCATCTAAAACTGGATGTTTAGAGGGAGCAGACACATTCCAAAGGGCAAAAGCGGCCCGATTAAAAAAGAACGTTTTGGCAGGGGCGCCTCAGAGATGCGGAGGAGGGAATTTGCCGGCTAAGAAGGAGCCTGTCGACCCCGCCCGGACGCCCTGTCATCAGGCTGAAGGACCTGTCCTCCGCCACTCACCGGCCTGTGTTTTTGTATATGTTCATGTGTACATTCAAACATCAGACCTGAAGAAAACACAGGACGATACCTGTAGTCCAGCATCACTCAGCATCGAGCTCATGTGAAGGTGTTCTTTCAGCTTCAGTTTAGCTGTTGTTGTTTTGTGTTTAAAAGTTGAATGAATAAAAAATGACATTTACTCATGAACAAAAATTTGCTCACTCAGCACAACACTGGCCCTGACATCTGCTGTGGTTAGCACACACACACACACACACACACACACACACACACACACACACACACACACACACACACACACACACACACACACACACACGGTATCTTGCGGTTAAGTGCTCCCAATCAGCTCATGCCAGGCCTCATTAAAACGACGCTAACATCCATAGTCGGCCACAAATTGGCCTGAATTTAATAAAGTCAGTGCTGTTTATCCAACTGTCCTCGGTGTCACAGTTCACATTCAGTCACACTCACATCAGCTTCAGACAGCTGGAGTTTTCTTAAAGAAGGATCTTAATGCATGTATACATTCAATGATATATTAAAGGGAGCAGAAGAGCTTTTACTAAAGTTATAAATAGGCTTTTAATCCGAGAGAAGATAGAAATGTTTATTTATGTGGTGGTACTCCTCCGACGGAGAGCTTGTATGAAGTAACTATGTATTTTATTAAGTTGTAACTATTTTTAATGGAGGAGTATTTCTTTTTTACAGTAGATGCCTCTTGTGAGTTTTAAAAGTGAGAGCTGAAGATAAATGTGGGATATGGACATCATTTTTATCATAAGTCTGACATGTTGGAACGGTTTTTATTGCAGAAATTTTACACCAAATTAAGAATATCTAACGTTTTTTTTTATACATCAGATATATCTGAAATTATTGTAGGGTGTTAAACTAAAATTTGGAAAACTTACATAAAATATATCTCATATCATCTGCAATGTTTCCATTTTATGTTGTGGTGCAGCAATTTAAAAGGTACCCCGTCTTGGATTGGAGAATTTGAATATGTGTAAGCACCACATACATTCAATAGAGCGTTACACGCAGATACAGAATGTGCTGTATGTGATAATGTTATTCAATGTGGACATATTTTGTTTTCATACTTAGATATAGATTCTTAAGGGGAAATTCAAAAGTTTAATAGAGAGTGAAATTGTACTCTATATGGCTCCTGTATTGACAGTCAGCATTTATAGTAAAATGGTGCTTCATGAAGGAAGCTGATTCTCTGATTGTTTTGATTCTGAAGTGGACAGTAGCAATCTGTCGAGCATGAAATCACTGAGTCACCCACTCCACACAAAGAGAGCACCTGTTTCATTACTGATGGAGACTCAGCAGTAAAAACGACATGTACAAATCTCTCTTATCAGCCGGCATGCTAAAAGTTGACAGAGAACTCTTTAGAGAAACACCGAAAGGAAGGGAAAGCGTTTTGATCATTTTAGTATTATGTTATGATGCAGAAATCTTGATAGATGTTAATGAACAGAGGCCTAGCGGCTTCAGGTGTTCGGAGTGAGTTAGTTATGTGTGTAATCTGTGCGTAAAAGCGCAAAGTGTCACCTTTTAAAATCACATAGTTTGGCTCAGGCCTTTCATAAATAAGATTAAATATTTTACTGGATGTAGTTCAACTTGTTAATTAATGTATTAAAGGGTAAATATTATGCAGATGTGGTTGGGGTAGTTTTGTGAGGTCAAACAAATCTACATTTTTTTCTGTGCAGTTCTTACATGCAGCCCGTTAAACGCGAGCCTGGTTCTGAGCCTGTGCGTTTCTCAGTCCTGCCCTTGTCTTTGAGGCTAATAAACGTGTTATACGACCAGAGGGCTTCCAGCCTCGCCTGGAGTTGAGTAAAAATAAAATCACTCCGTTAAGGATTCCTCTAAACCACATAATCTGACCACAGAGACTCGCTGTTCTCGGTCACCGCCGCCCGACGCGCCAAAGGGGAGGCTTTAGGACCCGAGCAGGACCTGCTGAACCTGCCAGGAACCCGCCTGCTAATGAGTGGGACCGGGGGGGAGTGGGGGGGGGGGGGAGGAACCGGGAACTGGGTAATTAATTGAGCCACAAATCCTAAAACTCTCCAAGACAAACCATGGGAGAAGATGAACAGAAAGACTTTTTCTGAAGCAAAGATTAGCACAATAACTGCATGGTTGTTTAATGATGTCAAAGGTTTCATGTTTGTGGATTATCGTTGCCCTTTTTCTTTTCTTTTGTAAGAAAAAGCACAAGCTGTTTGCCATTAGCAACGCTGTAATCAACGTTTAGTCTCACCTCTCTCATTTACGCTGCAAACAGTTCAACACTTCAATGTCAACAACTACAACAATCATCTTCCCACGAGAGACACAATCTCCCTCCTCAAATCATCCTCCTTTGTTGTTTACTTCGGTTTTTCACATTTTCAATTTTTGGATTTCAATCACTGGCAGTCTCAGAGCACAGAGGAGCCGTGCGTAAAGGCGCTGCGCCCCCGCGGTCAGACTGCAGCAGGCAGCGGGACTCAGCTTCGGCCTGAGACTGCCTGAGCAGCAGGCAGAGGTAAGCTTCAGTTCTGCCTGTCTCTACATTCCTACAAAGATTTAATCAGCTGTGATATAAATATGAGAGAATGTGATTTGTATATTTAAAGCTACAATAAATATTCAATTAAGAACGGGCCACATTTGGATCCATGGAATTTTTTTTCACCAAATCTAAGATTTTGCAAGAAGACGACCAAACTTAAACAATATTTAAACTAAATGACCTTTCATTATCAAACTAAATAATCTTTTTTTTTTTTTTTTTTTTTTGCTGTGGCTCAAGCAGGACGCGCAGCTCTGTGCCGGTCAGTTTAGAAATAAAGCTCACAAGTGTCGACGTCCCAGCATCGAGGTTTAAAGTCACTTCAGGTCCGATTCTGGAGGCGCAGTATGATCAGTTCATCTTTAAACACTGACATCTAAGTAGTTCAAAATGAAACAGCCAGAATTACATTACACCTGTAATTAATGTATTCACAAAATGGAGTAATAATGTAGTTTATATGCAAAACAATAAATTAACGTTTAAGTTGATGTATATAAGATGTGATATTTAAAACGTACTTAAACATATACATTAACTGCTTACATAAAAAAATTTAGTTGTGCCTCATCCCTTGTTATGAATATATTAAATAGAAAATTGCTGAAACAACAAAATAATAACACTTTATCTTGATTTTCCAAAAAAAAGTACTACACTTAAATGAAAAAAACATCTTAATTGTAGTCTCTTGTAAATTTTACTTTATAATTTTCTATTTAGCCTATGTGATTCATTTATTTTGCCGTGCATTTCCACTTATCCACTCATTTCTTCACACTTTACACGGAAGTTGGATGGTTGATTTCTAACAAAATATGCTTAAACTGACTACACATTTTACACGAATGATCAAGTCTTTAATGTTACCCTCACAGTCCCCTGAACGCTCTCATACATGGGGCATGTTGGATGTTCTGTGTGGCGCAAGAAGGGCGCTTTTATTGCAACGTGAACTGCAATTCTGTTATTTCTTAGCAGAGGACATTATAATTCAAAATGTCTGAAATGTTTGTCTGAGAATTAAACGCATTAGATACGTGTATTTACTTTGACATGTACATGCCACTGCGCCTTCGTGCAACAAGCCGAGGCCTCACTGAAGGCCTGCAGCCAAACTGAAGACAAACGGCGTCCAAACATCAACACAACTTTGAAAATGTTTTGACTCATATTTTTCATGTCACTTCTATCTTATAGAGGAATCCACCGGTCCGGAGTCAAAACCTGGACAAGCCACCCAGCCATGACAAAAAGACACATCTAATCACTTAGAGCCTGATGTTGAGTCCTAAAATCTATTTGTAAGTTGTTATGATAGTTTCATTTGTTACTGACGCAAATTAAGGCATTTTGTGATGCATTTTCTGTGTCATATTCCTGACAGTAGACAAGCATGACTGACTTGCTCTACAGGCCTGCACGCATCAGGTTTATAAGCTGCATCTACAACAGAAAAAAAAAACGTTCTTCTTTATGTAGCCGCGCTGCAGCAGAGCGAAACCACTGAGCAGAAACCCTCACTTGGTTTAAAGAAGAAGAAAAAAAGACTCAACATTCACAGAGAGCGTGGAGCTTCTAGCTACATGCCCTGTCGTGGGTTGGGTCATTGAAAGTGGAGCCATGTTTTGACTCGGGACTCGTCGGTTTGCATTGCGCTGCAGTGATATAACGGAGATCCGGACAGTATGAGCGGTGTGGTGCATGTCTGCGCACTGACCCGGGTCCATATCCAGACAGTGCGCCGGGTCCTCTCCGTCCGTGGCGAGGCTCTCCATGGACAACTCCAGCTCCTTCTCCTCCCAGCCCCGGAGCTTCCTCTTCTTGTTGGAGCCGATCAGGGCTTCCACGGAAAAAGCGTGGGCTCTAGAGCTCAGAGCGGCGGCAGATCGCCTCCTCTCACTCATTTCTCTCAAATCCACCCAAAGGTGGGGAGGGGTTGGGGGGACGCGGCGAAAAACCCACTCTGTCCGTCCAACGCAGTGAAGCAAAACAGTAAAAAAAAAAAAAAATGCACACGTCAGTGTTTAAATCGGGGCGCAAACTCACCAAGTGTCCAAAGTAATCCCAACTGTGACTAGAAACAGCGCGTCAAACTTTTGAAAGCAGACTGTGCCATCCTGGCTGCGCGTGAGAGATCAAGTCCGGTAGGATTGATAGTTTTGATGCGGTCTGCCGCTTTGCGCGTCTATACGTCCTTCCACTCCGCGTCTTTCCTTTTCTCTTTCTGTCCCCCCTAACTTCTCGCTGATTGATACTCACTTCTGGAGGAGTTTTTTTTTTCCAGGCGCAGAGGGGCGGCCCTCCGGCTCCCTGTCAAACCCGCGCGTCCAATGAGAAGTGAGGAAAGACAGCGAGACAAAGTGTGTTGTCCAATGGCAGCAGAGGGAGACGCGCGTCCTGGAAGAAGAACCGTCATCCGGACTGCAGCAGTCTAATGAACTGACTCCATAATGCAGCCTATGGAAGAAAAGAAGAAAAAAAAAAAAACATTAGCTTATTATACATTCTCTCCTTGTATCCATGTTTGCTTTACACGCAGATTGCCCTGCAAACAGAATAATAAAACAATAAAAAATATATCAGTTTGTGTTAAATGATGCATTTATTGGCCTCAGCAACCAGTGCGACGTCTCCCCTCTTTGACGCTCAGATCCTGCAGCTTCACTTCTCCCCCTGAAGGCTGATCCTCCAGGTCTGTCGGCCGAGGCCCTCGCCTCCTGGTGAACATCCAATAGTCATTTTAATATCTGTCTTTTCACATATGTCTGAGCCGCTGATTCCATCATTACCAGGGATTGGAGGAAAAGTCTCATTACAGCTTCATTGTGTCGGCCGACAGCTGCGGAGGCAGAGCAGAGCTGCGGCAGGACAGGTGGGCTGATCTCAGGACACAGAGGAACGACAAGATTAGCAAGTGAAATGGTTCGGCTCTGCACGGCTTATTTCAGGTCGGTTACAGGGAAGAAAAGATATATTATGGACAATAAACTGGTGTGTTAACACAGTTCAGAGGGAGATAACTCAGGAGCTGATACACAAGTTTATGTTAAAACATAGGCTTCCATCACAGGCCTGCCATCTGTTTATTATGTTAGTCTATAAATTAATTCATTGTACTAATTTAGGCCGATAAAAATGATTTTAAAAAGCTACATTTCTGTTTTCTGATGAAAGCAATCGTCAAAAAAACGACGCAGAATTATACCTTAAAATAACAAATCAATTTGGACCCAATACAGACAATTATTGGATTAATAAATTAACAATTCATCTATTAAAAAACAACAACACATTACTGCGTTTAATAATGTGTTGGGAAAGTATTAGTAAAAAGTATGAATGTTTAGATTTTGGTCTAATGCAAAGAATAATAATTTCTAATAGCACTGAAAGTAAATATAAAGACTAGCATAATATAGAAGACTACTGTCACATATTAAAATAAAAGCCTAATAATGATAATAATCATTAAACAAATATTGAGTCAAGTCAATTGTTTTTATATAGCCCAGTATAACAAATGACACATTTTCCCCAATGGGCTTTTAGGGGGATAAGAATAAGAATAAGAATAAGAATAAGAATAAGAATAAGAATAAGAATAGGCCTACGCATATGAATAGGCTACTATAAATAATAATAATATACAGGCAGGTGATATTGTTGCAGCTTTTGGTCAGACCCTTAAAACATAACCGGTTCCAAAGATCAAGCATCGCTTTTTTTTAAACCGGCGCTTTGCTGAGACTTTGTCCGGAGCTGCACGATCCGTGTGCAGGCCTGATGCTCAGGAAGAGGCGCACAGACCGAAGGCAAGCGGCTGATCCGTTTCTACCGGGGGGGCGGGAGGGGGGAAGAAATCTTTACCACATTTCAGCCGTCAGCAGCGAAACGAAAAGATGAGGGGAGAAAGGGCCGAGGATGGTCGCTGCTGGATCTGGATCCGTCAGAGGAAAAGACTGCAGGCCGGAATTCAACCTGCGGCTGCTGAAGATCAAGCTCTCCAAAGGTCACCGCCGCGCACGTGGAGTGTTTTCTACAGTCGAGTCGATGGTTATAACTCAGCAAGATATGTAGAAACCGGGATGCACAGTTAAGAACAAAATAACAAATCATGAAACCGCAAACAAAACTATAATTTATGTAAAAGTCCGAAACAAATACATCGCGGAAACACTGTTTATATATTGAATATTTTAGTCTATAAAAAAAAAAATTAAACCACATAAAAAACACATTATAACACATGAATTCAAGTCTAACTAGAGTTACTATTGAAATATTAAAGGCTACAAGAAAGTCCTACAGGTTGACATCATTGGCATTATACACATCGACGCAGTGGATATTATATATTATATATGTGCATTTCTAACGCTTAAATGGCAATGCAAGTAGCCTATTGAGCTTGAAAGTAAAATTATTGAGTATCCAATTAGATAATCAGGGAGAAATATGGAATTTGAAATTATATGAATATCATTTTGATTGTAATTTACACAATTATAAGGCGTGGATAAAAAAATTTTTTTAATGAGATGTTGGGTGATTTTGTGCGACTAAATGCTTGTGCGTAAAGTAAACAAGTAGCCTAAATATTCTACGTGCGTTCGCGCGCTCGTGTGTGTGTGTGTGTGTGTGTGTGTGTGTGTGTGTGTGTGTGTGTGTGTATATGATGGGTTTTAAATCCCTGTGGGAGGAAACTCGTAAAACACAAGCAAACTGTTTGCTGTTTAGATCCCATTTATAGCCCCGATGGCATCTCATTCACCCAAAACGTAAGCATGCTTTAAAATCAGATAAATATATCCAGAGGTTTATATCGAACGTTTTTATAAGGGTCAATGCAACCATAATATTTTCTCTCAAACACTTTGTAAAAACACGCTATTCTTGCCAGTTTGTGTTTGGTTTAACGTTTTTTACCAAAAACGGAGGGCTTGTTGGACCCTTTACGGAAAAACATAAACTCCTTTTTTTCTGACTTCACCCAGACAGACACGTGGAAGGTGGGCGGAAACGTTCCGTTAATATTCAATTAGTACAAGAAAGCGTTTGACCCCGGATGACTCCGGGGATAAAGCGCGCAGTAAAGCATCCAAAGTGACAGCAGCTCTCGGGCTGTTTCAGCACCTTCCACCCCGGGCCAAGGACTGCGATCCCCCCGTGCAGGACTCTAAATATAGCGCGGAGAGCCACTGCAGGAGGCACCGAAAAGTTGAAGATGTGAGGATTGAGAGTGGTCAGTGTTGGGCCTGAAGATCCTGACATTCGCCTGACGCTCAGTTTTAGGCGTAAAATACAAAATCAGCAGCATGCGGTTGCTTTAAGGCGATGGTTAAATTGTGCATTTAGGAGAAGTTGGGTTTTTGTGATGACCATAAGCAAGAGACCAGAGTTCACGCTTTAAAGCCTCACACGAGACACCTTCCTTAAGGCAGTGACTTGGACAAAAACAAACATCAAAGCAGGAAATAAATAGTCTAATTATGTGCCAGCCTGAGTCTGAGCGTTTTATTAAAAAAAAGATATTCTGCTATTTTCTTTTGTTTGGTGAGGTTAAATATTTTAGCCTACATCTTAAACGGATGTGATGAAGACTTAACTATAGAATGGAAAATATCATGCAGCTGCAGCCGATATGGGTAAACATTATATTCTAATTCCTCGACAGAAAACTTACTGAATAAATAAATAAAATAACATTACATGACATATATATGTATATATATATATATATATATATATATATATATATATATATATATATATATATATATATATATATATATATATATATATAGGGATCCTTGATGTGCGTGTTTTTTCTCTTCTTCTTAAATTGTGAGCTTATAAACGTGATTTAGACACTAAACATCCACGTCACTTAGCTCTAGAGCCTAAAAGTTAATATAGGCTAATAAATGAATATACATGAATAAAATGTGATAAATAAAATACAATAACAAAGAGACAGATTCATCACAGCTGAAGTCCTTTATATTCCAGATGATCATAGACACCTTTTAGCCACACATAGTGAGATAACACCCCGACTCATACATCATTAAGCGAGATATAATTCCACCCTACACCCATTGTTATGATATATGCTACTGTATACTATATGTATAGACTATACTTTTCATTTAGTGCTTTAAAAAAATGCGGGATTGCATCCTAAATGAAGTTCCTTGCGTCTAACTGCGCGAAAGAACCCTATCACGCTATTTGTAGTAATTAGTAATACTAATGGGCCTTGAGACTGAGCAACGCGTTGTTGAGTAAACAGACTATATACATATATATGTCTGGAGGTTAAGTGGCTTTAGGTTTACTAGTTTCCTACACAGCTCACAGCATGCACACACAAGTTCAACATGAGTCAAAAGTCTCGTTCTTATATTTATTTGTTCTCCACTGTAGCTCTTTCCATTTACCACCATTTCTTTAATAAGTGACATGTATTACGACTCCATTAAAGTTTTAACTTTTGCGCATAAAACGGTTCAGTTACGGTGTCGCTTTCATATTAAAACTACTTATTACACCGCAGTGATATCACTGCAGTCTCACTTTAAACAGACACATGTACCGGTCCTAACAGGTCGCTGTGATTTACAGCCAGGTGCTGTGTGTATATGTAGTCCATATATTTTTATTTATACTCTGTCAGCTGCGCATGCCAACACGAAAAAAGGACCAAAGGGAAATAAACCGAGCGAGGATACCGCTCCGTTCCCAGGTAAACACCGGGATGGAAAAACCAGCACGGTCCAGCTCCAGTGTGTGTGTGTGTGTGTGTGTGTGTGTGTATTAAAGGACTACAAAAGTGTATTTTCAATTAGAGAACGTGTGATGGCTGAGAGCAGAGCGTTAAAACCGTACAAGTAGAAACAGCAGGAGGAGGAGGAGCTGTGGGAGAGTATGGGAGTGTACAAAGAAGGAGGGAAGAATGAAGGGATGAGAGGGAGAAATGATTTTTTTAAAAGCTAAGAAATTGTGCTGATTCAATACGGTTGTGCATGTATCCGTGTGTGAATACACAGAATATACATGGGTCACAAGACGTCAACAAAATAAATTTTGAAATGAAATATCAATGAAATAACTGCTGCGCTGCTGCAAATATACAAAAAAACAAATAAATAATGTGTTGTCATTATTATTTTTTTAATACTCAAAGAGACAAAAGCAAACAACACAAAGAAGAATACTCCCATTTGACCGGACACGTGCGCGCAGCCGCGCACACAAGAAACAATAATGCTCAATTTTGCATTAAGAGATGCAATGGCAACAACACACACACACACACACACACACACACACACACACACACACACACACACACACACACACACACACACACACACACACACACTCTCTTTGTTCTGTTAGGTAACTTCAGTAACCCAAGTAGCATTCTGTTTCAATAAGAGTGAATGGAGATATAGTTTAATTGGCCCAGTTCCCATAAACTGTATACTGCATGTTCTGTGTTAACAAGCACTGAGTTTGACGTAAATACAGTATAGGATGTGTTATTTGGAGCTAATCCTAAAAGACATACAGACATGTTGTTGTTGCCCCCTTTGTTGTGTTGTTTCGGTTTGTGCTGACTGGTCATCCAGATCAAATGCATTACACATACTGTACCCACACAGTGAAACTATACAATGAAGCCAGTAATTATTGAACAATTAATTGGAGCATGTTTTGTATAAACAAACATGAAGTACTTTCGCCTAGGTACAGATTGCCTGTTCCTCCCTCACCCTCTCTGCACGCACACACACACGCACACGCACACGCGCACACACACACACACACACACACACACACTTCGACTCCTCCTGAGCTGTGATGACGCCTCCTGAAGTTTCCCTGCAGCAGCAGACGGTGCAGTGATTCAGTCCCTGAGGTAGAAATGTATCAATGGTTTTATTTCACCACTGTGTTGTGCACAATGTACACTCATTCTGCAACGGTAAACAACGTGGTACACGGTTTAAAATCACCCGTAAATACAGGATCTCACGATCACTATCACATCATTATATGAGGCGCCACAGTGATCTCCAGCACAGAAACAAACAGGAGTAACTTACCTAGATTTGTGTTGAAGATCAGTTTTTCAATGCCATGACATGAGCAGCGGTGGAGTGTAAGTACATTTCCTCAAGTACTGTGCTTAAGTACAATATTGAGGTACTTGTACTTTGAGTATTTTCATTTAATGGTACTTCATACTTCTACTTCACTACATTTATTTTACAGTTTAAATTACTTCGCAGATTTAGATTATTTATATAAATTATCTACTAATTAATTATGACATATTATTGATTAAGCTACCCAGCATGAAATGAAGGAATTAAAATGAGCTCTACCAGCTGCAACATTAAAGTGATGAAAACATGAATGCATCAATAATTATAATCCAGTGACATACATTATTGTCAAATGGTCCATTCTGCATAAAGAGTACTTTTACTTTATGCTGATGCTTTTGTACGGATATCTTGAATGCTGGACTTTTACTAGTAACAAGAGTATTTCTACACTGTAGTATTGATACTTTTATAAGGAAAATATCTGAGTAGTTCTTCCACCACTGGACGTGAGTGTGGAGTTATTAGAACCATTAATAATTCATAATAATTAAAGCACTTTGAATTGCACTGTTGCCTTGCCTAATAGTTTTCAATGATCCCCACTGTCAGATGTTGCACCACAGAACCTCTTAAGGCATCTCTCTCAGTTTCATTACTCATATACTGTCTGCACTGCAGGACTGAGACCAAATGTTTTCTGTTATAGGGTTGTATGGTTGCATATCAAAAAAATGATCCAATTAAAAACACTTTGATAAGGGATATTTCTGTAATTAAAGATGTAAAGGTATGGACATTTCAAAAAGAGTAGGACCCGAAAAGCATTTCGCTTCCTCCTACTCCCTTCGGGACAAGACTATTTATTTAAAAGTATTTATTTATTTAGCTTATTCTTGAATTTTCTTTTTTTCATAGTGAAATACTTTTGTCTTGTAATTTATTTTTTTTGTTTATTCTTTTGTATATTGCTCAAAATAAACTATTCATTATCAAATGTTATACACTGTACTATATATCTGTAGTAGTTGGGGTGCATTCTGTTGAGTTTGTACTTTTATTTGTATTTTCACAATTGTCTCCATTCTTCCATTTCTTTGGGCTTTGTAAAGCACTTGTGACAAACAGATGTCAAACCACCCACGAGTCTGGTTTGAATCTGGATATTTGCACAAATCGGTTTTCATTTTTTCTGTTGTCTTTTCATCTTTGTCGGTCCCGATTTCAAAAATCCCATCTGATTCCTGTCTAGCTTTACAAACTTCTGATTGAGCTGCCAGTGTGAACAGAACCCTGGACATGTGCTACAAAATCAGATCTCAACACCTGTGACGTAAGTCCAACTTACATTTGATCACTCAAACCAATTAAGTATAATTTAATAAGTAAATGTGTCATTATTTTGGCGACATAACAGTTTGACTGAGAACTGTTGACACTGATGACAAGAAATCTACTCGATGACAAAATATGCTGAAGAATATCAAGAAGATTACTTGTGTGTTATTTGGGGAAACACAACCAAAACTCAAAAGATGAGTAGATAAATAAACCGCAATGTCTTCAGGACGAGTGTTTAGCACAAAAGTGATGTAATTTCTTCTCGTCTGGCTGCTTCAGACCAACGTTACCACCGCATCAAGACACACACCCTCCTCATTGATTTTAATGAGACAAACGTAAAAGGGCTAAATAACAAAAAAAGTCGTCGGTCAATAAGTTTAGTCCGTTTCTCTGCAGTCGAGTCTTTTTACACTGAGTCACATTACGAGTTACATCCTTGAATATCTCAGAGATGTAAACAGTCACTGGAATAAATTCTAGATCAGCAGCAGTCAACTGAGCACGGCCTGCAGTATACTGTTGATGTGGCTGCCGGCTGCCTCTCAGCAGAATCCCACTCGCTGTCGGACCTCTCTGAGGACCGGTGCTGCCAGTTCCCGAGCCCTGCGGTTCCCCCGGGCCAGCACTCCCTCCAGGTGAGCACGGTCCGACTTCAGCCTCTCGATCTCCTCCCTGATGGGCGTCAACCTCTGGACCACAGCCTCCGTGACGAGCTTCTTATAGGCACCGGTGTCCAGCCCTCCGGCCTGGGCCACCGCCTCCTCCGCGCTGATCCTCGCCATGGCGGCGTGGATCGTAACCAGGTTGGACACGCCCGGCCGAGTCTCCGGGTCAAAGCTGACCTCGGAGGTGAAGTCGGTGACGGCGCGTCGAAGCTTGAGAGCGATGTCATCGGGGGAGTCTGTGATGGTAATCGTCGCCATCGTTTGGGGGTCGGATTTGGACATTTTGGCCGAAGGGTCACGGAGGGACTTGACCTTTCGCGTGGAGCCTAAAGGGAGGAAATCAGATTGCGAAATGAATAGGTAGGATGAGAAAAATTAAATAAAAACAATATATTCACTTCATAGTAAGACATCCGGCAGTTTTTCCAGCAGCATTTGACACACTGCAAAATAAGCCCCAACATCAAATGGTTCTGTTATATTTATAAAACAAAAGGTGTATTTTTGATTTCAGAAGTATAAAGGCAGTCCAAGACACATTGATGTTAAAGTGCTCATATTATACTTTTTGGCTTTTCCCCTTTCCTTTATCGTGTTATATATCTTTTTTGTGCATGTAATAGGGTTTACAAAGTGAAAAAGCCATATACCGTCTCCAACAGAAAACTCTGTTCACAAACTGCTCCAAACAGCTCTGTTGTAGTCCAGCCTTTACTTCAGAGACAAACGTGCGTCACTTTGTAACACACGTTATAATGCTCGCCTAGCTGCTAGCTTGGCACGCCTTCTAGGCAAAAAAACAAACAAACCACAAAGCATTCACTGCTGAACGCTGTATGATAATATCCGAAGGAAACCTAAATGAGCTGGGAGCATTTTGAGCTCGACTCTGAGCTTCTCCTTCTTGTCAACTGAACATGAAGAGAACGCTTAAAAGAGACTTTAGAGAGTAGATCAAACTGAAAATGTTAAAAGAAATGAGAATAAATCAAAAATGAATCACATTTGTTGTCAGTATGTCCATAAATGTTCCGTATATATGAACTTATTATCAAATGTAGAATCGTTTCAGTAGTAGTTTATTGCCTCTGTAAAGAAATTTCCATGGAAAATAGGTGATGGAGGAGGGGGGGGTGTGTCCTTGACCAACTGCCACTTTGCTCGATTGAAAGCCATGATGTCTCTCTCTCATGGGTGGGCCAAATTATCTGGGCGGGCAAAGCAGAGAAAGGGGAGGTAACCTTGCTCCTTATGACCTCATAAGGAGAAGATTCCTGATTGGCCCATCTGAGCTTTCATTTTCTCAAAGGCAGAGCAGGATACCCAGGGCTCGGTTTACACCTATCACCATTTCTAGCCACTGGGGGACCATAGGCAGGCTGGGGGAACGCATATTAATGTAAAAAACCTCATAAAAGTGAAATATTCATGCCATGGGACCTTTAAGACAGAGACAATGTACAGTATATACTGTAGGGTGCATTCAGGGTTTGAATCTAGTTTATGTCAGCGCGAATGAAATGAGAGAGAGAGTGTGTGTTTGTGTGTGTGTGTGTGTGTGTGTGTGTGTGTGAGAAGCAGACGTATCTAGGTGTGAAGTGAGCAGACTGAGCGCCGGGATTTCCTTTCTCATTTATAAACCCCCCATCCTTCCGTCATCTTGCAAGCTCCAACTCTTTTTCTATCCCATACTTGAAGTCCACATCCTTCGACCGCGCCACATCCTGTTTATCACCCGTGAGACGTCATTATCTCAGGCAAATTAAAACATCTCTGGTTTTGTTTCAAAGGGAAGGTGGTGACTGGTAACGCCGCCTTGCCAGAGACAAGAAATGAAGATGGGATCTGCCAGACTGAGCCATTTCTCGCTCTCACACACACACACACAAGTCATCTCGAGGGCATCCCCTCAAATCTATTAGCACTCCATTATTCTAATACAAGAGGAAGAAAAATATTTCTTTAATCAAAGCTGCATTGCACACATGACTGACTCCATCTTGTGCTTTTATGATACTGATAATCAAGGAGGATGAAACAGGGATGTTAGCCATGTGTGTAAAACTGGAGACCACAGGATAATCATTTCAAAATAAAACTGTAATAATGTCATATTGTATCTTAAATCGTTGCTGAATATAGCCTATATATTCCGCTGAATTTCCCTTAAGTGTATGTTGTGTCTGGTCGTCAATATTCTTTTTCATTTGACCTTTATTTAACCGGGAAAAATACCTCTTTTGCAAGGGAGACCTGGCCAAAATGGCAGCATACAAAGTGCAGTCAAGACATAAAAAAATAATCTAAGACAAAAAAAAGTGAAGGCCTGAAAGAATGAATTACAAATGGAATCATTTACCGTAGAAATTACAATCATCTTGAATTTGACAATATGACTTCCCTCCTTTTTATTTCCTTCTACACACTATTCCCAGTGGCTGAAGCAGAAAACATGAGGGCTTCTTATTTATCTTTATCCAAGAATTAGCGGCAGACAGCAAATCTTATCATGTGAGGTAATGATTGTTAAATGAACTCTCTAAAATAAGTTTGCAAAGGGGCGCGTCTGTGTCTCAAGTGTTAAGACGCCAACCATGAACTGCCACATCCCCAGCCGAGGACCTCTGTTGCATGCCAGTCCCCATTTCTCTCCCTTGTTTCTGGTCATCTCTCTACTATTATCGCTGTCTTATAAAGGCACGAAATGCCTCCCAAAAAAGAAATTTGCGAAGATAAAACCGAAGTATAACAGAATTGCTTTAAAAATACACCTCTGAAAAAACACAACAACATCTGACATTTGTTGCTTTCCTCTTCACTGTATTTTTCTTGTTCCAGTTGTCTGTTGGACAACGGTTGATGACGTAACATCATCATCCAGATGTTTCTGGCAACTAAAAGAGGGTTTGATAGTAGAAATGACTGGTGTCAGTCCTTTCAAATCAAAAAACGGGGGGACACGGGGACTTCTCTAAAGCCATTGGAAAAAGAATTTAGAGAGGGAAAGGCAAAGAGACCAATTCATACACAAACAGGAGCAGAAAAGAAAACAGAATGCGACATTGGCAACAAGATATGTTGTGATCTGCTCTGCAAAAACCTCTCATTAAGATATTTTTGTGTGTAGTTGAATTATTAAAATGTTATTTTCTTAAAATAGGTATGTGTAGCCTCCTTTCCAATGCAAAAGTATTGCCTGTCTTTGGTTTTAATTCCAGATGTAGATACTCCCTGATATCTATTAAAATGGGTTGTAATATTAGATTGCACTGACAGATTTTTTTTCTCCACTTATTTTAACGACGCAGTTACGGACAAAAACGCTTAAAAAAAAAAAAGTGTGGGGATTTTATTCAGAAATCAACATAACACTCTCTTCATTGATATGTACAACTCACAGCAAAAAGCTTTTTTCCTCATGAAACCTGAAATTAGTCGGGGTGATATCTCATTCAAATAGCTGCTAATACTTATACAACTTCTTCAGTGCGTTGTGTGCAACCATGATGATTTACCATAATGCTGTTTAAGAGGTTTTTCACTCTTGCACAAAAGAAAACATGAAACAGCAGAACACATTTTGCACATTAAAATAGAAAAACTACTGAATTCCAGCACCAATTATTGGCTACCAGAGATCTATTTAAAGTATCAGCAGCTGCCTGTAGATGTGTGTGTACGAGTGTGTCCTCACTGAGCAGGGCGCCAGGTTCAGGGAACAGGTCTCCGTAGCGGTTGTTGAAGATGCGAGCGAGATCCTGAGCCAGCTCCAAATGCTGGACCTGATCCTCTCCGACGGGGACGTGAGTGGACCTGAGAGATGAACCCAGAACACAACGTGAGCTTCCTCAACAACTTGCAGCACAGGAGTTAAAATACACAGAAAGATGGGAGCGCAAATTACAGCCACTTGGAGCCTCGGCTGGAGCTTTCTTCAGAGTCAGTTTTGCAACTTTGCAACTGTCACCCGGGTGGAAGCAATCAATTTCTTCTTTAATAAAATCCAGAGAGCATTAGAGATGAGTTTTCACTGCTCCTTCTTACACAGGAAATTAGGTTTTGGCCGTTTGACGGTTCAAATACCAAACCGCTGAAGAGAAAATGTCTAAATTCTTAAAAAAAATTAAAGAAATGTAACTCAAGTTTAGATTTTCACTGCAGACACACCGAGCTACAACAATCCAACTACCAACCGATCACGTACTCCGCTCGCATAAAAATCTACGGCTGCACCAGCAGCACACTATGTTGCATCAGACAATTTCTCTTCAGTCAAATCTGATAAGACTTGGTTGACTGCATTTTAAATACATTAAGGAGTCTTAAAGGGCTGCCTTGCACAAATAATACAAAAACATACATGCAAATGTTTTTGTGTGCAGGTTTTGAGATTTCTGTCTCTTTGATTTCTGCCTCCACCACCATACAGTAGAGGTGAATGGAATTTTATTTCATTTCTTTTACTGGAACTATTTAATTCGGAAGAAAATAGTTCCTATGAGAACATTTGTGTTGTGGGTTATCGAGAGATTACGGAAGATGTTGCTGTGGATTTTTTAAATATGGCTTTTCAAATGTTGTGAGTGTCTTGTGTTAGGATGGAGGCAGAAATCCTAAAACGTGGACAAATCTGCATTGTCAGTGTTTTCAATGGGAGAAAAAAAAAATGACTATATTGCAGGGAATACTTGTCTGGTAATTCAGTCAATCAGTAAATAGATGACAAAAAAGTCACCCAATTAATGGTATTTGCTTTATGACATAGCACCTCTGCTCTTACTTTCTTAAAGTTCTTGTTTTATTTCATAGAGTAATTTGTTTTCAAGTCCAGTTAGGCGATCCACTTCTGTTACAAACTCCATGAAAAACTCAGCCAACACTTAATGTTTAGCAAACATTATCAATACCAGCAGTAATAAACGGGAATGTTAAGCAGAGCAACTCTAAAACCAGAAAGATTTAACTGCAGTAATAAAATATATTCTTCCTTTTTTTCCCCCCAACCCAGATTTTATTGGAATATAGTTTATATCATAATTTATAATCATGCAAGGCACATCCTCACCAACAGCTTTAGCTTACAGAGACTGACGGCCTTGCTGCAGCTTTCTACATGAGCCAATTGTTTTGGCATTCCAATACGAAGATCAATCTGCTTTTGAACAGGATGGTCACACATGTCTGTGTGTGTTCAAACAATAAAAATGCTTCCCCCCCCCCCTCCCGACTTTGGGTTTCTGAGCTCGGAACTTGGGCATCCACCGAGTACCACGAGCTAAAAATCCAACATGGCTGCTCTGTGCATCAACAGTTGTGAAAGCTGTAGTAACAAAGTTTATTAGCACTTCTGTGTTATGTGTGTCTCACTAAATCAGTCGCACACGCAGCGCTGTCCATATTCTATCTGTGGACAATGTTGTTACGCTGTTTGTATGCACAAAAAAACAGCATAGTGCGTTGTTATAAACTGGCATTGCTAACAATGGCTAACCAGGCTAGAGCTAATGAAAACAATGAAAATCCGACATGTAAATGGAACGCATTCAACTCGGGTGTGACGTCATTCCCAGCTTCGGCTTCCGAGTTCTAAGGTAAATGGAACAAACTATTTGTGCAAGGCAAATAAAACCCTATAGAAAGCACAGTGTGGGGCCCCTTTTCGAGAGAAGGAACATACAAAATCACTTCTTAATACATTCGGGTTGAAAATCAATGAGGCTGTAGGGCTCTGTTTTACCAGAGTGTGGAAAAGGATTGGAAAATTAAAACACCCAACAAACGTTCTTTGTACAGAGAAAAGACGTAACTTTGCAGCTTTGTCGACGGAGCTAAAGAAACAATAATGCTCAACTTTGCATTAAGAGATGCAATGGCAACATTTATCTGACCACACACACATTTTATATACTTTATTTGATTCCACATTAAAAGTCAATTTCATTAGGAATCAAATTTCCTGAAAGATCCAACAGATTAAAACAGATTAGCACATAGTTATGAATTATACAATTCTAAGGGTACAGGAAACATTGCTTTTTACAAATAAACATGCCACACACACACACACACACACACACACACACACACACACACACGCCCACACACACACACACACACACACACACACACACACACACACATGAATAGAGATCTCACTTGTAGAGGAGAATATCGGCGGCCTGGAGGACAGGATACGTGAAGAGACCAACGCTGCCTTCATTCTTTAATTTGCTCTTCATCTGAGTAAAAGATAAGAGGAAGGAAAAATCTAAAGCAAGTTGAGATAAAAAAATACAAAATTAAGGTAGAAAAAGACAAACTACATACAAGCAGTAATAAAAGCAAACCGGTGGAAAGACAGGACTTTTTCCTCCCCTCCAGGATGAGCCATTTTCACTTGTACGACTCATCGATTCTCAGACAAACGGGGTACGGATGAGTTCACGTGACATTTTCCACCATGTTTGAGATCAACTCATCTGTTGGGTAAACAGAAAGTCTTTTCTATGTAGCAACAGAGACCGAGAACAGGCAGCAGCTGGCTCTCTCGCTCCGTCTCAGCATGTATTAAAACTGCATGTGGCCGGGGGGGAAATAACTGGAACTAGAAGGCTACTTGGAGAGCGCAGACCGCCAAGGCTATGCCCGATCTCGCAATGTTAACGAGAGTGAAAAATGATTGTGTGTACGCCCCGTGATTCGGATTCACTCCAAAAAAATTTAATGGGTTCTTCCCTGGCCCATGCTACACCCTTCAATCAAGAAAATCAGGCCGGTAGTTTGTTCCATAATCTTGCTGCCAAACAATAAAATAAACCCACAAACCAAACCGAAAATAAATCCTCCTTGGCGGAGGGTATTATAAGAGTTTTCGAAATAGAGAAACAAAACCATAAAACAGACTATAGGGATGTTCAATTAATGCAAGAAATTCAGAGGGAGCGGAAAAGGGAATGATCTTAATTTGTGACTATTAAACTGAAGTTAGGCGAAGATGTGGCAATAATTAAATCAGCATGATTCTGAAACAGTGAGTGAGTGAGAGGACATCCAGCCTTTGAAAGAAGATACAATATCAATAATAATCACCACATACTATAAAAAGGAGCCATCTTCTTCTTCAGATTGTTTGAGAAAAGATTTGAGAAATCTAGGCTGGATTTTGAAAGCTAGTTTCTGTTTACGTATTCAGCTATGAAATAAATACTTTTCATCTCCAGTTGATGATACCGTGAGTCGAAAACCGAGCTGACCGCATCACCTAACAGGATATTAGCGGTGGACTCACTCTGATCTCACATCAGTCAATATAAAAAATTTTTTTTTCCATTATTTGCATCTTTATAATGGCACTATATATACGATTTGAATATTGGAATACATTTTGTCACATAAGGTTTTTATCTGTCTTCTACTATCGCTGACAATCTGTAAGCGACCAGCACAAACTAGAACTCTATAATCAAAGCAGGGACATCATTAAACTGCTTTGATTTTTGCTAAGGCTCGAGAATGACACGTTTTAGCCTTTATAACCAACATTTAAATGCTTGATAGAGGCTCGTTGAAAGAAGAAAAGATCATTTGATACCTATAACGGAGTCATTTTAATAATTGCATTTAAATCCGTTCAAAAATTAAGTCAGTGGGAACTTGTCATGTTGCACCACAGGAGGCACGATTACACACACATGGTGATGATGGACAATTTACCAAAAAACAAACTCTGAAGTGTCACACATTATATGATTATAAATCAGAAATATTTTTTTTTCCAATTATATCATAATACCCTTAACTTCACTATTTACCAAGTGCAGAGAGTTACTTATGAAACGTCCTTAGCTGCCTCTGGAACTGCTCACTGCTCGTTGGTATGTGCATGTGTGAGTGTCTGCTGCAGGAAATCTTTAGAGTCTAACCTTCCACTGCGGCAGGTGTCGGAGGCGGGGCATGCTGGTCAGGCAGCCGAGGATCCAGGAGAGCTCAGCGTGCTCGGACACCTGCAGGGTCCAGAGGAGAGGGGGAGGTGGGGGGGGACACATCAAAATGTCACCATCAGGGGAAAAAAAAACAACCACACACACAGACACACATATGTCATTTGTCCTTGATAACAATAATGTAATTTAAGGTTTGGTTCTGTTTTAGTTATTTTTTGGATCTTTTATATTCTACTTTTACTCTTTTAAATTTGTTACGACTACCTGAGCTAAGAGTAATTAACTGACGAGCATCTGCAAATTATTTGACTCCAGGAAGTGATGTCTTTATTACAACTCGAGAACATAAGATGAAAACACTGCACAACGCTGTTTGATGCCCGTGTAGAAGAAACGAGAAGAACTAACACTCTGAACCAAGGAGTGTTTGTTGCTGCTTTAGTTTGTTCAATTGCTGTTTTACTTTTTTCTTTCATTCTCTTTGCTGTAGTCTCTTTATTTCGCTCTCTTTTTCATTTTCTATATATTATAACTGTTGGTCTGTGTGGCGCTGGATTAGGGAAAAAATTGTATGTGTTAAAAAATCAATATAGAAAGTCATAATGAACAAATAATATACGTGTATTCTGTGTGTCTGTGTGCTGTACTTTATTTAGTCCAGTTAAAAAAAAAAAAAAAAAATACAAAACTCGTAACCACAGAGAAGCATTCAAGAGATAAAAAGGAGATAAATTTAACAGGCAGATTAAACAAACAGATGAATGGATGAAAGGTCTGCTTTGGACAGAAGTGACTCTATAGCGCATCCAAGTGGCAGAGAAGAGTACTGCTTCTCCCCATCTGTCCACTCTTTTTACACAGACAGGTGCACCTGGTTACACCTGTGTTTACTGTCAGGAAAGTTAAAACTAAAAATGAGAAATGAATATGCATTTCCTGATATCAACATGGCTCCACTGTCTGTGCTGATATGTTGTTTTTTTTTGCCATTTGCGTTGGATGTTTAATTAATTATGTACATCTATGACAAATTGTATAAAAGAACGCTTTTACACTTAAGTATGACTTTGTGTGGGTATTAATGACTTCGACATGAAACAATCCTGGATTTTTAATTCACTGTGGTCACATTAGGGGTTAGTAGGGTAAGTCACTCCTGCCTATTATTTGGGGAAAGTCAGATATCAGCTAATAAACATCAGTGCACTAAAGATGGATCCATCCCTAAAGCTCAGACATCATCATCAGCTACTGTTGTTTCACAGATATGTAAATTTGTGTTTTGTTTGGGTGATGGTGATAGTTTTGTTTGTTTAATGAGTTTATAGAAAGAAAAAAAAAACCTGACCACGAACGAAGGCTCAGTCCTTGGCCGCAGGGTTTGGTTCCGACCTGCGGCCTTTTGCTACATGTCATTCCCCCCCTCTCTCTCCCATTTCATGTCTCCAGCTATTGTGGTAATAAATGCCTAAAATGCCCCAAAAATACTCCTTAAAAAAATTAAATAAACTGTTTTACATGCATACCTGCAAACTCACAAGGGCTGAAAAGGTGACACCCATCAGCCTGAACAGATACTTTTAAAGATTTAAAGATTGTTCTTTTGTTTTTTTTCACCCAAACAAATGACATTAAAGAACAGTTTGTTTATTGGCCACAGGGTCAAAATTAAATGATTTATTAAAAATGTAATAACAATAACTTATTTCACCAGTAAATTCCTGTTAAACGACAAAAACAACCACTGGATGGAAAAAGGGTATTTTACAATAACTTTGAAAGCAGCATGAGGCTGGCGAGGCGAGTTTCAAGTGAACGCAACATCTGTGTCGTTTTTCAGACAACGGCAGCTACAGACTGTTGTTGGAATCCTCTACAGTGACATACAGATAAACTTTTACACCGTTTAGCATTTAGTCATTTTAGCTGCCGTTTAACCGTGTTTACTCCAGCTGCTAGCTAACGGTAGGCTAACGTTACCTGCTGCCAAGTGTAGTGTTAACTAGCGTGACATGCGGTGATGTTTCAGTTACCTCTAATGTCCGTTTAGGAGCATCAGAGAGAAGCGCAGGCATTTAAGTGGCACCTAAATGAGGCACCGAAATCCGCGTTGCTATTCGGTCCGGTGGATAATGGTCATGTCTATGGCCGTTAAGGCACCGGTGCCGTATTAGCACCAGGTCTCGGTACCCAACCCTACTCATTAACGTTAAACCAGAAACCAATGGGTCATGTTTCATTACGTGTTCGTTTTCATTTCGCCTCATATCTTACGAAAAGATATACATTAAAAATCAGATAACAATACTAATGCAGTGGAGGAGATAGCCTTGCCAAAATCCTTCACATTGAACTAACATCGTAGGCCAACAACACAATTCGCTGACAAGCCGACTAGCCGACAAGCCGACTAGCCGACAAGCTTGCTTTAACGTTAACGTAAAACATGTTAACAACAACGTTAGAGAAAACAATTATATTGTTGGCAGATAATAGCACCTACTTCAAAACTAATGTCAGTGATTGTGATTGGCCAAATGACTCGCGTGACATATCACCAAAGATGTTTTATTGTGAAGAAGATCGTAGTAGGTTTTTGAAACTCCTGTTTAAGGAAATGTATACCCCAACATAAAAACTATTCTGATCTACACGATTCACGTGGATGACATTTTCCTATTCAAAATGGCGATTTTCGCCGAAAAGCAACTAGTTTGCAGGTATGTTGTGGTCGAATAAATGAATAATGACATGTTGTGAAGAAATGAATGAGTGAATGTTAATGTGGTGTAGCTTGGGCATTTGGCAGTGGTAAATTAACTCTAACATATCCACTTTCATGGAGGCTGTCCTGAATGCGAAAAAAAAGTGTGTGAAAGAGAGAGTGAGAGAGTGTATGTGTATGTGTGTGTGTGTGTGTGTGTGTGTGTGTGTGTGTGTGTGTGTGTGTGTGTGTGTGTGTGTGTGTGTGTGTGTGTGTAGGGGGGGCAGGAAATATCCTGCAAATTAAAGTTTATGGACACAGGCTATATTGCCTTTCCCTCTTTCTCTTGTTGCTTGAAAAGCATTCTGGACAGCGTGACGTCAACAGCAGACAGCAGGGACATAAAACAGGATTTTGGGCGAACATGTAGGGGGCCGGTATTTATTACACACTGCAGACAGACAAGAGATGGGACAGATGTCGATGTCAGCACAGAAAAGGATGGATATGGTTTGAAGTGCAATAAAACTCATGATATTTTAAAGCTTGGTAAGAACAAGGTCTCCATTCATGCTGCAAGAATGCACTGCAACAAGAGATATGCTAATGTTAGGGATCGTATGGGCATTACCCTGATGGCGATTGATCCTGCAGCCATGGCAACAACTCCTGTGAAGATGGGATTTTAGAGAACAGTAAATCCATCTTGATTCTTCAATAAAACTCAAAGGATTCTGCTGATTCATTCACTTCATTTTTGATACCACTGACTTCAGCTCGTCACCAGTTCTGTTTGCTGCTTCTTTTTTTTTTTTTTTCTCTTTTCTTCAATGAAGTTGAGTATTGAGTATTTTCTTTGGGCAGTCGTTGTATTTTTACATGTGGAGCCGGCGTGTTCAACAGCAGGGACGCCTTGCTGCCAAGTTATGTGGCATGAAGCTAAACGAGAATAAAAATAGAGCTGTGTGTGTAGTGGAAGAGTGGGGGGCGCCAGAGAAACACAGATGGACTGAACACCTTTCTCTCTCTCTCTCTCTCTCTCTCACACACACACACACACACACACACTTCAACTAGTGATTAAGAAAAGAAAACACACACTATCATGAGAAAAACAGACAGCTGTTCTTCACTGTGAATTTAAACCTGAAATCTGATGAAGTGCTGCAAATGTTAAGAATGTCATTATCCTTCTCACTTCCTTCATGTGGCCAAATCCAGACTTAATGCTGCTTTATGTTTGCGTGTGTTTTTATAGCCCCTGTGAATGTCACAGAGCGTAGAGCGGAGATAAGAATCAGGAGCGATCAAATAAGTAGTTGGCATGTCTGCAAGTAAACATTACAGCAGAGTCGACAGCAGGTAAATAAACAGTCAAAGATGGCCGACTCACCACACGACAAACTTAAAAAGAGACTAGAAGCTGCCTTTAAAAAGCACATACACAAAAATCAAGTCATCAGCACATAACACTGACATACTTGCACACAAGTCCACTGCAGCATTGATCATTGAACGTGTGAAATAAATGTGCAGACATGAGCTAAATGTGTGTGCACAAGCATGACAAGAGCGCTTGATGTATGATCACATATGAATAGCTTTTCTTCTCCTGAGAAAGACAAAGGAGTTTACATTCATAACACACTAATGAGGGCATTGTAAAGTGAGATTATTGAAACTTCCGCCTAGGGAAGATAAATAAAAGAGCCCACATTACAATATTTTGGAGGAGAAACTCTGAACTTTTCAGCCAGACATTTTAAAGAAGCAGTTATCAGATGTAACATCAACATGGTGTCTACACATGATTACACTCTTAATGTTTACAATCTCTATCATAGCACATATGCAGTAAATGGTAAAAGATTTACATTTGAAATGTACAGTAAATTAAAACATCAATGTAAAAGTATTTTGCTATATTTGGCCAATAATCTAATTGATTGGTTCCAGTGTAGGTGGAAAACACAATCTCATGTCAGGAAAAGAAATCCTGTAATGGACCCACTGGAAAATGTGAATTCCAGCTTGAAATGAAACACAGCAGACATCCATCCATCCATCCATCCTCCCTCTCCTGCCTACCTGAGACTGCTGGAAGAGTATTGCCCTCTCTGGGTTGATGCCACAGGCCAGCAGGCTGGCTGCCATGTCCAGGATGTTGCTCCTGAGTTGTGCCGGGTCCTGAGGCTGTGTGATGGAGTGCAGGTCCACTATGCTGTAGAGCACTGAAGGATACTGGTTCTGCAGGGCCACCCAGTTCTCCAGGGCACCCAGGTAGTTGCCCAGGTGGGGCACCCCGGTTGGCTGGATCCCCGAGAATACGCGCCCACATCCCGGAGGCTCCTGGAGAAGAAGGGGAACATGCTCAAGGTTATTTGCACTTTGTAAATTAAATATGTTCGGTCAAGATATTTTCATATGATTACCTTAAAGTGCTCATATTATGCTCATTTTCAAGTTCATAATTGTATTTAGAGGTTATACCAGAATAGGGTCACATGGTTTAATTTTCAAAAAACTGATTTTTGTACTGCACATTGCTGCAGCTCCTCTTTTCACCCTGTGTGTTGAGCTCTTCGTTTTAGCTACCGAGTGAGGCATCTCACTTCTGTTCCATCTTTGTTGGGAGTCGCACATGCGCAGTACCTAGGTAAGGACTACTAGCCAGTCAGAAGCAAAGGGAAAGGAAAAAAGCCAAAAAGCATAATATGAGCACTTTAAACAAACAACCTAATTCAAGATGTTCATAGCCTGTATCTAAGTACCTATGGTATCTGTCTCAAAATGATTAGTTGATTAAAACTGATCACAAGAGAAAAGACACAATAATGAACAGAAGAAAAACTAAAGAGAAACTAGTGTTCGGAGAGAGGGTGAAGGTGAAAAAGTGAGAAAGCCTGCAGAGACTGAAGTGTCAGTGTTAAAGTATTGGCAGGTTGGAGGCCAGCAGTGGTCATGCTTGTATTACTGAGATGCTAACTCCATGGCTAGCACCTCTGTTCTCTCCCAAACACATCCAGCACAAAGAATGCATCACCTCACTGGCCAACAATAATATTAACATCCGTCCAGCCAACTTCAAGGCCTCTGTTACCACAACGGGGAAAGACACTGGAAGAGGATGGGGTGGGGGAGGCAGAACCACGGAAAGACCATATAACATGCAGCACACCATATCAACAACATTATAACCTTATTTTGCTGGAACTGGAGCTAGAATAGCAGCGGGCTCTTCACCCCCCTCTGAAAGAAGGAGGGAGATCACTCGTTGTGTTTGTATCCTTGGGCAAACATTGTGTTTCTCTTTCTGCAGAGTCGGGTTGGGCCAGACCACCTCATTTCTTCTGGCATCAGACCACTCCACTGAATCTTGGCTTTCAATTGGCCCTGCTGGAAGAGAGTCTTAACCACTGCTTGTGGCACCGAGCACCACATTATAAAATTACAGGGCAAGCACAGCAGCACCTGTCATGAGACGTGAAACCGCAATGGCATCCAAAATCTAGGGGATACTTCACCAAAGCCGTTACACAGTAGATTAGGGCTTTGACGGAGCAGAAACACACAAAGACGCAGACTGGGACTTGGTGTTTTTGTTGGGGAGTTAGTAGGACAAAGTGTTTGGTGCCTGGGTGACGCACATTTGCCTGCCCACCATGGAGGCCGGGGTTCAGTTCCCGGCAGAGGTGCAGTGCTGTGGCTTTGGCCGGGTCTGATAAGGTGGTGAGGGATCATGTCCTTGTTGGGCTGGGGAGGTGGAATATGTGGTAGAGATAACATGAACCCCCACGTGAAAAAGGGTTAGAATTACACGAGGTTTAAAAACGATCCAGGTTAACAGACTGGGGGGGAAAAAGGGGATTGAATACTCAGGGCCCTCATGCGAGGAGGGTCCAAAAAGATGCTAGAATGAATAGCTGTGGATGCGGGGAGGGGCCCATAGAAAATGCTTTTCTACAGGGCCCAGAATTTTGTGCTATGCCCCTGGGTCCAACAATGCCCCTGTATGTATTAAGAACGAAGGGGCTGTGTTGTTGTAGGTGTGTCGCTACAGGTTATCAGATGCCAAATAATATTACGATTTTACAACTCCGGAAAATGATAATAGCAGCAGTCATTTAACCGTCCATCTCTAAAATTGTAAGGTCAAGCAGTATTACACTGTTCATGCTAACAAGAATCTACAGCCATGCTAGTTTCTCCGTGAGACTGTTCTTAGGCACGGCTGTGCTCTGAGCTAAATGCTAACATTGGCATGCTAACATGCTCACAGTGACAATACTAACATGCTAATGTTTAGCAAGTACAATGTTTGCTATGTTTAGTTTAGCATGCTAAAATTTGCTAATAAGCATAGCTGAGGCTGATGAGAACACCATTAGTTCTGCAAGTATTTTATCATAAACCAAAGTACATGACCTGATGATGGCATGGTACATGAAATGTCAGGTGATAACCAATGTAATGATTATTACAAATCATCCTGAGGGGGACATGAATGTTTGTACCAAATTTCAAGGCAATCCATCCTAAAGTTATTTGGATTACAACTCAAGGTTTATTTTGTAACTATTGTTCAATCAAAGAAAATGACCCACAATTCTGACGGGGTTAAGTTTGTTTCAGCTTGACGCAAGATGCGTTGATGGGTTGTAAACAGCAACAGCTGTATAGAGGAGCTCCGTTTTGAAACGCTCCCCCACAAAACCCATGGGATCTCGGTGTTATCACCTCAAATCTGACTGGCAATCATATGTTTCCCGGCTGCACCCTTCAAGGTTATCATAACTAATCATTAAAACCTGAAGCTTTCAGAGGATATCCTCTTCAGTCGCTGCTGAGAAATTGCTTATCTTGACAGCTAGCTAAGCTACATCACATTCAATCTGACTGAGGGACAGGCTCAGCACAGCCTCTGAGATCAGATAACAGCTGCTCTCTCACCAGCGTGGCCCAGAGCTTCTCCATCTCTCAGGCCTGAGGGATCAAATAACAACTGTTCTGAGGCCAGTGTGTTCCAAAAAGTCTCTATGTACTGGCCTGAGGGAGCTGGTTGCTGCACGGCAAGAGAGAGGCAGGAAGGAACTGGGTGCTTATGTCATTACCGACGGGGTAATTGCACTGGAGTGCCATTGATGCTGAGAGCCTCTTAAGAGGTGTCAGGATTGATTTGGGTGCGGACGGGGCCCAGAGTCTGGCTCATGTGTGTTCTCACCTCGAGCTGACATGCCAAACGCATGTTCCCCCTCTGCTACGCCCCCAGGGGAGGCCATTAGCCATGCAGACATGGTAATGGTGTCATTTGAGCCAATCGAGTGTCAAATGAGAGTCAACGCAACGGCTAACTAGCCACTGGGCAATCGCTCCATCACGCATAACGCTACTTCGACAGACACCTCCGTGTTACTGTTGGTCAGAGGAACGTGTCTTTAAACATGTGCCTCTATAGTCGTTGGAAGCTAAAGTAGGTTACATAAGGAAGTAAATCAACTACTACATGATGACAGAAGAGACAGCAAATGTTGTAGAGCAATTCATGTTTGTCATGAATACTGCACTGCAAAGCCAGGAGTAATAAAATATTATCATCTTGCATACTTTGGCCATGGGCCATATTAAACCTGTGCAAGTGAATTCATTTCAACATGCAGATACTTTAGTGTTTTACTTGGTATGTTGGAGGTTTGGCTTCAAGCAGAACAATTTGTAACCAGATTTAAACATCTTGATGAGGTCCTGAAATAGAGCTGGGCAATACATCGATATTATATCGATATCGAGATATGAGACTAGATACCGTCTTAGATTTTGGATATCTTAATATCATGATATGACATAAGTGTTGTCAACACTACAATATCGTTGCGGTATCGATATCGAGGTATTTGGTCAAAAATATGGTGATATTTGATTTTCTCCATATCGCCTAGCCCTATCCTGAAACCATCACAAAATAAGAGGTTAAAATTTGGCATGCAAAAAAGAACACTTGAAATTAATAGCGGTTTTATTTATTATATATTTGTATTGTTCAAAATGTTAGACTAACTGCATTGTGTTTAAAATGCCATTTGAACAAAGTTGAGTTGAGGGCAGAGAACTGTTGACATTGTTCTCTGTGGGTTGAAGTATTCCAAGCATGTTGCTCTTTTGGCCACACCCCTCTAAGTGATGTCAGAGCATGTGTTTTGCCTTTGACGGCTGATGATGAACACCTGTAGAGGTGCAACACACTTGAACTTGTCGGTCCAGTACAGAAGCAGTTTTCCATCCCGTTATTCCATCTTGAATTAACCTTAATACAAAAAGAATAAGAGTCTATAGCCTTGCTAGCACTTCTGTGAGGCTGTATTTAGACACAATGGGGCTTTGAGCTACATGCTAACATGCGGATGCAAATTAAAATGTTGACCAGATGATGGCTCTAGATGAAAAGTTTACCAACGTTGTTACAGTTCATCCTGAGGGGGGCATGAATGACTGTACCAAATTCCATGGCAATCCAATCCAATAGTAACCTGTGGAATCACAAAAAAAAAGTCGATCCACAAATGTTAACCTCCCAGTGTTACCAGAGGAAGCATCAGGGGTTGAACAAAGTCATCAGGATTCATCATCTGTGAAACATGAACATCTGTACAAACTGTCACAGCAGCCCATCCAATAGTAGTAAGTAAATTTCAGTCTGGAACAAACTGGTGGACCAACTAGCTGACAGAATGGTATTGCCATCCCTAGAGCCAGGCAGATAGCGAGGCCAGAAAAAGTAAGTTTTTTCTGAACTGAAGAAAAGTTTTTGAGGCAAAAAACTTTAGCAACAGCAGGTAGGACTCAATCCGCAGCGGCAAACAAAATACTATCCCTTTTATTGGACAAAATGTCAGTGAAATAAAAGAGTAAAGCCCTGGTAAGCAGCTACATCTGCCTTCCCCTATTGTCTTCTTCACTTTTCTCTCCATCTCTTTTAATGACACATAGTTGTGGGAAATGCTGGTTGTTCTTTCGTCATATTTAACTCTGACAGGCACGACGCTGTTGTATTACATCGTCGCAAAGGTGACGAAAGCTTTCTTTATCCACGTCTGCCATATGCTAAATGCATTACGCACCATGTGTGCGTGACATTAACGCCAACAGCTAGAAGGTTACATACACTAAAAGGCCATGTTTTCACACTTGCAGCACCTTTCCGGGAATATGAGTTCATTTGTCTGTGTGTGTACATGTGTGGTAATCTCCACAGGGACAGAGGTCGTTTGCAAACATAGACGTATGTCCGCACGTGTCGTAGTCTTTTGCCTACATCAACATCAGTTAAGCTGTGAAGGTGTCTGTCTATGTGAATTTGACAGCTCACATCAAAGATCAACACTGGTGGAAAGAAAAAAAGCCCATCAAACGAGCAGTAACAACACCAGATCCTTCGCACAAGCTGCATTGTTAAAACGGAAAACAATATTCAGCTGGTTCACTTAATTTAAGAACAAATCTTTTGAAGTTAACACTGACTTTCCAACAAATCCAGAGGAAATCTAGTTCCAGGATTCCATGAAAACAATATTTCCATTTTCTCTCCAAAGTCTTCCAGAGACCTGGAACCACTTCATTGTGGGAACTGAATGAAAAATGTTGGATTTATCATTTTAGTGGGCGCAAGATCCTTACAAAAGAATGTATAATAATGACAAAAATGACTGGGATATGCATAAAACATAGAGTTTGGTCTTGAATCATACAAATTCTTTTTGCCAGATTCATAAAAGCTGTGCATTCAGACGGTTTACAACTCCCACAGCTAAACTGGGCAGATATTTCACTAATCTTGTAAGCTGAATTAACTCACACTGTGTTTTAGTCAGACAGCCTAAATAACTTACATTGCATATTAGATTCATAATATTTTTCTATTTCCAACTGACAATATCACACTTGGTTTGCCCAAGAAAACTGTGCGTACACTAGGGGTTGCACAGACTAGTTTCGAGATTGACGTCGACTAGTCGCTGATCACATAGTTTTGTCACCAACAACATAGTGAAAAAACCTGAAAAATCTGAAGTCATGCAACTCCTAGTGTAGGACTACACCTGGTCTCAAGTATCCACAAGGTGCACACATTCTAACTGCATGCTCTTCTTTTATACATTATGTCCTGCAGGGTTTTAGTCAAACAATCCTTTTATATATACACAGTATATATCTGGCCCCTAAACTGTAACTCATGTCCTGTCTGAATATCATGCTCAAATGCTGTTGTTTTTCTTTGTTTCCTCCATTTAGTAGTTGATTTTTGTTTCTGCTTATTGGAGCCCAATCTTTAAGTTGGTGTCACTATAAGAAATGGTTGCATTAAATTGCTAAAGCATGCTATCTTAGAGCAAAATGTTAAAAACAGACCTTAGATATACACATTTTACTACTACTGTACACCATAGTATTATATTGTATTCCTATATTATAACTGCTGCACTATTTTATCTTAGAATCCAATTTAACTTATGTGATTTTATTTTTTATACATAATTGTATGCACATTGTTGGAGGGAGCCTGTGAACTAAGAATTTCATTGCCAACGACTGCTTCACTGTAATGGTTGTGCATATGACAATGAAGAACTTAAACTTAGGATTCGCCATTGTCCAGGACTACAGTCTCGCTACGCTCAATGTTATTAATCACAGCCTCGGATTTGGTCCAGCTAGAACTTGCAAAACAGTGGATTTCTCTTCTCAGATCTGTTCTGGGCTGCTTTTCATGGCTCATACATCATATCAGAGCCTGGGAGTCCTGGAGTGGCCCACTGACATCTCTCTCACCAAAGGGCTGATGAGCGGGGCCGACAGCCACCACCATTTTACCGCGCCAATTTCAACACATCTCAAAAACCACCTCTGGGGGCATTGCTGCTTGCCCCGCTGTGAGTTACCATCAGCTCTTTGTGGGCCGGGGAAGCGCTCCAGAAACGGCCGTGGCTGCACCAAGATGGGACGAAAGATGGAGGATTTTCACGGCTCTCCCGCTGGGCGTCCGACACACAGGATCCAGTGTTCTTCTTCTGTCCTGGGCGCCCCAAGCACCCCATTAACACCGGCACCATGCTGAAATGCACCTTGACACACCTCCGCCCACTCCGCTGTATCTTTCTTCATTTCTGTCTTTCTGTCACTTTGGGACCTGTTAACGCTGGCGACCAACAGAGCTGCACTTCAGTGAGGTATCAAATAGGAAATGGGGTTTAGTGTATTACCCCCCTTTATCCCTTAAAGCATATGTGTCTGAGTGTGTTTCTGTGTGTGTGTGTGTGTGTGTGTTTAGCCAAAGGGGGTACACACCACAGTTTGAAACAAAGTGCATATGACCACAGAGAAAACATGCACACGCACTGTATATAAAACACAAAGAGGCAACAAAATGAAGAAAACATGGAGTGGTGGATAAAGCAGGAGAAGGAAAAAAGAAGTGATGGAGGAGGCAATGTGAAAAATAAATAAGAATAAAAGTGTGACTATAGCCCAGTCAAGACTTTTTTTTCTCTTTTTTCCCTCCTAGTGAGTGTGTTGGAGGGGAAGCAGAGGGGAAGGCCCATAAGGAGCGTTTGATTAAATCTGCGGTTGACGTGTGGGACAGGTGAGATTGATGAGGTTCCTCTGAGTTTCACACTGTGCGGAGAGCGGGGGTACAGGAACAGAATGCTGCAGTGTGGCGGGCCAGGGCTCGGGGCCCGCTCGCGCCGTGGGGTCCCTCGGCTGATTAATGGGACTGGAGGCCCTTCAAAAACAGCACTTCCCGCAGACAGGGCCCGACGGTGCTCCAAAAATAACCAGGCAGGGGAGGCAGCCCCAGCCTCCAGCCCTAACAGGCTGCAGCTTCTGAAGGAACCAGACTTCAATACGGCCGGGGGGGAGATAACCAAGAGGGGCAGTGCCTACTCAAGACAGGAAGCTTTAATGACTCTTCTAGTTTATGGGAAGTGACAAACAGCGACAACTGATATTGTATTAACTATGGTGTCATATTACATGCTGATGCACATGCAAAAAGGGTACAAATGTGCAAGACGTTAAACTCAAAGAACTACAAAGAACTACAAACTTTACACAATGTGACACTAAAGGACCATAATAAAAAAGCTTACTAAAACTGATTTACTTCAAGGACTTAACAGTATGTTTTTTTGTCATCCGTTTTGACAATCACAAGGTGAACACTAAAATTAAAGCGTAGACTTTAACAAGTAAACTACGAGAAATGTTATGTATCTGGCTGGACCGCATGATGCTGCATTTAGTTGTGGCAAAATTTGAGCGAGATCACAGTTTTTGCAGATGACCATGTGTTTTCTTTGTCAAATCCCTGTATGCTGGGTACACTGGGTACCAGCTTTGCCAACAAAGTTACAAATCAGGCCTGATAAACAGCTGTATTATTTACAGCAGTTGTATTACCTTTCTCCCAAAAGAACTAATCAGTTAATAAAACAAGTATCACTGACTGAAACTGTATTGTACGTTCAATCAAAGCAGTTTGCCTGAAATATGCCCATGATCACATGTAAAGCAGCTGTGTGCAGCTGGAAAAGCCAAGCTTAATTTATAGGTTACTTTTTTTCACCGTTGGATAAACACATTCATGTCAGAGCTACTTGTTTCCTTCCAAATCGTTTCATTAAACCACTTCCTCCTTCTTCTGTGTTGACAATGGACATGTTTAATTTTATTTCGCTTGCAGAAAACAAATGACTGACAGGAGAGCTAATAATACCCCCCCAAAAAAACACATAAAAGTCACAACGCAGCAAAAAATAAACGGCACACACTTCATAAATGTATCAATATGTAATTATGGTAACACTCGTGGCAAACCTCCACCGGCAGCTCCTCTCTGAAGAGTCCAGTCATTTCCTCCTGCAAAGGCAGCCTCGGTTGACTTGAGAGCAGCTCAAAGGCACGACACCAGATACGTGGTACGTTTTAATTAAAGGTGTCAGACGCACAGCAAAAATGCGCTGGATCAGGCGAGGACTATAACACAGGAAAACTAGTAAGATTCCCCAGTCACCACTGTGGGCGAACAGCTACAGACTGGTTCTGTAATTCAACTTAGCTAGATATTAATTTAAAAAAAGGAATATGTTGACATATGGGATAGTTTCAAGAAATGGGTAACGTGCAGAGCGTCTGAGTGAGCACCCTGACTGGAGAATGACTACGACAGACCTAATTACACAGAGGAGACTGCTGAGAATTAGTGGGCTATTCTGACAGTTGAAAATAAATAGGGCAGTTAATGAACATCCTCAAAGGGGAGGCCATGTTTCCTCGCTCTCGACGGCCTCTCCCATGTGGTGCGGGAGCAGCTCTAATGGTTTTAGCTGACACCCGAGTAAGTGAATTTGGAGCCGAGGAGAACAGAGAGGCAAATTAGAAGTCACTTCCTCTTTCCTAGAGCCCCGGGCTGACATGACTGATATCAGTCAATAAATGGACCACAGGCGAGGGCCGACTGGATGGGGAGCCCTATACTTCCAGCTGACGCGAGGCTGGAGGTTAGTGTGAGGCGGTAGGGTTGTAGAGAGTACACACCTTTCAATTCTAAGCAAACAACACAACAGCTAAACTTAGGCTGAATTAATTTATGCAGTGCCTCAAACACTAAAACACACAAAACAGAAATACATCTCTTGCGATTGCAGAGAAACAGACATCTATTCATTTGTCCTTACTATGTCCAACTTCAGTTCATTTAAGACGACAAACATTCAAAACCACTTCAGGCCCTGATTAGAGTTAACTGAATTTAGAAAAACATGACTTTCCCATGATTTGTAATACATCAAGAGGTAGGTATGTATGTATGTATGTATGTATGTATGTATGTATGTATGTATATATATATATATATATATATATAAACATTATATATATAAACAAGGAATATGTTCTTTAGCAGCTTATAAATTAGGTATTTGGAGACATTGCTTTTGGCTCAGGTACCTTGCTATGGGTATTATTTTAGGCACTTCATAAACTTAAATGAGTAACCCAGCCAATAAGCATTTCTCTTCCCTGCCTTGGTCTGAAAAAAATACATGCATTTTAATCTGCAGTGAAAACAAGGTTGTGTCCCCCAGAACACACTGACAATACCGTCAAATTACTACAGGTTTTCTCACTGATATTTGCTATAAGGAGCAGACAAATTTTAACTACAAGTGACAAGATTTAAAGAAGCAAACACACACAGCTGTCTCACAAACATTTCTCTCAAAATTCAAAGCATCTGACGAAGGTTGCACTTCATCTTTGTGTCAGTCCGTTGAGGTTCAGTGACTTTTTAAACACATTTTCCAGTGCAGAAAAACCAAAAAAAAAAAAAAGAGTCTTGTTTGACGCACATCACACCTCAGGACATTGTGAGCGCGCTGGTGTTTTGCACTCAGCGGTCCACATTTGGAGAAAATTAAAACAAATGAAAACCAACACTTCATTTCTGATGTTATTGCTGGTAATGAAGCACTGCTGTGATGCTTTTCGAGTCCCCGCTACTTCCACCCCCTTCCTCCCCTCTCGTCGCACACCTCTCCGGCCTCTCCGGAGACTCTGCCTTAACAAAATACAGACGGGACGGCGGTGAACGTGCATACTGTATTACAGCTCATACATCAACCAGGAACAGGGCTTTCGGTAGATGGTTGAGCTTTTTAACTGCACCGTAATGCACGAACAGCTCAATAATTAGCATCGCTGTTGTACTGAAACACACTGGTTATTCTTACACATACCAGGGGACTCGTTGTTTGCCTTAACACCCCATTTGCTTCTCATAGGCAGCCGTGCAATGATAGGAAACTCTAAGCTGAGTTATAGGCCTGTTTAAAAAAGTAAAAAGGTACACTCAAGGAGTGCTACTGAGGATATGATGTCACATGTCTAGGAAAGGAAACTGCACCGTATAAACTCAGGATGGACAAGGGAAAAAGTTCTAGTCACAAATGAAAGCTGCTACAGTCAAGAATGAACCATTAATGATGTGATGTGTCATTCAGAGCTGAGAAGGAAAGGCCCAAAACAGAATAATCCCCCCAAAAAGTGTGATTTAAATGTATGCAGGAACCATAAAGCCATAAAAAAAAAAATCCTTGATAACAAATAACACAATTACGTGGTTTTGTAAAACCTCAGTCAAAATGAATCAATGCATCATACATCACATTTAATTTGTGAGATAACATAATTTTGACCACATTTTGCTTCAACTTGTTTAGTTCAATTACTTCATCTTACAATTTTGTCCATTTCCCAGAATGCCCTTCCCCCAGGGATTGGGGCGTAACCATGTTTGCTTTCATCTGTACTCTAGGAAGGAAAAAAAAAAAATTCACTCTTTGATTCTGAGCAACTGACACTGAAGCTGACAGATACTGTTTAAAGTCTCTGAAAACACGTTGTGCTTTCCAACTAAATGCAGCTGCTTTAAATACCAAAACGTCCTGCTACAATTCAGCCAGTGTTCTCTACATATGTAACAGCCACAGTTTGAAGAGACTGTTACACATAGACTGTTTACACCCTACATTTTTCCAAGAAGTGCTGCACTTTGGCTCCCTGTCCTGCAGTAATGAAAGATTTAATTTTGCACTGAGCTGCTGCTGCTGCTGCTGCTGTTGTTGTTTGACTCTACAGAATAAAAAGCACAACAGGTGAACAGTGCTCACGTCCAAGCCCAGCTGGGTACAGGTGCAGGACGAAAACTAGCCAGAAAAGGAAAAGGAGAGGCTGTCAGCACACTGACACCTCCAAGCTCTAAGTCTTTAAGAGTGCAGAGTTTTAACTTGGAAGGTCTTCCTCTCGGACTCCACAGAATGGCCATAACCATAACACACTCAGTAGGTTTTCTGGTTACAAAACTATCCAGAAATTATTAAACTCATCAGCAGAAGTTAGCCAATCACGGATGGACTTTTTGTCAGCCAGTTGAGATTGGTAATCACTCAATGCACCAATATTGACACCTGCAAGTCCAGTCACACAAAAGAACCTGATATTCCTGCATTCAGGATTATGCAAACACCATAAACATAAGTGCAAATAAACAGGCATTATTTTAAATGTTTTGATACTGGTGCCAATGGGAGTGTTGGTAATGATACCAAACAATACTTTTATAATATTTTAGTTTGAGGAATGTAAAATAACGCTACAAAATATGCCAAACTTCCCAGTGCATTAGTCAGCAATTATCTGATCAAAGAAAAAATAAACAAATATGACACTTGATAGCTTTCACTAAGTGATGGCATGGGCGCACATTTTAATAGTAGTGTTTTTGTCAATGGAATCTGGTGGCTTTGAGGAGAGCATAAATAAAGGCTTCAGTTCCCCCCGCGTAAACTTAAACAGGGCTGTGCGATTGCAAGGTAAAGTTCCAATCAATTTCATTTTATTGATAGTGTCAAATCATAACAGAGGTTATCTCAGGAAACCTAAAAAGTAGGTCTAGACGACACTATAATTAACAGAGACCCAACAAGCAAGCATTTGGTGCGAAAAGCCATGAAAATATTCTATAGCGTATATATTGATTTTTTTAGGTGGCTAAAATGTTTAGCTGCTGCACTCGTCCACAGCAGTATATTGCTTAGCTTCCGTGACTGTCCTCCTGTCTGCTTCTCCAAACTGGGGGTGTGCCGCCCGCCATCTACTGTAGGTAATACACTGACTATGGAGAAGTACCTCATACAACCACACTACTTCAAAAACTCCGAACTATTCCTTTTAAAGCTATAGTGCATAGTTTCTGTCTTTCTAATTCTAAGTAATGACAACAAAACTGTTGGCGCCGTCCACATGATACAAGCCTTCCGTGATTGCGCACAGCCCACACCTTACCCCCACCACGTCGCAGTTGTTTAGCAAAGGAGGACATGGAGGATTAAAAAAAACATGATGGACTCTTCAGAAGAGATCATTATCTTCAATCAAGTTTCTGCGCGGGAAAGTCACCGGACGACACAATCTTCTGAACACAGCCATACTGAGAAATACAGAGAGAGTTGTGTTGAGCTGAGAATCTTAATTAGCTTTGTAGCAACTCATTTTGCAACGGCTTGAATTTAACGGACGTTCATTAATATCAAAAAGTTACGCACTGAAGCTTTAATGTGTACCGGTATGTTGCATTTTACTGCTGTAGATGTTTATGGTTGTGCTCATTTTAACTCCTTTATACTGTTGGGCAGTTTAATCTACAGAAATGCATCATATTCTAGGAGATCATCATGTTTGTAGCGTCGCTGTCCTGTGAGAACCACGTATCTCTAATGAACCTGTCCTGTTGTCAGGAAAAACAGCCCTGTTTTCAGCTTTGTGACGATGCATTTTCCAGCTGATCCAAGAGGCTTTTTAAAAACTTGATTTAACTTAAGAAGCAGGAGAATTTTCTCAACACATTAAGGAACACTTCATCCTTCAGTGTATCGCAAACATTCAAGATCAACACATCTGGAGGTACATGTTTTTTTTTTTACTGGACAGGAAGGGGATGAAAAACTAATTAACTAAAGCTGAGACAAATGTAGGGGAGTAAGAAAATACATGTCCCTCTGAGATGTTACATAAAATGGAAATACTCAAGTTAAGTAGCCTACAAGTTACTTGAATTTAGGGCTGTGCTCGATTGAAGAAATTCTTAGTCGACCAACTCTCATTCAAGACAGATCTGTAAATCTGAGTTTCTCCGCAAAGAGTCATGCAAAAGAACCACTTTAATTATTGTGTTTACCAGAGATGTGCTCGTACGTTTCTTGGAAATAAGTCATTCAGCATGAAAAAAACATAAAACATGACTAATCAACTAAAGAAATCTAAGTTGACCAAGACCAAAACGACCGATTACTCAACTAATCGACTAAGAGGGAGCAGCCCTACTTGAATTGTAGTTACATTCTGCTTCTGACGACAGGTTATAACTGTATCATTTGAATATACAATTGACAATTCACATATTTAGAAACATCAGAGCCAAAGATAAGCTTCTCAGTCCTCTTGTTGCTTTGCGACTGTGTATATTATATATATATATATACACACACACATATACATATACATATATACATATACATATATATATATATATATATATATATATATATATATATATATACACACACACACACACACATATATATATATATATATATATATATATATATATATATATATATATATATATATATATATTTTAATAGCTGACATATGCTGAGTTACAAACAGCCTTAGTCACAAACTTTATTACTGATTCAAATAGTGTGTTCTCCACTCGGTTTAAATCAGCAAACACCAACAGAAGGAGTTTGAATCATAATCAGGTAATAACTGTTCTTTATTAATATTAATCCTTAACATAAAAAGACTGAATTGAACTTGTTTCAGTGAGTGAACAGAGGACACACAGTGAGTAAACACTCAAACCCGGTAACGTTCCAGTCCTCGTGTCAATGTAACGTTACAGTCACGAGCTGCAGCTGAGACACAGCATGTCTCTGTTAACGACATATGTTCACCTACCTTGTTTCCCTCACAAGCTCCGGAGCAGAGTAATCTTTTAGGAGAATTCATCTTGTGAATGAATCTGAAGAGGTGTTTGAAGTTAGTCCGCACGGGAAGCGCCATCTTGGATTGTGACCTCACACTACGGTGGCTTTGAAAGGAAAAAAAGGGAGAGATGCGATTCAGCCGTTTAATTAAAATGTTATTATATAAATGTTATTTATCTTAATTAGGCTTACATGTCATTAACTGCAAACAACAAAGGTAAGGTTATAACAGGGGTCATGTTAAGGAGACCCAACATGTTCATTATTATATACATAAATAAGACTAAATAAAGAAATGAATAATCATGTGAATAAATACTGGAAACCAATGGTGGAGTGTGACAAAGAACATTTACTTAAAGGTCCCATGACATGGTGCTCTTTGGATGTTTTTATATAGACCTTAGTGGTCCCCTAATACTGTATCTGAAGTCTCTTTTATATAGACCTTAGTGGTCCCCTAATACTGTATCTGAAGTCTCTTTTATATAGACCTTAGTGGTCCCCTAATACTGTATCTGAAGTGTCTTTTATATAGGCCTTAGTGGTCCCCTATTACAGTATCTGAAGTCTCTTTTATATAGGCCTTAGTGGTCCCCTAATACTGTATCTGAAGTCTCTTTTATATAGACCTTAGTGGTCCTCTAATACTGTATCTGAAGTCTCTTTTATATAGACCTTAGTGGTCCTCTAATACTGTATCTGAAGTGTCTTTTATATAGACCTTAGTGGTCCCCTAATACTGTATCTGAAGTCTCTTTTATATAGACCTTAGTGGTCCCCTAATACTGTATCTGAAGTCTCTTTTATATAGACCTTAGTGGTCCCCTAATACTGTATCTGAAGTCTCTTTTATATAGACCTTAGTGGTCCCCTAATACTGTATCTGAAGTCTCTTTTATATAGACCTTAGTGGTCCCCTAATACTGTATCTGAAGTCTCTTTTATATAGGCCTTAGTGGTCCCCTACTGTATCTGAAGTCTCTTTTATATAGGCCTTAGTGGTCCCCTAATATTGTATCTGAAGTCTCTTTTATATAGACCTTAGTGGTCCCCTAATACTGTATCTGAAGTCTCTTTCCCGAAATTCAGCCTTGGTGCAGAATTACAGCCACTAGAGCCAGTCCCACAATGAGCTTTCCTTAGTATGTGCCATTTCTGTGTCTGTAGCTATCGAGGAGGAGAGGGGGGCAAGGTGGAGGGTGGGGGTGTGGCCTTGACCAACTACCACTTTGCTGGTTTGAAAGCCATGATGTCTCTCTTTCTCATAGGCAGGCCAAAGCAGAGAAAGGGGAGGTAATCTTACTCCTTATGATCCAGATCGGCCCATCTGAGCTTTCATTTTCTCAAAGGCAGAGCAGGATACCCAGGGCTCGGTTTACACCTATCACCATTTCTAGCCACTGGGGGACCATAGGCAGGCTGGGGGAACCCATATTAATGTTACAAAACCTCATAAAGTGAAATATTCATGCCATTGGACCTTTAAGCTAACCTTCATGCTTCATAGGAAAAAAAAGGGCAAAATGGCCTCTGCACTCTGTCGGCTGATTTGACTGAGACGCTGTAATGACCAGCAAACAGGAACCAAAGAGATGCTGTGTGAGATGCAGAAAGGGATATTTTCTCCACACATAATGCCCAGGTGAACACAGTAATGCTCAGTAGTCACAAAGCTTTACAGAGCCAACGCTCAAACACAGTGAAAGTGAAAAGTAATTTAACTTACTAACTTACTTTAATTTGCTTGATTATATTGTATTATCATATTTGTCCTAAGGAGCAACATTTTAAACTTTGATACAAATAGTAGTAGTATAAAAAAAACCAAAAAAAAAACCGATACGATACGATTTTCATGCCGTGGGACCTTTAAGTAGGCTACTGTACCTAAGTACAATTTTGACATACTTGTACTTTACTTTCTGTATACTTCCTCAGAGGGAAATATTGTACTGTTTAATCCATTACATTTATTTGACAGTTAAAGTACTATATAAAATCAAATAACATGCTATGTATGATTCTTGCAGACAGTTAAATTCATGTCTAATATATTTTTTCGAAAAATCTTCCATCTGAAACCTACAGCAGGAACTTCTACTCTCCTTGCTGAACTGTACACCACGCTGCCTGCACTGTTCCGTATGTCCGACCCCAGTGCAGCCTATGGAACAGTAAGATGTGCGATTACACACTCACCCACCACCACATGTACAGTAGGCTAGAGAAATTGTCAGACATGTGCGGTTTCCTCATTGTCTGAGGTCTCTATGTTAATTGGGTGGTGTTGTGTCTAGGCCTGGCTGCTTCCTCAACAACTGAACTTTCCCAGGGAGGCAGCTGCAGAACTTTTCCATACCATACATCATTACAAAGTGGCGATATACATACTATAAGTGATTATGCTACACGCTGGGTAGGGTTACAATATGTTTGCAGGGCACGCTGGCCGCTCTCTGAGAACTCTTGGTTCTCAAACATCTGCTCCTGATTTTTTTCCCTCCACCTTTTGCATCTGGTTGCATTTGCGGCACAAAATACAGACTATCATTCCATATTCATTATTATTTCCCGAGGCGCTGCAGGCCGAGCTCTTTGGTGTTTCACATGGTAGAGACCTGAGCCGGTATGTTCTCTCACGCCTGGGTGATGGGAGATCTGGTCGGTGGAGCAGAGACCGACTGGCGGGAGATGGGTTTGTACATGCTGGTGTGTGTGTGTGTGTGTGTGTGAGTGTGTGAGCCTTTAGCTCCTGTTTCCTGGCCACCCAGTAGAGGTTGGTCCTCCTGCTCTTCTTTTTTCTCCTGCCTGCTCCTCTTTTCTTCTTAGTCTAAGAGAAATGCCTTTCCTTAAATCAAGAAGAGTGTATTTATTTTTTGTGTGTGTGTGTGTGTGTGTGTGTGTGTGTGTGTGTGTGTGTGTGAGTTTGATGGTAAAATATGTGGGTAATATGTAGCGCTGGAGTGAGATTGGCATGGTCGAGACTCCTACTGTTATGGTTTAATTCCTACCAAGGTCACCAATAATACATTTAAGCGTGCAGTACATGTTGGTGTAAGGCACTTTGGATTAAAGCATTCACCAGAATGGCAAAAATTTAAACAGTTTGTAGAATCAGAAACAGTAAGTAAGTTCTACATTAAGTTACACCAACGTGGAATTTCACAAGCAAACTACAGTATATACTATATATTTATATTAAACATCAATAGAGTAGTGGAGTTGAAAGTCACCGTTCATCGAAATGTAACCTTTTCCAAACTATGTTGAAGAAACATTTTTACAGTATACTTTGGCTACATCAATTGAAATGGATGTCATATCAGTAAAAAGAATGCACTGATGTACTAACAGTAACACAATTTAGGAGCCAAAAAGAGCCTAAAAACTACTTTTAACTACATTTTCTGCAAAAGTGTGTTTTAACCATAGCTGTTAACATAAATCTAAAACCGGATAAAGAATGTACCATTGAAGTTGCCCTGTGGAGTTTCCTTGTAAACAAACAGAAGTTATGTTTACATTCAGTGTTACTCAGCACATTGTGTTGTGTGAATCCTAGAGCTGAACGTGTTGAATGCATTTCTTTCTTTATAAAACCATTGCAAAGCCAATTTTTTCTTTGTTGACTTGATAGTATTTTTCTTTCCTGCCATTGTTGGTACATTACTGTGTTTTTTCTGGTGCCTTACCCCCCCCCACACACCTGTTGGTCAGTGGAATAGTCTGAAACCACTGGCAGGACTGAGCATCGCTACACATGAACATCCTTTGCGCATGCACGAGTCAATCAAAACAGAGACCCACACATAAAAAAATGTCTCCATAGTGGTAGTAAAGGTCAAAAACTCCACAGGGTACCTTTAAATAAAGGAGAAAAAAAGCTACAATTTAGATTTTTGCATCTTTTAAACTACTGTGAAATGTTGTTTGTACAGTAGAATAAGGAGAGAACCCAAATAAGAATTAGGGCAGTTTTTGTGTTGTTTTTATCTCACATATCCACTGTATTTAAAAAAAAAAATATATAATTTCACTGGGAGTACCAAAGCCAGAGAGTTTCAAAATCTCACACACACACACACACACACACACACACACACACACACACACACACACACACACACACACACACACACACACACACACACACACACACACACACACACACACATGATTTTGAATGAATAAAGAAATGTAAATAAATAATGGTAAGAAATCGTAATTGAAAGAGCTCAAAAAGATTTAAGAACTACATATACAGTGAATCAATGTTGTGAAATGTGGTGAGGTTTCTTCAGTCTTTGTTTCACTGGGAATTTAAGTGTTAAAAAAGTGTCCATCACTCAGTTTGAAGCAGAAGAAGAAGAAGAAACAGAAACTCAGCAGCGTGATCTCCAGTGGTGAGCGAGAGGCCGTCCAGGTGATGAGTGAAAACTGTGTGCTTTCATCACAAATCTGCTCTCCTTTCACCATCGGGGTAATTCATTTTTCATCCTCATCAGGCTCTCTGCGCCTCCTGCTACTGCTCCTCCTCCTCCACCACAACTTCACATCTTAAATACTTTTATCACCTCCTCCTTGATAATTGTCTATTTATTCTACCTCTACCTCTGCCTTGTCCGACTCTCGGCTGTGGAAAGGAACATTCAAGTACTGTACAAATTTGAGGTACTTGTACTTTACTTGAGTACATTGTATGCTACTTTATGCTTCTACTCCACTACATTTCAGAAGGAAAGTATTTTACTTTTAACGCCACTACATTTATTTAGTAACATTAGTTACTTTGCAGATTTAGATTAATATGAAATATAATCAACAAATACATTAATATAGTAATATTATAGATTACGATCATTTTGTTGATGCCCTGGGGGAATTCACATGTTATCCGGCAGATAAAGCAGTTGCAATCATCTCCACCTTTACCAGCTGCACATTAATGCATCGATATATTATAATGCAATAATATAATATACATTATTCTGAAATCAGCCAATATGCATAATGAGTACTTTTGGTACTTTAAGTATAATATAATGCTGATACTTTTGCAGCTTTACGTAAGTGAAAAACTGGAATGTATACAGTATATATTACAGAATATGTAAATATATACACACATTACGTTTAACTTCTAAATACATATGTATACTTTCTCTCTATCACACACACAGAGACACATGCTAACTCTCTGCAGCAGCCCTCCTGAGTTTAGGAGAGATGCTGGTAGGAAAGTCCGGCTGGTGGCGACCGACACTCCACCTGTCATAATACAGCCAGGCAAGGCATGATGGGATGGTGGGGGGGCTGCTGAGTGAGGGGCCAAAGATGTGTGTGCTTTCTGGACTCTGGATCCTGATGCTGAAAGACAGGATCTCCCCTCTGACACTGCAGGCATTCGGAGTCCACAGGATGTCCACCACCCAAGTGGATGGATGGATGGATGGATGGATGGATAGATGGATGGATGGATGGATGGATGGATGGATGGATGGATGGATGGATGGATGGATGGATGGATGGATGGATAGATGGATGGATGGATGGATGGATGGATGGATGGATGGACAGCTAACAGACATCTCGACAAACAGAAGATGTGTTGGCTGAGTAAGAAGACAAATGAATGATGGATGAATCAGATGGACTGAAGTCGAGACGGACAAACAAAAGAACAATGTCTGCATGGATGGATGGATGGATGAATGGATGGATGGGAAAGGGATAAGAAATAATAAAGTCAGATACTGTGCAGAGCAGAGAACGTGTCAGAGATTGAATTGTCGGGCCGACCGCACACAGCCTGCAGAGTCTCTCCCTCACCGGCCCGCTGTTCTCAGAGTGAAGCCTCGGCAAGCATAATAAACAGTCAGTAAAGTATTTTGTGTAAAGCAATGTTTGCTTCCCCAGAGGAGAATCTGGATTTCATTACTAATCTATCTGACTGTGCATGTGAGAAACAGTGTGTGTTTGTCATCTCAATGCATCTGTGTATGCATACATATGCATGTGAGTCAGTGTATATAGCCATGTATAGTACATGCCCACCTACAGCATGTCTGTAGGATTGGGCAATATAGCAATATATACCATGGGATAGTAGAGAGTTGTATTTTGCTTTAGGCGTTATGGGCAACGCTGAAAATTATTGTGCATAACTGCTTCCTTTATCAGTTTGATAAAGTCCCTTGATTCTCTGGATTTAAAGCATCATCTTATTTAATCTAAAATGGTTTCTCAATTGACTTTCTAGTTATCCTAATATATGTTGGGGCTGTTGGGCTGAAATAATAAGTTGTACAATCAATCATATAAACTGAAAAATTAACAATATTTTCTGGCTTTTAATATTTAGATTTGCTGCTTTTCTTTTTGTTATATTGCAGTTTTTGGACTATTAATTGGACAAATCAAACCATAATAAAGAATGTAGGGCACTTTTTTGTGTGACATTTTACAGTTGCAATGAGTCCTCAACAAAATAATACAAAAATGAAAAATGATCATGTCATAATTCATTATCTATATATATATATATATAGATAATGAATTATAAATATTTTATATATATATATATATATATATATATAGATAGATAATGAATTATGACATGATCATATATATATATATATATATATATATTAATTATATAAATAATTCATGTATATTAACCAGCTCTATCTGTACTTGCACTATAGTGAGTGTATACTGTGTGTGCTCATGCCTGGATGTGATGACTTGTGCTTTTTGCACCCTGAACGAAAAGACATGATTCAGTGCTTGTGAATTACAAACTCAGTTATTCAGTGGTACATTTTCTGTTCTGTAAATGTATTCATAAATTCAACACAGGGGTGTCCAGACTTAGAGAACAAGTGTCAACATTGATTTTGTTTTTCCACCAGGTGGCCCCTTATGGTCTCTTCATCAGGCAGGAGACTTTTACACTGTGATCAGACACGATCATCCGAAATCTCTGGCTTCTTTTTGTCATTATTTCTCACTGACAAGCCTGAACATAAAACCTTTTACTAGTTTCTAAAAGCTGCTTCCAACTTGAGGTACAGGCACACGCATCTGAGCGGTGCTCCTGGCAGAAACTCAGGCTGAGTAAGTTGGGTTAGGGTTTAGTAAGGAT